>NC_069499.1:1337967023-1338274847 GCF_027579735.1 Bombina bombina
AAGAGTAAAAAATAAATATATTATAAAAAGTAAAAAAAAAAAAAAGCTCAAATCCAGCTTAGCACCCAGGTGGGAAAAGGCTTAGCAGCCAAAGGGTTAAACAACTTTCCAATGTACTTTTATCACCAATTTTGCTTTGTTCTTTTGGTATTCTTAGTTGAAAGCTAAACCTAGGTAGGCTCATATGCTAATTTCTTTGATCTTGAAGGCCGCCTCTAATCTAAATGCATTTTGACAGTTTTTTTACCACTAGAGGGTGTTAGTTCATGTGTGTCATATAGATAACTTTGAGCTCACGCACGTGAAATTACCTAGTAGTCAGCACTGATTGGTTAAAATGCAAGTCTGTCAAAAGAACTGAAATAAGGGGGAAGTTTGCAGAGGCTTAGATACAAAGTAATTACAGAGGTAAAACGTGTATTATTATAACTGTGTTGGTTATTGCAAAACTGGGGAATGGGCAATAAAGTGATTAGCTCTCTTTTTAAACAACAAAAATTCTGGTGTTGACTGTCCCTTTAATATTTCCAACTTTAATCCTATTACCCCTTAAATAAAAGGTTTTTCCATGAACTTGTAACAACTTTACAATTACAACAAATGTGTTATTATAATTGAACATGCCTGGTACAATATGGTTGTGATATTAGAACTAAAGCATGTACAGTAAAGTAAACACTTATGGCTGCTGTAAAAATACAATGTTAAAAAAGCCTAAAAAAACAAACAAAAAAAAAACAAAACACTTTGGTAAAAATAAAAAGCTGCAGCTACTATTATCTTCGGATAATTATATACTGTACAGGAAACCTTGTTCCTAAAAAGAAAAAAAAACACGCTAAAAAGAAAAAAATTAGCATTTATTTAAATAACAAAATGACAAATATTTGTACAATATTTTAAAGTATAATACACACATTTAAACAAACTACATACACGTGTACAATATACTCACAATTCTCCAGCTCATAGTGGTTTATTATTTATTTACTAATATCCCTATTATATTGTAAATAAAAGGGGTTGAATTTCTGTTGACAGATGTAAATTGTATTGCCATTTAATACTGTCTAAAGGGGTCACTTACATTATACCTTAAACCAGGTGGCAGTGTTGCTTTGAAAATTACACCAGTTTTAATGAAGCAATGACTCCCACAGAGAAGTAAAATGCCTCTCTGAGAGACTGCCTTCAAACACTGCTTTCAGCCTTTTATAACATTTCACAGGCAATCTTGATCGCTATACTGATCCCTTTATAAAATAGCACTGTTGTCACAATGCTTTTATCATTGGGGGCAAGGAATGGTTTTTCAGGAGGTTAATGACAGGAAACTAGTATAGCCCATGACATGTATCCAGGATTTAGTTGTACCCAAGACAACTGGCCAATGGTTAGGTATAGCAGTCAATAGGCTAGTGGTCTGGTATGATAGATAAAATGTCAAGCCACTAGTTAGCTATATCAGGTTAGTGGTAAAGAAATGCAGATAGCATAGCAGGTAACTTGCCAATTAAATCAGCAGGTTATGAAGCAATATCCAACCAAAAAGAACTGAACATAGAAAGTGTGGGTGGTTTCCGGTGAGAAGGCGTAGCTTTGTTACATGCTGCTCCAGGTCGGCGTTTAGACCGATGGTTGCTATCTTGCCTTCATTCCTTGCCCCCTATTGCAGTGGATGTTCGGGGCACATTGCGAGGCGTAAAACACGCCAGCCGGAATAGGAAACCCCAAGGCCGTATGGGTCGCGGAAGATACCGCAGCTAAGTTGTATCATTGGAGAAAGTTGCAACCACAAAAAGGGAAAAAAAAAAAACTCTTTGCATAAGATTCACAGCAACGTTAAAAGAAGCCTGACCTACCATGCTGTTGTTTCCTAACTGACCAGGGTGATTGTGGAGAGCGGTCGAGCCGATAAGGGATTGGGAGCCGCTTGGCGCTGGTGGTGAAGAGTGACTCTTCTCATTAGAGGGCAGTGCCGGACTGGTGCGCTCCGGAGTAGACGGAGGAGGTGGCGGTGTATACCATCTGGAGGGCGTGTGTACAGCGGTCCGGGAGAGCGGTAGGCGCGCGGAGGGATCCGGGCGTCACGCTCACGCAGGGCAGCAACGCCGAAGTCCCGGCCACAGCCTCCGTACTGGGTCCCCTGGAGGAAACTGAAAGGGAACGCAAGGTGCGGCACATAGAGACACCCCAGCTGAAGCATCCCGACCCCGCTCTGTGACCAGTTATCGCAAGTATTCACAACATTATCTCAGCATTTGACATTTTTGTGATTTACCCAGGTCAGTCAGGCTCAGTATTTGTTGGATATCGATATGGTCTGTATGCTGTATTAAACTGAGACTGTTATTAAGTAATGGTGATATCCCCTGTAATCACAAAGAGGCGCAGAGGTCACTGTTTTCCAGATACAGTGTTCCCATAAGAGGAGGGAGAAGTGGGGAGGAAGAAGAAGGAAGAAAGGAGGGAAGGGAAAAAGGGAGAAAACAGCCTGATACGCTGATCACACAGTAACCCTTGGCTCTTTAAATCCAGGAATTGGACTTATACAAGAAGTAAAAGAGCTACTGTTGTGGATATCTGGTCTTAGGTTTCTAGATTGTATGCTGAAATACAAGAACATTTTTTTCTCTCTCTTTCCAATTTAAGGGGGACTTGAACTATCATCTTCATAAAGTATAAGGCCGGGAGGTCGCTGAAGGAGCCTCTGACCAACTGTCTGAGGCATTTTTTTTTTTTTTTCTGTTTTCTTTACTCTGTTGTTTTGCCTGATTTATCTTAGAGTATCATTTAGAAAGATTGGTATTTCTCAATAGTGCTGCCGAGGGCACATAAATATGTAAATCACAGTATCAGAAAGAAATGGTGTGATAAGGTGTCCTGAGCACCAGCTCAACTTGTTTTTCTCTTTTTTTTTTTAATAACATTTATTTTTCCGGGCTGTTTTTGTGCACAAAATGTTATAAGAGGGGTAATCACGATATCATCATTCACATTAAGTCACTAGTTTGTTTATTAGATAGATAGTTTGTATTTAAGTATTCACAGACCACATTCCCTACCAGGGACATCAGCCAGATCACGACTTAGATTAGTCAAAAGGAAGGAAATCACAAACAGACATAGTCACTGCTTGTTCAGCTCAGGAGGTCCTCATAGAAAGGAAGCAGCAGTAACAGCGTAGGAAACGGATCAGAGAAGTCTGAATCACGCACATTTCACAAGTATTTGCTTTAAGGGATTGTTTTTTTTTTTTTTTTGTGTTTTTTTTTCTAAAAAAATCCACATTTGATGGAAAAGTTTGTAACACACGGGAAAAATAATTCACCCAAAATGCCCGTGAAATCCAGAGAAAAGAAAAATACCAAGTTGGGTGATGTTAGTGTAGACTCATCATCTGAGAATGTATCAGCTATTATTGATACTCAGGTGTTAATAGGTCAACTCATAGCCATTTTTTCTCCCCAATTTGAAGGAATCAAAAAGGAACTTGGAGCTATCTCCGCCGAGATAGCAACACTTTCCGCTGAGGTTAAACAATTTTCTGCTAGGATAGGGGAAGCAGAAAATAGAATTTCTACAGTAGAGGATAAGGTGTCGATCCAAGAGGGTATTATCCAAGTTTATGAGGCTAAATTAAATAACATACAATTACGTCTGGAGGATCTTGAGGATCGCTCCAGGCGTAATAATATTAGAATCATTGGCCTACCTGAGTCCTCAGAATTCGAGGATCTTATTAAATTCACTTCTATCACTCTCCCCCAGGCAATTGGTGTAGCATCCCATCTCCTCCCCCTTGCAATTGAGAGGGCACACAGAGTCGGTCCTAGGAGAGATTCAGCTTCTGGGTTAACTAAACCTAGGATGTGTATTGTAAAATTGCTCAAATTTCAGGACAAACTTGAGGTATTAAAATTAGCAAAGAAAGTATCCACTCTGACATTTGGGAACAGCAAAATATTGCTTTTCCAAGACTTCTCTGCAGAGACATCAGCACGGAGAAGAATAATGGCACCCTTCTGCTCTCAGTTGATTAGCAGAGGTATAAAAGCCAACTTATTTTATCCAGCTAAAATCATAGCTGAAAATAAGGGGGTTAAATTTATTTTTAATGAAGTCACAGAAGTCAAAGAGTTTATCCGGACTCTAGACCCCTAACGAAATCCAAAATTTATGAGTAGGACAGTAAGCATAAGGTGGTTAGGGAATATAGGTCTGGTTGGTAAAATAGAGTTAATATGTTTACTTCTCTCCAAGATAAAGTTGTTTATATGTTTTTATGTACAGATGTATGTTATATTAGTATTCTATTGCTCCACGTTAGTAAAGTTTTTGAATTTCGTGGTCAAGAAAGAGCAACTGCAATTTATTAGACATCTGAAGTTTATTAACCCCTTAATGACCACAGCACTTTTCCATTTTCTGTCCGTTTGGGACCAAGGCTATTTTTACATTTTTGTGGTGTTTGTGTTTAGCTGTAATTTTCCTCTTACTCATTTACTGTACCCACACATATTATATACCGTTTTTCTCGCCATTAAATGGACTTTCAAAATATACCATTATTTTCATCATATCTTATAATTTACTATAAAAAATATTATAAAATATGAGGAACAAATGGAAAAAAACACACTTTTTCTAACTTTGACCCCCAAAATCTGTTACACATCTACAACCACCAAAAAACACCCATGCTAAATAGTTTCTAAATTTTGTCCTGAGTTTAGAAATACCCAATGTTTACATGTTCTTTACTTTTTTTGCAAGTTATAGGGCTATAAGTACAAGTAGCACTTTGCCATTTCCAAACCACTTTTTTTCAAAATTAGCGCTAGTTACATTGGGACACTAATATCTTTCAGGAATCTCTGAATATCCATTGACATGTATATATTTTTTTTTAGAAGACATCCCAAAGTATTGATCTAGGCCCATTTTGGTATATTTCATGGCACCATTTCACCGCCGAATGCGATCAAATAAAAAAAATATTTTACTTTTTCACAAATTTTTTCACAAACTTTAGGTTTCTCACTGAAATTATTTACAAACAACTCATGAAATTATGGAATAAATGGTTGTAAATGCTTCTCTGGGATCCCCTTTGTTCATAAATAGCAGACATATATGGCTTTGGCTTTGCTTTTTGGTAATTAGAAGGCTGCTAAATGCCACTGCGCACCAACCGTGTATTATGCCCAGCAGTGAATGGGTTAATTAGGGAGCATGTAGGGAGCTTCTAGGGTTAATTTTAGCTCTAGTGTAGTGTAGTAGACAACCCCAAGTATTGATCTAGGCCCATTTTGGTATATTTCATGCCACCATTTCACCGCCAAAAGCAATCAAATAAAAAAAAATTGTTCACTTTTTCAAACTTTAGGTTTTTCACTAAAATTATTTACAAACAGCTTGTGCAATTATGGCACAAATGGTTTTAAATGCTTCTCTGGGATCCCCTTTGTTCATAAATAGCAGACATATATGGCTTTGGCGTTGCTTTTTGGTAATTATAAGGCCGCTAAATGCTGCTGCGCATCACATGTGTATTATGGCCAGCAGTGAAGGGGTTAATTAGGTAGTTTGTAGGGAGCTTGCAGGGTTAATTTTAGCTTTAGTGTAGAGATCAGACTCCCACCTGACACATCCCACCCCCTGATCCCTCCCAAACAGCACTCTTCCCTCCCCCACCCCACAATTGTCCCCGCCATCTTAAGTACTGGCAGAAAGTCTGCCAGTACTAAAATAAAAGGTATAAAAAAAAAATAATAATTTTTTTTTAAGCATATTTACATATGCTGCTATGTAGGGTCCCCCCTTAGCCCCCAACCTCCCTGATCCCCCCAAAATAGCTCCCTAACCCTCCCCCTCTGCCTTATTGGGGCCATCTTGGGTACTGGCAGCTGTCTGCCAGTACCCAGTTTGCAAATAAAAATGTTTTTTTTTTTATGTTTTACTATTTGTTTCTGTAGTGTAGCTTCCCCCCCACAGTCCAATACCCCACCAGCCAAACCGATCACCAAAAAAACCATATTAACCCCTTTGATCCCCACTTCTAACAAAAACATTTTCTGTAGCGTAGTGGTTCCCACCCGCTCCCTCCCCGTGCACGCGCCCGCCCGGCCTCCCCGTGCACGCGCGCGCGTCCGTGCGCGTCCCCCCGGTCGTCCCCGCCCCCGATCCCGCCCCCCTCCGCATCACAAAGGCCATCGATGGCCGCCACCCACCTCCCACACCGGCTCCCACCCACCAACGAAGGTAGCCGTTAATGTCCGGTGCAGAGAGGGCCACAGAGTGGCTCTCTCTGCACCGGATGGCTACAAATGGTTATTGCAGGATGCCTCGATATCGAGGCATCACTGCAATAACCGGAAAGCAGCTGGAAGCAAGCAGGATCGCTTCCAGCTGCTTTCCAAACCGAGGACGTGCAGGGTACGTTCTCAGGCATTAACTGCCTTTTTTTTGAGGACGTACCCTGCACGTCCTCGGTCATTAAGGGGTTAATGTTTCTCTTCCTCTTTTTTCCTCTTTTTTCTTCTTTTTTTTTTTTTTTTTTTTTTTTTCTTCCTCCTTTCCCCCTCCCCCTCTTGCTTTCTCCTCCCCTCCCCCCGGTTGCCTCTCATGCCCTCTCCCACTCCGTCCCTTCCATTAACCGCGGCTGGACACTTAGTTGTCGGATAAGATTATGTGTAGCGGGATTGTAGTAATGCAGGCAAAATGATGGAAAACAGCGTTAAAATATTATCATGGAATGTGGGAGGGATCTCTTCTCCGGCGAAACGTAAGTTAATTATTAAGACGCTCGCCAAAGAAAAGCCAGATCTAGTGTTTCTGCAGGAAACCCATCTGGACGGGGCCGAAGCTGCTAAACTCAAAATTAATTGGGTCGGTAAAGTAATTTCCTCCTCTAGTACCTGTAAAAAACGGGGGGTTGTGGTGTTATTCCATAAGGATTTAAATTATAAAATTATACATGTTGAAATTGACCCCGCGGCCAGATTTATATTACTGCAAGTTATGATTGGCACAGTGAAATATATTTTCTGCAACATCTATGCTCCAAATAAATTTTCAACTACATTTTGGGAGCATATCCAAAACAAAATATTTCCGTATCAAAGAGAAAATCTTATTATATGTGGAGATTTTAACATGACCATATGTCCAGAGTTAGATCGTTTTTCAAAAAAAAATGTTGCAGAATATGGCAAACATGCAAAGTTTTTTAAGAGATTCTGCGTCAAATTTGGTCTGACTGATATTTGGCGAGTTCAAAATCCGTGGGCTCGGGCTTATACATGTGAGTCTAAAGCCCATAGGACCTTCTCTAGAATAGATCTCTTTCTGATCTCAGAATCATTAGTAATACAACAAGTCAAAGCCGGCATTGGTGAGTTTATGATATCCGATCACGCTGTCATCTCTTTATGTTTTATTAGATCAGAGGAGCTTAAACCCCCTGGATCCGTTTTTTGCTTCCCGCGTTTCTTATATACGAATGCTCGGTTCACGTCATGGATTAAAAAGATCTGGCGTGAATATATAATTCTGAACCATGAATATAGATATAAAGTAGAGATTTTTTGGGAGGCTGCCAAAGCAGTGATACGTGGAGAAATAACTGCTTTTATGAGCAAACGCTCAAAAAAAATGAAGGAGCAGGGCCTTCAGTTGGCTAATGACATTAAGACGGCGTACAGGAAAGTTCTTCTTGATCCTTCCTCCTTAAATTGGTTATCATATCTGGAGTGTAGGAAGGTAAGAGATGTTTTTTTAAAACAAAAATCACAAGAGGAGGAGGTTAGACTGAATTTAAAGTACAAGAGCTTTCAAAGCATCTGGCGCGTCTCACCAGAAATAGAAAAAAGAAGAACTTTATTGCTGTTATCAAAAGTGGTGATGATAGGGTTTTTAAATCAGTTGAAATCAGCCAAATATTTTATAAGTATTATCAACAACTTTATACTGAGATTGATAGCAATCAATATTCCCAGAATATCTTCTGGTCTAGAATTACAACTCCAAAGATTCAAAAAGACGAGTTGGTAATGTTAAATCAACCGATATCTCAAGACGAAATTAGCGATGCCATTGATAGACTTAAATTAAATAAAGCAGCTGGCCCAGACGGGCTTCCTGCTGAATTTTATAAATCATTTAAAGATGACTTATTATCGGTTTTGGAGGAATTATATAATAATTATTATCTTTCCGAATATGTAACTTCAAAATATTTTGCGGCTGCAAACATTACACTTATATTGAAAAAAGGCAAAAATCCGGAAGATCCGGCCTCTTATAGGCCGATTTCAGTCCTCAATACTGATTATAAAATAATGGCGGGGATCATCTCAGCTAGGCTGAATTCTTGTTTACAGAAATTGATCCATACAGATCAAACAGGGTTTATGTCATCAAGAAATTCAACTAAGAACATACGAAAGCTTACCGCCTTTCTGGATTATGCATGGAGTCTAGAGCCGGAGTCAAATAACACGACAATAGCAGATTCAGCAGTCTTGACCTTAGACGCGGTCAAGGCTTTTGACTCCATTACCTGGGAACATCTATTTTACTCGTTGGAAAATTTTGGGTTTCAAGGTAATTTCATCCGATTTATCCATAAAATTTATTCTAACCCTATTTCTTATTTGTTGGTAAATGGTATTAGGACATCAGAGATAACTTTACACAGAGGCACTAGGCAGTAGAGGCACTGTAGCAGTAGAACCCTTAGCGGTTAGATTTCGCGATGTCTTAACTGGTATCCCACTTGGTCAATATAGTCTGAAGACTCTACTCTATGCAGATGACATTTTGCTCTTTATAGACAATGTCCATAATTGTATTCCAGTAATCAGGCAGACTCTTGCCGAGTTCAGTTAATTTTCAGGTTATGCGGTTAATTTGGAGAAAAGTGAACTAATGTCAACAGGTAATAGTCACTCTTGTGTGGGGGATATACCATTTAAATTAGTGAAGTCAATTAAATACTTGGGACTGGAGCTACATAAAAATCCAAAATTATGGTATGGGGCAAATTATTCTCCATTATTGGTAAAAATTAAAGAGGATCTTCAGCTTTGGGCATCTTATCCTCTCTCGATTTCAGCAAAGATCAACTTAATTAAAATGATTATTTTTCCTCGTCTCCTTTATGTCCTGCAAAATCTACCTCTCTTTATATCTAATTTAGATGTAAAAAAATTATATAGTTATTTTTCTAAATTTATCTGGAAAAACAAAAAACCCAGAATAGCTTTAGCGAAACTCATGCAGAAGGCTAGTGTGGGAGGGTTAGCTCTACCGGATGTCAAACTATATAATGTTGCGGCTCTGGTAAAATTTGCTTTTGATTGGGTTGCTGAAACCAACTTGATAACTGACAGTCAAGAGGAAGCATTTTATATTCGTCCTTTTTCGTTAAAAGCTATTCTGCATTGTAGTACCAAACAGCTTCTGTTTAATATCTGCAGAATGATATCTTTTAAAAATATTGTCATCGCATGGCAGAAGTTTTGCCATACGATAGGATTAGACCCGTCCTTTTCGGATTTCCTACCTATTCAAGGTAACCCTAAGTTTATACCAGGCATCCATCATAAAGTATTCAAATCCTGGGCAAATAAAGGTTTATTGCTGATCAAGCAATTGTTAGATGAAAACCATTTGATACTCACAGCAGAACTTATCTTTCAGACTTACGATTTACCCAGATCAGATCTATTTGCTTATTTTCAAATCAGACATTATATATATGAGCAAAATTATATGGGCAGGCAGGTGGCAGCGTGGTCGGATGTCAGAACTCTAATTCAAAAATTCATTGGCGGGGCCTCATCTATCTCGTTGATGTATGACATTATGCTGTCCAAACAAAGTGAAAAATATCTAGATAAGATCAGTAACTGGTTATACCCAGCTATTTCTGAGATAGATAATGAAAAGATTGTTCAAAGTTTTAATATGTTACATAAATGCAGGATATCTATGGGCTGGAAGGAATCACATGTGAAGCTCTTGAATAATTTTTATTTACATCCGCTAAAAATCCAAAAATTTTCTATCTCTAGTATAAGTAATTGTCCTCGCTGTGCTAATCATAATGCAGATCTATTTCATATGTTTTGGTACTGCCCCAAAATCAATCAGTTATGGCTTAAAGTTTGTTTCTGGTTTAATGCCCTCTACGATATTAATATGGCGGTGACCATACAAGAGGTGGTTTTATTGTTTAGTGCTATGGATAGTAGATACCCCCGTTTGATTCGTATCATCAATACGATTATTTTGGCGGTGCGCCATCTTATTCTCAAGAACTGGAAAGCAAATAGAGCTCCGAGTTTCGGACTGCTTCTTAAAGAGATTCAAGAACAAGTAGTTTTTGAATCATTCCATTTAGTGGATGCCTCTGAGAAGAGAATAGATGATTTTCTCTGGGGATCGCTTCCAATCATTAAGTCTTACTCCGTTCCAATCCAAAGACAGATACTTTTCCCGTTTCGTTCGTCCATCAGTTTCGCAGAAATGGTACTTTTGGGGAAATTTCCGGCCGCGTGGATTAGCAGTGGGCCATAGAGCATCTGACACTCTTTGTGGGTGTTTGATTGAGATCTGGATGGTGCGGAGGGGGGGGGGTGGACAGGGGGGAATGTGTCGGGGTTTTTTTTTTTTTTTTTTTTTTTCTCTTTCTCTCTTTCCTTTTCTTTTTTTTTTTTTTTTTTCTTTTTTTATCTATTTGCAATTGTTGAGTTTTACGCGGGTTAGAAAAATCCAGTAAGACAAAGAAGATTATGGCAAAATATTTGTATTCATAATGTTCGATTTTTATTTGTACACAGTTTCATGAAATGTCTTGCCATTGTTTGTTTTCATCATAATTTCGTGTCTCTTGGAGATCAATAAAAATTTATTTAAAAAAAAAAAAATGAAGCAATATCCAAACAATAAGGGAACAAAGGGGATATCTTTATACTCTCACGCTTGCTTGTCCAGCACATAAAGCCCAGCTAAAGTGTCCCCAGGGATGATTAAGCAAGAATGGTGACTCTAGGCTAATAATCTTACATTGACTCCCTCCTTTAACAGACACATTTTAAGTGCATCCAGACATTGGTACATGAAAAGAAGAAGAAAATGTGTTACTATCAAATGGTAAACAGAATATCATGGTAAACTGGGTGAATGGACAGAGAAGAAATAAGACATATCTCAAAAGAAACATGACATGACTATTTCAGGAAATAATGGCAGATAATCCAGCTTCTCACAAACAACAGACATTAATAGGCAAAACTACCAGCCATAATAAAAATGTCGGTACCTAACTAATGGCCTTTGTATTTTAAATGGCATGCTCTTGAGAACAAAGGGTTGTGGTTTCAATGAGCAAAACCAGCTATTTAAAATACAAAAATAAATGTTTCAAACGCATTGAAGGGAAATAAATTCTACAATACAGCGTGCCTTTAAGCTTTTGAGTATGCTTGTTGGGAGACCCTTGAAACTAATTCAAAGCAGCATAGATTTAGAATATGGAACATAAGCAGGGGGAAGGTCAGGTACAGAGGAAACACCAAAGGCATACATAAGTCAAGATGACACTTAGCCAGACCTCCCAACATCTTCCTTTGGATTTCTGGGATATGGGAGGTTGAAAGCTTGTGGGCAATGGCCCACCGGTATTTTGTGGTACAGCACGTGGGGGGTTATGAGTGGTACGGGGCCATGGATGTGCCTGGGCCTTACTTTGGCATGTCAAGGTGGAGTATGAGCACAGATCATCAGTCCTTTAAAACTTTTATTACAACCAGTCCTATCTAAACATTGGCTAAACCATTGCCAAAAATATGCACATTTTTTATAAATTCAGAATTAAATAAGTGTTGCTTCAGTGAAAATAGGAAATTGCAAGCCAATACAAAATAATTTCACTGAGCACAGCTGCCAGAACTGTTTTCTCTTCTTGCACCATTCCTTCTCTCTCTCAGGTTGCATCTTACTACTTAAAGGGACAATCAAGTAAAAAAAAAAACTTTAATGATTCAAATAGGGCATGTAATTTTAAACAACTTTCCAATTTACTTTTATCACCAATTTTGCTTTGTTCTCTTTGGTATTCTTAGTTGAAAGCCAAACCTAGGAGGTTCATAGCTAATTTCTTAGATCTTGGAGTCTGCCTCTAATCTAAATGCATTTTGACAGTTTTTCTCCACTCGAGGGGATTAGTTCATGTGTTTCATATAGATAACATTGAGCTCACGCATGTGAATTTACCTAGGAGTGAGCACTGATTAGTTAAAATGCATGTCTGTCAAAAGAACTTAAATAAGGGGGCAGTCTGCAGAGGCTTAGATACAAGGTAATTACAGAGGTAAAGTGTGTATTATTATAAGTGTGTTGGTTATGCAAAACTGTGGAATAGGTAATTAAGGGATTATCTATTTTTTTAACCCCTTAAGGACCAGCAACGTACCCTGTATGTCACTGGCCTTTTTTGGGACTTCATTGTTTTATAGCGCGGTCTTGCCACCAGCGTTGAGACTGCTCTATTCCACAAAGCCTGCTGGAGGGAGGGCATTAATAGCGTGTCCTTGCTAGACTTGTGCTATTATGTCCTGAAAAAACCCTTAACGACCAGTGACATACAGGGTACATTGTGGTCATTAATGGGTTAAAACAACAAAAATTCTGGTATTGACTGTCCCTTTAAGTGTAATCTGAAGGTCCATAAGTGTTTAAGGACATGTGATTGTGAGGACCAATAAAAGACTTAAGTTTTTCTCATGCAAAGCTACTCTATGTGGCGGGGTTAAGGTGCTGCATAGGACAGTGTAGCGGAAGGGTCTGTTTTCACCCCCTAGAATAAAATAGTCCTCACCTAAGGGTCCACCACCACTGAAAGTCCACAGCTGTAGAAAGGATCCAGGGAGTGGAGTCTCTCAGCTTCAGGGAAGCTGCTGCAAGGAAGCAGTGAGCACTCAAGTGTATGAGACTGGGTTAAAAAGTACCTGCTTCCTGAAGATAAAGATAGTATAGTTAACCCAGAGCAAGAAGCTAGTGTGTTTCAGCCTCCAGGGTGTGATATCAGATTGTTCATGTGTTCTAGTAGTTAGGTTGCCCAGCCTCAGAGAAAGACCTTGGTGTGTTAAAACAGAGCAAGAAGCTAGTTCAGACAGGTCCGGCGCTTGCAAGGGGGCGGCGCAAACTTGGAGCGGCAACACATTGATCTTTTTTTTTACTTTTTTTATGTTTTACTGTGTCTGCTGGCCTGGATGTGCTTTTTGGGCAATATGCCCTCCCTGTGCTCTGTCTGAACCACCACATGTGTCGGCTCCATCATGCGGCACCCCAATACCACATTCTGCTACACGTTCCAGTTCCAGCCAGGTTATGTTCCTTTTAGTCACACACAGCACAAGGAACGTGACCGGAGAGGAAGGGGAGGAGCCAGCCAGGCGCTGTGCAGGACAGAGGAACTAGAGAGCGGGAAGAAGGAGCAGCACCAGGCAGCAAGCTGCAAAGAAGATCTTTGAAAAATGATCTGGGGTAAGTGCAGTGGCGTCACTGGGGGGGGTGCGGACCACACCCGGGTGACACATGCTCATGGGATGACACCAGGGCTGGCCCCGTGCCGGTGTTCTGTCGAGAACTCCAAATCCTCGAAAACTCCAATCTGACGTCACTTCCGGTGACTTCTATTTTCACTATCTGGTTTTTTTTTGTTTTGTTTTTTATTGAGTATATAAATAAACTGAAAAACATACAAGCATAAGAATAGCAAGCTTTCAACAAAATTACATATGTTATCTGAGAGTCATAATAATACAAAAAAGATCCTAATTTTGTCTCTAATGATATTCTGCCAGACATTCATAGTTATATAATTTGGCAATATAGGGATAATATAAGGAATAGGTCCTCCAAGCACTTTTTTTTATATTGAAGACTGCTTGATAAAACAAAAGTAATGTTCTATGGTCTAATAGGAAAAGAAAAAGAAATGTGAATCAAAGGCTACAACTGTACTACTAATTATCATCCTGGAGTAATAACAGCATCTTACATCTAAAGTCATCATAAAGAAAGGGGAGTGATGCTTTTGGTATGAAGTGGGGTGTTAGAGAGGGAAAATAAGATGAAGTACGATATTTTATCATTTAGAAAATAAGAAGAAAAAAAAATATGATAAAAAAACGTTTATCCACCTCTTCCAGCTTTTGTCTTATATTTTGTGTGGCAGCATTGCCATCTAATGGCTGAAAAAGGACATTAATATCTAAATTTAATAGGTTCTAGTTGTAAAGTATGTGAGCCATCCTTTCTAGTATTGATATAGCGTTAAAGGGATATAATACTTAAAAATATCACCTGAGCATCTCTATGTAAAAAAGGAAGATATTTTACCTCACAATCTCCTCAGCTCAGCAGAGTAAGTTCTGTGTAAATAGTTATACTCAGCTGCAGGTAAAAAAAAAAAAATGAAGAAATAAACAGCAGCCAATCAGCATCAACAGTGCTGAGCTCATGAACTCTTTTACTGTGATCTCATGAGATTTCACTTAACTCTCATGAGATTTCATTGTAAACTTCCTTAGACTGAATAGGGAAATAAGATGAGAGTGCACGCGGCTCAATCCTTCGACTGTCCCGGGACAGACATACTGATATGCTGCTTAGAAGTCCTTTACAATGGGATGTGGCTACTGAGAAACTTTTGAGGTAAAATATCTTTCTTTTTTACATAGAGATGTTCAGGTGATATTTTCTAGTCAGCTTTTTACAGCTATACTGCATCACTTTCAAGTGTTTAAACATTTGGGTATTATGGCCCTTTAAGGTGAAAAATAATGTACCCTTCTGTAGGAAAATAACTGACTAAATTGTGCACATTTTTTGAACGTTATGCTAGAATCAAGATATCTAACTGATAAAGAAGCAGGGTGGGAAATTGTGTGCATCAAAAGCAACATTAGCATAATATCTCCTATATTGTAGCTGGGGTGGTTCCTATGAGGTGTACCTATACAGTAAGAGAGATCAAACATAGCTATTGTAGTATTCCAAGCCTCTGTCTATTAAACATGTGTCGCTATACATTGGTAAACTATAGTGTAACCAAGCACCGTTTATGCCTTTTACTGAGTAAATAAAAAGAATAGAGTTCTGTCTTTAGCCTTCTCCAGTCCTCTCCAGTCCCTGCTCATGCTTTGGTGCCAAAAGAACAGGCTTGTGCTTGTCCATGAGGGACCTGATGAAGGCTGCATTCACATTGCAGATGTATGGTAGTTCAGTGATTAAGAACATGTGGTCAGTAGCTCTGCATGAGCAGATCATAGAGTCATATTGCAATTTGCTGGTTCAGGGATAGTCACCAGGAAATAATGCCCCCATTATTAGAGCTGTTGAATATTATTTTATAAGGTCTCATGTCCCGTTCTGGGTTGATTAAGGCTGTTAGCAGATGTAATAAGTCACCCCCTGTAGGGAACTCTATATACCTTCCATTTTCATTTAATGTTTGCTTCCGTGTCATGTAAGGGCTTACAGCTATGCAGGTTCCAGGGGTACTGGTGCCTTTCTGTTCCCAAATGATATGCGTTAAGAGAGATGGGCATTGTGATTAACTGTGATGGGGCCCACTCTCTAGGATAGTTGATCACGTTGTGATGTAAGGTCAGGTTTGCTGTGTCAGCAGAGTGATCCGGTGTGGGTAAATCTTTGCCTTTTGCAGGTGTATTTTCCATATATGATAAAAAAGTTCTTTCTCTGAGGGTGCTCTGTCGATTAGTGATTGAAATAGTGCCTCAATTTTAGCAGATTGTTGATCAAGGTTATCTGTGATATCTTCACTCCTCATGGTTGCAGTTTGCATTGCCATTTCTGATGTGTAGATCATCTAGCTTGTAAGGAATATGAATTGAGCAGAGAGACGAGGACCCACAAGGATTATTGATATGATGCGCTTATTGTTGAAAGTGCAGCCACCAGTGGCTAGATACCCCAGAGGTCTGGGGAGGGGACACGCTGCCTGAGAGACTGCGGCCTCTATAGGCCTCAACTGTCTGATTCTGGCTCTGGAATCACCAACACAGCTGTTTTATGTATGGGGTTTGAGAGCAGGTAAATGTGAGTATGATAAGATTCATAGATTTGTTGGATGCTGTTAAATTAAAACAGTAACCGGCGGATTACAGCTTTTTCCTCTAGAGCTCCAGAAAGATGCGACTGCTCAGAGTTGCTGCTTGGACACGCCCTTCACTATCTGTTTTTGCCTGTCTGGCATACACCCAGGGTAAACGATGGGGAATGAAGTTTAAAAAGGGGGTCTTGGCCCCCCTTGAATCCCCCAGGCGGAGGCAAAATAGATAGTGAAGATAGGTGATTACAGTGCCCATCTGATTAGTTGTGAATACTGTCCCTCACTGAGACATGGACCAATCAGATGTATGGAATCACCGGAAGTGACGTCAGATTGGAGTTTTCGATGTATTGGAGTAGAACACCGGTCCAAAGTAACTATTGTTTGTTTTTTTTGTATTGCGGCAGAGCACTGCGCGTGGCTTATCTTCATATAAACCCCTAGGCTAGTAACCAAATGACACGCGCTTTGTGGGGCCCCGCACATAACCAGGACATAATTGTTAGTAGTACAGTGGATAAGTGGAAAGCACAGGAATGCAGCAGCACTGGTTGTAAGAGAAGCGTTAGCGTTGTTTTCTGTGTGTTCTGATTTATAGCCGAGCCCTAGTGACGCCACTAGGTAAGTGGGGTTACTTAGGTACATCGTACTGGGTTATTAATTTTGGATCAAAGATATCATGCATGCTCTGACTCTTATAAGGACCTAGGATTACTCTGCAGGGCTGTAAGCTTTGCCCAAATAATTTAAACAATAGTTCCCATGCAGGAGTTTTCATGTGTTATAGAAAAAAATGCACAAAGGCAGCACTCCAAAAAAGTAGGAAAAAAAAACATTTATTTTAAAGGTAAAACATAGCTATGTTTTAGCCTTCAAATACAGTTTTTTTTTGGGGGGGGGGTTTGCTGCCTTCCTGCATTTTTTGCTTTAGTACACGAAAACTATCAGATCAGATCAATCAATGTTAAATTTGGCTAAATTAAATTTTATGCACATTTTTCAAATATTATTTAATCCTGTTAAAGTCAGTGTTTGTATATAGCAATGATTCCCAACTAGGGTGAGAGCACATACTAACCTATCAGTACCAAATTTATGTATTAACAATTAATGTTGTGGGGGAAATATATATGCAAGCTGATTTATGAGGGACAGAATAAATAACCTGTAAAGGAAGGTTAATTATAAATGTATATAATATTTAACCTCTTGGTTGCTCTGCAATACATTTTAGCCCTTAAGGGGTTAACATTTAACGCCCTGCATTTTATATAGATGGTATTTTAAAGAAATGCTATGCTTATCATATTTCTAGTAAAAATGCAGCGCTACCACTGTTTGATTTGTTATGCGGCGCTACCACTGTTTAATTTGCATTTAGCCACCATTCAGCAAGCGCTACCCAGGGTTCTGAACCAAAAATGGGCCGGCTCCTAAGCTTACAATCCTGCTTTTCAAATATAAATACCAAGAGAATGAAGAAAAATTGATAATAGGAGTTGATTAGAAAGTTGCTTAAAATTGCATGCTCTGTCTAAATAATGAAAGAATAAAAATTGGATTTTATATCCCTTTAACTAGCAATGGGATGGTATGTAATGGGGGGTTGGGTGGCAAAATGTATCCTCACCTGTGTGGTAAAAAATCTTAGCACCAGTCCAGGGTGCATGCACCTTTAAGAGATAGCATGATGAGACCCAGCATAACCTGACATTACCTTTAAGAGACTGCATAGTGAGAAACTACAATCTTAAGAGGCCACATGATGAGATGTCTCATAACCAAATGCTGTTCCTTTAAAAGACTGCATTAAAACTGAATACTCTATTCTATTTACAGATTGTGCTGCCAGCAACTTATCAAGGGTCCCAACATGCACCACCAATTGTGACTAAAGCTACTGTAGTACTTTTTGGATTAAAGTAAATCCATCCCATTTACCTGGTCTCTACTGCCTTTTTTAACAATTACCCTTATTCCTTGTACCTATGTTTACAGCACTACAGAATCTATTGGCACTCAAATAAATGATAAAAAAATAATAATGCTATGTGTTAGATAGGCACATAGCATTGACTGTTCATTGACATATTATTTAACTTGTCTTTAAAGCTATGTGCTATTCACATACTGTTTTTTTTGTGTCTCGTTGTAATAAAGCCATTAACAATGGTACTGTCTCTTTAAATGCTGTCTGGCTAGTTATTTGTACATGTGTGTAGGTTATCCATTTCTCCCAGTGGTGTGGTTTCCACAAGAAGTACTAATATGCCCCAATAACCATACCCTCAGTGGGAGCTTACATCTGCCTGTGAAGTTACAGCACATGTAGTGACCAGCCAGTTAGTGATACCTTCTCACACAATGGTGTAAAAAGTTGTTACATAAGTATGATCTCTGCTGTCCACAGAGGATTAACCTACACAATTAAACTATGTATCATATCCATCTTTTTATGATTGTTGCATTAC
This sequence comes from Bombina bombina, assembly GCF_027579735.1. NCBI lineage: Eukaryota > Metazoa > Chordata > Amphibia > Anura > Bombinatoridae > Bombina > Bombina bombina. The sequence continues at coordinate 1,337,985,642 of NC_069499.1, forward strand.
TTGGTAGATATACCTGTATGTAGCATATGCATGTCAAGTTTTTAACTGGATGATCCAGTATATAAACAGGATGTCCAGTAAAATATATTTTATTTAAAATGGGCACAGTTTATTGAGACTTGAAATTTGCTATTAGACATATGGGATACAGAGGCTACAGTGTCATGGGTCTCATCTAAGATCTGATGTTGGTCAGTAGTAGTGATGTTGCGAACTTAAAATTTTCCGTTCGCAAACGGCGGACTCGAACTTCCGCAACTGTTCGCGAACGAGCGAACCGGGCGAACCGCCATTGACTTCAATAGGCAGGCGAATTTTAAAACCCACAGGGACTCTTTCTGGCCACAATAGTGATTGAAAAGTTGTTTCAAGGGGACTAACACCTGGACTGTGGCATGCCGGAGGGGGATCCATAGCAAAACTCCCACGGAAAATTACATAGTTGATGCAGAGTCTGGTTTTAATCCATAAAGGGCATAAATCACATAACATTCCTAAATTGTTGTGAACAACGTGCTTTAAAACATCAGGTATGATGTTGTATCGATCAGGTAGTGTAAGGGTTACGCCCGCTTCACAGTGACAGACCAAACTCCCCGTTTAATGCACCGCAAACAACCGCAAACAGTCCATTTGTACAACCACGAGATCTATATATTTGATAGATAGATACATAGATTACATAGATCAATAGATGCAATATACATTTGATAGATACCAATTACATGGCTCAAAAGATGCAATATACATTTGATAGATACGAATTACATAGATCAAAAGATGCAATTTACATTTGATAGATTTGAATTACATAGATCAAAAGATGCAATATACATTTGATAGATACAAATTACATGGCTCAAAAGATGCAATATACATTTGATAGATACAAATTACATCAATAGATGCAATATACATTTGATAGATACGAATTACATAGATCAATAGATGCAATATACATTTGATAGATACGAATTGCATAGATCAATAGATGCAATATACATTTGATAGATATGAATTCCATAGATCAATAGATGCAATATACATTTGATAGATATGAATTACATAGATCAATAGATGCAATATACATTTGATCGATACGAATTGCATAGATCAATAGTTGCAATAAACATTTGATAGATACGATTGATTGATTGATAGTTAGATAGATTTGATAGATAAATAGCTAATTTGAAAGATATATAATTTCCCAGACAGAGAATTACAAAGACGTGCGTTCTGTGACCCATGGTAAGGTTACTTCCTTTTGCACAATCGAGTATACCAGTTGCAGAGGTTCTGACCCTGCATTCTGGCTGCACCTCTCCCTGCAAGAGAGATCTGTTACAGAGTCTGTGGGCCTCTATCCAAAGAGCTGGCCTGCCTGAAAGGAGCAGCAAGGCAGATCAAAAGATGCAATATACATTTGATAGGTACGAATAACATAGATCAAAAGATGCAATATACGTTTGATCGATACGAATTACAGAGATCAATAGATGCAATATATATTTGATTGATACGATTGATAGTTATATAATTTCCCTGACAGAGTATAACAATAAAACATGCCGTCTGAGACCCATGGTAAGGTTACTTCCTTTTGCACAATCGAGTATACCAGTTGCAGAGGTTCTGACCCTGCATTCTGGCTGCACCTCTCCCTGAAAGAGAGATCTGTTACAGAGTCTGTGGGCCTCTATGCAAAGAGCTGGCCTGGCAACTAAAATTAAATAACAATAGCAGACTGATGTAAAAGTTTTGTTTTTTTTAATTTACACTAATGTTCCCCTAGGCCCATTAGTGGAGTGCAGAACGGCAGCACTCCAAAAAAGTAGGAAAAAAAACATTTATTTGAAAGCTAAAACATAGCTATGTTTTAGCCTTCAAATACAGTTTCTTTTTTGGTGGGGGGGGGGTTTGCTGCCCTCCTGCATTTTTTGCTTTAGTACACGAAAACTATCAGATCAGATCAATCAATGTTAAATTTGGCTAAATTAAATTTTATGCACATTTTTCAAATATTATTTAATCCTGTTAAAGTCAGTGTTTGTATATAGCAATGAATCCCAACTAGGGTGAGAGCACATACTAACCTATCAGTACCAAATTAATGTATTAACAATTAGTGTGGGGAAAATATATATGCAAGCTGATTTATGAGGGACAGAATAAATAACCTGTAAAGGAAGGTTAATTATAAATGTATATAATATTTAACCTCTTGGTTGCTCTGCAATACATTTTAGCCCTTAAGGGGTTAAAATTTAACGCCCTGCATTTTATATAGATGGTATTTTAAAGAAATGCTATGCTTATCATATTTCTAGTAAAAACAGAATTTATGCTTACCTGATAAATTACTTTCTCCAACAGTGTGTCCGGTCCACGGCGTCATCCATTACTTGTGGGATATTCTCCTCCCCCACAGGGAAAGGCAAGGAGAGCACACAGCAAGAGCTGTCCATATAGTCCCTCCCAGGCTCCGCCCCCCCAGTCATTCGACCGATGGTTAGGAGAAAAAAGGAGAAACTATAGGGTGCCGTGGTGACTGTAGTGTATAGAGAAGAAATTTTTTAAACCTGATTAAAAAACCAGGGCGGGCCGTGGACCGGACACACCGTTGGAGAAAGTAATTTATCAGGTAAGCATAAATTCTGTTTTCTCCAACATTGGTGTGTCCGGTCCACGGCGTCATCCATTACTTGTGGGAACCAATACAAAGCTTTAGGACACGCATGAAGGGAGGGAGCAAATCAGGTTACCTAAACAGAAGGCACCACGGCTTGCAAAACCTTTCTCCCAAAAATAGCCTCCGAAGAAGCAAGAGTATCAAATTTGTAGAATTTGGCAAAAGTGTGCAGAGACGACCAAGTTGCTGCCTTACATATCTGATCAACAGAAGCCTCGTTCTTGAAGGCCCATGTGGAAGCCACAGCCCAAGTAGAGTGAGCTGTGATTCGTTCAGGAGGCTGCCGTCCGGCAGTCTCATAAGCCAATCGGATAATGCTTTTCAGCCAGAAAGAAAGAAAGAGAGGTAGCAGTAGCTTTTTGTCATCTCCTCTTACCAGAATAAACGACAAACAAAGAAGAAGTTTGTCTGAAATCCTTTGTTACTTCTAAATAGAACTTTAAAGCACGGACTACATCTAAATTGTGTAACAAACGTTACTTCTTTGAAACTGGGTTCGAACACAAAGAAGGGACAACTATTTCCTGGTTAATATTCTTGTTGGAAACAACTTTTGGAAGAAAACCAGGCTTGGTACGCAAAACAACCTTATCTGAATGGAACACCAGATAGGGTGGATCACACTGCAAAGCAGATAATTCAGAAACTCTTCTAGCAGAAGAAATAGCAACCAAAAACAGAACTTTCCAAGATAGTAACTTGATATCTATGGAATGTAAGGATTCAAATGGAACCCCTTGAAGAACTGAAAAAACTAAATTTAGACTCCAGGGAGGAGTCAAAGGTCTGTAAACAGGCTTGATTCTGACCAAAGCCTTTACAAAAGCTTGTACATCTGGCACAGCTGCCAGTCGTTTGTGTAACAAGACAGATAAAGCAGAAATCTGTCCCTTTAGAGAACTCGCTGACAATCCCTTATCCAAACCTTCTTGGAGAAAGGAGAGGATCTCGGGAATTTTAATCCATGAGAATCCCTTGGATTCACACCAACAGATATATATTTTCCATATTTTATGGTAAATCCTTCTAGTCACAGGTTTTCTGGCTTGGACCAGAGTATCTATCACTGAATCTGAAAACCTGTGCTTGGATAAAAGCGTTCAATTTCCAAGCAGTCAGCTGTAGAGAAACTAGATTTGGATGTTCGAATAGACCTTGTACTAGAAGATCCTGTCTCAAAGGTAGCTTCCCTGGTGGAGCCGATGACATATTCACCAGTTCTGAATACCAAGTCCTGCGTGGCCACGCAGGAGCTATCAGAATCACCGAGGCCTTCTCCTGTTTGATCCTGGCTACAAGCCTGGGAAGGAGAGGGAACAGTGGAAATGCATAAGCTAGGTTGAACGACCAAGGCGTCGCTAATGCATCCACTAGAGTCGCCTTGGGAACCCTGGATCTGGACCCGTAGCAAGGAACCTTGAAGTTCTGACGAGACGCCATCAGATCCATGTCTGGAATGCCCCATAATTGAGTCAACTGGGCAAAAACCTCAGAGTGGAGTTCCCACTCCCCCGGATGGAAAGTCTGACGACTCAGATAATCCGCCTCCCAGTTGTCTACTCCTGGGATGTGAATTGCAGATAGATGGCAGGAGTGATCCTCCACCCATTTGATGATCTTGGATACCTCTCTCATCGCCAAGGAACTCTTTGTTCCTCCCTGATGGTTGATGTAAGCTACAGTCATCATGTTGTCTGACTGGAATCTTATGAATCCGGCCTTCGCTAGTTGAGGCCAAGCCCGAAGAGCATTGAATATCGCTCTCAGTTCCAGGAAGTTTATCGGGAGAAGAGACTCTCCCGAGACCATAGACCCTGAGCTTTCAGGGAATCCCAGACTGCGCCCCAGCCTAATAGACTGGCGTCGGTCGTGACAATGACCCACTCTGATCTGCGGAAACTCAGTCCCTGAGACAGGTGATCCTGTGACAACCACCAACTGAGTGAGTCTCTGGTCATCTGGTCTACTTGAATCTTTGGAGACAAGTCTGTATAGTCCCCATTCCACTGCTTGAGCATGCACAGTTGTAATGGTCTTAGATGAATTCTAGCAAAAGGAACTATGTCCATTGCTGCAACCATCAACCCTACTACTTCCATGCACTGAGCTATGGAAGGCTGCAGAATAGAGTGAGGAACTTGACAAGCATTTAGAGCTTTGACTTTCTGACCTTTGTCAGGAAGATCTTTATTTTTAAAGAATCTATTATCGTTCCCAAGAAGGAAACACTTGTCGACTAATGTTACACCAGATATAAGTGGTGGAAAACAGAGCTATTAATCACAGTATATGATGTGGGCCTGACACACAGGCCTGATGGAAAATGAAATTAGATTACACTAGCAAAATGATATAAAAGTTGTTTGTTTTTTAATTTACACTAATGTTAACCAACATGCACCACCAATAGTGACTAAAGCTACTGTAGTACTTTTCGGATTAAAGTAAATCCATCCCATTTACCTGGTCTATACTGCCTTTTTTAACTGTTACCCTTATTCCTTGTACCTATGTTTACAGCACTACAGAATCTATTGGCACTCAAATAAATGATAAAAAATAATAATGCTATGTGTTAGATAGGCACATAGCATTGATTGTTCATTGACATATTATTTAACTTGCCTTTAAAGCTATGTGCTATTCACATACTGTTTTTTTTGTGTCTCGTTGTAATAAAGCCATTAAATGCCTCAATAACCATACCCTCAGTGGGGGCTTACATCTGCGCTGGCCTGGCAACTAAAATTAAATAACAATAGCAGACTGATGTAAAAGTTTTTTTTTTTTAAATTTACACTAATGTTCCCTTAGGCCCTTACACAGGCTGGCACTAGTGGCACGCTGGCCTGGCAACTAAAATTAAATAACAATAGCAGACTGATGTAAAAGTTGTTTTTTTTTAATTTACACTAATGTTCCCTTAGGCCCTTACACAGGCTGGCACTAGTGGCACGCTGGCCTGGCAACTAAAATTAAATAACAATAGCAGACTGATGTAAAAGTTTTTTTTTTTTTAATTTACACTAATGTTCCCTTAGGCCCTTACACAGGCTGGCAATAGTGGCACGCTGGCCTCGCAACTAAAATTAAATAACAATAGCAGACTGATGTAAAAGGTTTTTTTTTTAAATTTACACTAATGTTCCCTTACGCCCTTACACAGGCTGGCAATAGTGGCACGCTGGCCTGGCAACTAAAATTAAATAACAATAGCAGACAAATGTAAAAGTTTTGTTTTTTTAATTTACACTAATGTTCCCTTAGGCCCTTACACAGGCAGGGAATAGTGGCACGCTGGCCTGGCAACTAAAATTAAATAACAATAGCAGACTGATGTAAAAGTTTTTTTTTTTTAAATTTACACTAATGTTCCCATAGGCCCTTACACAGGCTGGCAATAGTGGCACGCTGGCCTGGCAACTAAAATTAAATAACAATAGCAGACTGATGTAAAAGTTTTTTTTTTTAAATTTACACTAATGTTACACCAGATATAAGTGGTGGAAAACAGAGCTATTAATCACAGTATATGATGTGGGCCTGACACACAGGCCTGATGGAAAATGAAATTAGATTACACTAGCAAAATGATGTAAAAGTTTTTTTTTTTTTAATTTACACTAATGTTAACCAGATATCAGTGGTGGCACAGAAGAATTAATCACAGTATATGCTGTGAGCCTCACACACAGGCTGACAGCCAGGCAAATGCAAATAAAATTACCACAAAAAAAAAAAGAAACGACTGAAGTTATAGCCCTAAAAAGGGCTTTTGGGCTGAAGTTATGCTGTCCTTACAGCAGAGATTAGATGAGTCCTTCAGGACTGTAGTGGACACTGAATACACTAGCCTAGCTATCTATTTCCCTATAAAATCAACAGCAGTAGCACTAAACCTCCTCTCACTAAGAATGCAGGATCGTAATGAATCTAAAATGGCTGCTGCCCAGGAGCTGGGAGGGTCTGGGAGGGAGGGTCTGCTGCTGATTGGCTCAAATGTGTCTGCAGGCTGTGAGATACAGGGTCAAAGTTTCCTCAATGATGACGAATAGGGGGCGGTACGAACATCGCATATGTTCGCCCGCCGCGCGAACGCGAACAAGCTAAGATCGCCGGGAACTGTTCTCCGGCGAACAGTTCGCGACATCACTAGTCAGGAGCTTCTGTCCATTGTGTTTGATCTGCTATCTGAAAATGGCCCCACTTAACCTATCCCTCTTACCCATCACACGCTAGAAAAATTTTATAATCTGCAGAACAAAAACTTATTTCAAATTAAATTTCATTAAAAAAATTATCAAAATAGCACTAAAGCCACAGTTACTGACATAAACCATTGGTGGAGGACTTAAGGACAAAGTCAGTCTTCATAGTCACCTTCAGTGTCTTGGAACAGAGATTAATTTTCTTGAATCTTAAAATAGTGATACAGCAAATGTATACTGTTGGGGGTGTAAGAGATACAAGATTAGGGGATAATGTGTGTGTGTGTGTGTTTTCGTGTGTGTGTCTAAGCTGTTCAATAGCACAAGCACATAATTTGTGAAAGTCAAAATAATAACATATGTCCTTGCACCTGTAGGTATATACCAGGTTATAGAACTAATATTTATTATTATTATTTAAACTAACCTCCAATTAAAATATATATACAAAACAATTGAAATTAATATTTATTCCTGAATCCTTATATTAGTTACATTTATATACACACTGAATTATATTTATGTAGAAACTAGATTATGAATCAGTTATAAACGCTTATTCCAATATTGTTACAATATTCTATATAACAGATCATAAAAATATACCCTTAAAAATGAACCTTACTCATAGTGAATCGCATTGAAATACCACAATAAAATAGCAGAATATGGACCGCTAACTTAACAGTGTTTAGTTAAACAATATAACAAGATACTTCTTACAAATATTACTGGATCTCAATAGATTTAAGATAACTTTCAGACAAGTATAATTAAGCTACTTAGCCCACAAATGGTTCTATATAACTTCAATTAAAAACACCAGAAATTGTATATATTATTAATGCAACCAGCCAATTTTTTATGCCAATATGTCTGACATGAAATAACCTCTTATTTAGCTACAATAAGGCATATTTTAATATATATATATATATATATATATATATATATATATATATATATATATATATCGAGAACAATACAGAGGGGACGCAGTTGCAGTACGAGCTTATGTTATATTATCTTATATAGGCTTAATAGCCTCAATCAACGTCTAAATGACATTATGGTGCAGACCCTTAAATAAAGAATTGTGTGAGTTGTCTCATAGGATAAGCCTCAGGATTGTAATCCTGATTCAAAGACGGGGAATACAGCACTCTTTTAAAGAAACACGCTCGATTCAACCATAAATTTCAAAAGCAAGTTTTTCATAGATCTTCGCAGGCCGTCTCAGTCTAGCTACACCCAGCTGCTCACAGCACCCCTTTTCAGGGGTTTAGTGCTGGGCAGGTTTTCAAAGGGGATCTAAGTAGACTGATGGATAGAACCTACGGATCTATATAGTGTCACAGTGGATACAATGCTAGCATGAGAAGCACTTAAACTTAGTTCGGGATAAGTACTGGATAAAATATTACAAGTTGCCCCTGAACACAATGCTATACAGAGTAAAATCAAGAATGTATATAACAAACATTATCCAAGGCGATTGAAAGAGCAAGTTCATCAGACAGGCAGAGTTGCCAGCAAGCCAGTAAACACAATACTATGCAAGATGAAGTCAAGCCTTAAGATAATTTGCTTTAGCCAAGGCGATTGATAAAGCAAGTTAATGAGACAGTCAGAGTTGTTAGCAAGCCAATAGCATCATGTGTAGATTATCCAGTTACGCTGTCATAGCTAGCCCCAATCCAAGTTATAGGCGTGTGTTAATCAGCAAGTACTCAAGCCTCTATAGTGTCATCCCTGTGACAAGTATTTTTTATAGATATAAACCAGTTCTGTTGGTTAGTGGTTAGTAAGGAGCACGTCATTCAGTTGCCAGTATATCAACAATCCTCGGCAAAAAACAAACATTTCACATTTAGCACCCAGTATGATAGCTGGCCATGCTAGTTATGCCAGTGTTTTAAAGCAACATTTGATTCTGCTCTCTTCATTTACTGTTTCTTCGGCTTTTTCCAGCAGCAGTTACAGCAACTTTAAGCAACTTAAAGCTGATTCATATAGCCAGAATAATACTGCAGCAGTGTAGAGCTCCTTTTCATGTACCGGGTCGTCAACAACAAACACATGCATCACATGACCAGTCGGCTCAGCCAATGCCGACGCGTGTTTCACCTGCACGTGTCCTCACTTGAGACCGGGCTTCGTCAGGGCGGAATACCATTTGCATCATTACGTCCTACTTTATAGGGCTTTTTACAGCGCCTCTGGTGGAGAGTGAAAGTTATAACATAGGAAGAAAAAAACCTAATGTACATTAAACACCTAATTACCTAGAGCATTTTTAATTAAGTTATAATACTCATAGTAATATAAAACTGTGTAGATAGACGTTTACCCCAAATGTTTAGGGAAACAACTAGCCATTGGGTTTACAGTCAGCAATTTAAAAGAAATTATTATATATGTGTAATAGTTTATAAGGTCTATGTACACAGTTAAAAAATACAATTAAAGTTTCTGTAAGGTTTCCTTTAACAATACTTAAAAAATTGCATAAAGTATTTTGAGTGTATTTTAACTAAACTCAATATCATATCATGGACTTATTACAGGAAACAAGCCATATCTAGCTTGTTGTTCATCCCATAGGGAATCTGTGTCCCCAGGATTGATATCCACCTACATTCCTTGCGGAGGAGGGTCTTGTCATTGTCCCCTCCTCTGCCATTCATGATGCCCCTGTCAATGCCTATGAATCTTAGAGAATCTGGAACACATGCATGAATCTGTTCAAAATGTTTCGCCCCATTACTTTTAGGATTTTTATTTTTTATGTCATCTCTGTGTTCGGTAATTCGATCTTTTATAGCCCTTCTAGTTTTTCCCACATAGAAAAGTGGGCAGCTGCAGGCTAATAGATAGATTACACCTTCCGTGTTACAATTTACAAAATACTTCAATTTATAGTTTTTTCCTGTGTTAGTGCTAAACTCTTTGTTCTTTGCATGTATTTACATGCAACACATTTCCCGCAAGGAGAATTACCTGCAGATCTATGTTTTGTCAACCAATCCATTTGTTTTGGAAGAGACACATACTGACTCCTTATGAGTTTATCTTTAAGGTTGGGTGACCTCCTTGAAGTTATGCTAGGAAACTCACCCACTTCCTGACATACACTTGCATCACTTGTAAGCAATTGCCAATTTTTTGCAAGAATATTCCTTAAAGTATGCCAGTGACAATTGTAGTCCGTAATGAGTCTTATTTTCTGGTCATTCATCTAGCTGGAGGAGTTTTTCTCTGTCTGCATGTAGTGCATGATTAAATGCTCTTTTAACCACCCTTTTCCAGCATCCTCTATCCAGAAATCTTTTTTCCATCTCAGAGGCATGTTTGATAAATCTCTCCTTGGTTGAGCAGTTCCTACGCAACCTAAGGAACTGTCCCTTGGGAATTCCTTTTTTCAAATGAGATGGATGATGACTTGATGCCTCTAACAGGCTATTTGTCGCTGTATCCTTGCGATAGTTCTCAGTCTGTAGGATCCCTCTTTCAGTCCTTACTTTCACATCTAGGAAAGAGATTAGTTAGTGTAATATTTCTCTTATTTCGATTAAGAGTATCCACAAATTCTTTGAGGGTGTCTTCAGTACCCTCCCACACTAGAAAGATACCGTCCACATATCTCAACCATATGTGGACGTATATCTCAAAGTTGGGATTTTGAAACACCTCATCCATCTCCCAGCTGCCCAGATGTAGGCACGCATAGGTTGGGGCGCATGTTGCGCTCATGGCCGTGCCTCTCAATTGCTTGTATATTTTGTTGTCAAACATAAATACATTGTTGGTGAGAACAAATGTAAGTAAGTTCACCACAAAGTCAGTGTGTTTTTGAACACGCACTCCTCTAGTCATGAGGAAATCTTTACAAGCCTCGATTCCCACTTCATGTGGGATCGAGGAATATAGTCCCTCAACATCTAGACATACCAGGAGTGCTTCTTGAGGAATTGACAACATGTCTGTTTTTCTCAAGAAGTCTGAGGTATCAAGGATAAAAGAGGGCATTGTCTCAAGAAATGGTCTAAGAAAAGAGTCAATGTAATTCCCAAGGTTCTCAGTTAGACTGCCTATGCCGGCAATTATATGCCGGCCTGGTGGATTGACCGGATTTTTGTGTATCTTGGGGATACAATAGAAAACCGGCATGACCGGATATTCTGGATAGAGGTATTTAATCTCTGCTGTGGTGATTATTTTGTTATCTTTTGCTTCTTTCAAAAGATTAAATAGAGATAGCTGTAGGGAGGAGGTGGGGTTATATGAAATACATTGATATTGGCTTCTATCAAGTAGCTGACGTTTGACCTCCAGGACATACAGTTTTTCGTCCCACAGGACTAGGTTGCCGCCCTTATCTGCTGCCTTAATGACCACTCCCTTAGCATTGATTAAATCATTAAGGGCTTTTCTTTCTAACCCATTTAAATTGTCATCAACCAAACCTAGGAGGAATAGACTAGCTATGTCCTTTTCCACCTGTCTCACAAATATATTTACAGCGGGTACCATCGACAGTTGTGGCATATATTTCAATTTCGCTTTAAAGTTCGAATGAACTGTTTCACCTACTCTTAGGTCATCCACCTGTGGAGAGGTGTGGGGACTACCTTCTGACTCTGTAAGAAGGTCATACAGGTCAGCACAGGCCTGTCTATCTCCCTGTGTTAATGAAACATCCTCAATCGGGTGCCTACTTTTTCCCTTCATTATTTGAGACAGCACAATCCATCTTGCAAATAGGTGAAGGTCCTTCAAAAAATTGAATTTGTCCAAATTATTTGTAGGACAAAAAGAGAGTCCTCTTTTGAGGACAGCTATATGCATGGTATTCAATTTAAAAGAAGATAGATTAATTATCTGTAATGCCTCATTGCTTTGTTTCAAAAGCCCCTGCGCCCCTGAAACCATCGGGGTCTGCTCTGGTTGTACCTGTCCTGCGTCTGATTGTAACTCTGTTGATACCGTTGCCTGGAGGGATATCGTCTCTCTCCTATATCGGTATTTATTCCCCCTCCTCCTCTTCCTGCCACCTCTCCTCCATCTCCTAAAAAAGACTGTTTCTGACCAGGCTTAGTCTTAGTATGGTCTACTTCGGCATTAGAACCATCTGTGCCTGAGTCATATGACCCTCTTATGGGTTGGTAGCTATAGACTTTGTTATTTTTATAGTCCTCATTGTCTCTAGAGAACTTTCTTCCCTTTCTAAGTTTTATTTCAGTTTGGAGTCTCACTAGTTGGTCTCTGATTTCATCATTCAATTTAGTGAAATTGGAGTTTGACTCAAAAGTGTTTGCTATTTTGAGGGAATCTTCAGCTTGTGTTATTGTTTTTTCAAGTCTGTCTTTATTTCGATTGACCATTTTGTTCATCAAAATTATGGAGCATTCTGAGAGACTGGTATTCCAGTCTTCTAAAAATTCCCATCACACTATATGTAACACTATTTACTAGTGATTTCTATTTTCTTTTTCTGGCCTGTGTGTGCCTTTTCAGTGTTGGAGGTTGCTGTCCCGCGATTAAAACTTGCTTTTGAAATTTATGGTTGAATTGAGCGCGTTTGTTTAAAAGAGTGCTGTATTCCCCGTCTTTGAATCAGGATTACAATCCTGAGGCTTATCCTATGAGCCAACTCACACTATATATATATATATATATATATATATATATATATATATATATATATAGCAATAACTGTAATTCATTTATGATATTAAAATACAAAATTATTTCTAAACATTAATATTTAATACCAGTATACTTAATACCCTTGTAGGAAGTGGTGTGGGGGAGGAGTTGCAGTAAGATACGGTAATTACTTTCATTAAAATGTTATATAAAGAAAAAAAAAGTTAGCAACTAGATAGCTGGATCATGGATCAATGTATTGCGGTAGTCCATTAGTAGAAAATTGACCTTCACTTTAAAGGGATACTAAACCCAATTTTTTTCTTTCATGATTTAGATAGAGCATGAGATTTTAAGCACCTTTCTAATTTACTCCTATTATCATTTTTTTCTTTGTTCTCATGCTATCTTGATTTGAAAAAGCAGTACTGTAAGCTTTAGAGCCGGACCATTTTTTGTTCAGCACCTGGGTAGCACTTGCGGATTAGTGGCTAAATGTAGCAAACCAATCAGCAAGCTCTACAAAGGTGCTGAACTAAAAATGGGTCGGCTCCTACCCTTTTATTACTGCTTTTTCAAATCAAGATAACATGAGAACAAAGAAAAATTAATAATAAAAGTAAATTAGAAAGTTGCTTAAAATTGCATGCTCTATCTGAATCATGAAAGAAAAAAATGTGGGGTTATTATTCCTTTAAGGCTCTTGCAAAACTCCCCTGATAATAAGATGAGTATTTTATTTATTACAAAGTAAATGCAGTCTGTTTGGCACTGACTGACATTGTAATACTTAGTTGTAGTTTACCAGTTTAATATAAAAAAAGGCAATTTTACCAGAGAACGGATCAATCAATGTATAGTTTACTTTACAAAAATATTTTGAATATCTAGACTAGGGGATGTAATCCTTTGGGTTTGTGCTTAAATTAGTGATAATCTAAAAAAAAAAAAAATGGCCAAGGTTTAAAAAAAATAAATAAAGGGATATTTAAGATTAACATAAATTATTTTTCTTTTAAATAAAATAGGAAAAAGAATTACGTACTACAACTGCAGCCTGTGAAAGTAGTATGGTGGCCAAAAAATGTATTACAAGTGCCACTTTATTTACTTGTGCCAAAGATTTGGTACCCTGGTCTAGTTTTTGTATTTTAAAGGGCCACTGTAAGTAAATATTTTCTATGCCTGTTACTAACTAACTACCCCAAATACGCTTTTTATCAATAGCATTTCATTAACATATCTCTACCGTATATCAGAAATCTTGTCTGCAAATTTAATTGTTTTCCAAACCCACTCCGTGGGTATCCTTTGCTCTGTACCAATCCGCTTACAATACCTAGGTTTCAAAATGGCGCTTTAAACACAGTTAAAGTTGGTTTAAGTATTTTGAACATGCAGTGCTGAAAATAGTGGGCAGGATAACGTGACATCATCGGCGAATAAAAGATATAACTTTTAGAACGTTATGAAACTTTGTTTTGGAGAAAATATAGGTCAGTAGGTTTTAATTAATGTTTATTAACTTTAATATGCTAGTTGTTTAGCTTAAAAATTATAACAGAAAGAAATCCTTTAAGTTACTCCACTATTTTCTATGTATTTGCTATTCTTAAGCATCCTGTACGGCAGAAATACATGTTAAAGAGACATATTATGCTGGGCCACTTGAGGGTTATGCAGCATAACTGTAAAAAGCTGACAAGAAAATATCCCATGTAAAAAAAAAGAGAAGATATTTTACCTCAACATTTCTGCAGCTCACAAGAGTAATTTTTTTTGTGAACTGTTGTCTTTCAGCTGCATGTTGGGGGAGGGGCAGTGCACAGCTGACACTTTGCTGTGCTGTGATCTCACAGGATTTCACCATAATCTTGTGAGATTTCATAGTAAACTTCCTTGAACTGAGGAGGGAAATAACATGACTGTGCCTGCACATGCCAGATGCGCGCTCCCTTCCTAGTCCTGGGAGTAGCATTCTGATTGGATTCTTAATGGGATGTGGCTTTTGAGGTAAAATGTCTTCCTTTTTAACATAGGCCGCGTTCGGGCAGCGCTTAGGAGCTAGTGGAAGCGCTTCACTCCCAGCGATGACGTTGCGCTAGGTGACGTCACAAGCAAGGGAGCTTTGAAAAAACGTTCGCATGCACAATAATGGACTGCGCATGCGAACGTTTTTACTAAGCTCCCTTGATTGTTGCTGGGCTGCCAGTGCCTGCCGAGAATGAGTTCCCCAGTCTCTTCGCAAACAACGGAACTCTGACCCACCTCCATTCAGCTGCTCTCAGCTCAGCCCCTGTAGCTTATCCTGCACTGAATAGAGGTGGGTCAGAGTTGCGATGTTTGCGAAGAGAGACTGGGGAAATCATTCTTGGCTCTGGGGTGGGGATCAAAATCAGAAATTCCGGGACCCCGCCAACACATCTTTAACCCGCCCACACAACGATCGGGAAATACAGAATAATTACACATAATGCTTGAACGTCAGGTCTTTGTGATATACATATATAATATGATTTTTTGTGAGCTCTAAATAATGTAGCCCATTTCTTTTCACTTCATACGCTACGTATGAAGTGAAAAGAAATGGGCTACATTCTCTAGAGCTCACAAAAAATCATATTATATATGTATAAATAACATGGCAGCCTCCACAGCAACATGTGTGTGGAGGCTGCCATGTTTGCAAGCGTCTGAGCTTGCTCTGAAAAGTCCCAGCTTTTCCAGGAAGCGCTGGGACTTACGTCACCAGAGCGCTCAGAAAACGCCAGCCATCTCACTTGCAAGTGTGAGAAAAACGCTCCAAGCGAGTTCCAGTTCGCTTGGAGCGCTGCCCGAACGCAGCCTCAGAGATGTAAATCGAAACTGTTGTAAATTGAAACCCAGTTTATAATGTAAATCAATGGGAAGTGAGGGAGATAGGTTCCAGGCCCCTCTCAAAATTGTCATAAGTAACACCTAATACATTATTTTAAAGCTTTGAAATGAAGACTTTAAATGCTAAACAGCATTATAAACCTAATAATCACACAACACAGAATATATAATTAAACTAGGTTAAATTAACAAAAAATTTTGCTAAACAGCATTATAAACCTAATAAAATAATCACACAACACAGACTTCACTTGCATTTTTCTGCAGACAGTTCTTTCTGTGCATTCCAATCTGGACTGATTTATAGACAGGAAGATCTTGTTCCTTTGAAATCTGCTCAATAGCTCAGGTCTGGTTAAAATGAATAATCTCAGCTTGCTTGGCTTTGCTGCAACACAAGCACACAGCTCCACCTACTGGCTATTTTAATAAATGCACTGCTTCTCAATGCTTTTTAGCAGTCACATGACTGGGGAAAAAAGGTTGTTATTCTGAAACGGTGTAAATTGAACCGTTGTAAAATGAGGGCCATCTGTATTGACTTTAAAAATCTTTCAGCCTTATTTAAAGATTTATTCCTGAACTAGAAGGTTGCTCTATTCTTACAGAAGATTGTAGCCAATGCCAGTAGTCTGTGACTGAAATGATTAATTGGTCACTTATTTTAGGAGAATAAAGGGTAATTGTCTTTTATGGTCTTAAAATTACATTCAGTGTTCTTTTAAGGGATATTAAAAAAAAAAACTGTTTATCGACGTAAACCAATTAATTTTTTTTTTTTAACTACTCCCTAAAATATTAGTTATATGAAATCCATAGAAATAAAAAAATAATAATCTGGCATCACTGCATTTTAAGGGGTGGTTTTGCAAGAATAAAAAAGTTACATTAAAGGACCAGTCAGCACAGTAGATTTGCATAATCAACAAATGCAAGATAACAAGACAATGCAATAGCACTTAGTCTGAACTTCAAATGAGTAGTAGATTTTTTTTCTGACAATTTTAAAAGTTATGTCTTTTTCCACTCCCCCTGTACAATGTGACAGCCATCAGCCAATCACAAATGCATACACGTACCATGTGACAGCAATCAGCCATTCACAAATGCATACACACTTATTCTTGCACATGCTCAGTAGGAACTGGTGACTCAAAACGTTTAAATATAAAAAGAATGTGCACATTTTGTTAATGGAAGTAAATTGGAAAGTTGTTTAAAATGGCATGCTCTATCTGAATAATGAAAGTTTAATTTTGATTGAGTGTCCCTTTAATGGTTGTATACATAATAGTGAAGGTTACTCTTATGACTAAAATACTGAAGCCTGTTATCTGGTGTCTTATTTAATACACAGCATGTAACTCGGAGCAGAATGATTGCTTTCTTATTGAAGAGACAATAAAGTCTAAATGAAACTTAAATGGATTGGATAGAGCATGACATTTGAAACAACTTCCTTCTATTATCACTTTAGCTTACTTTTCTATTCTATGTATCCTAGATTAGCTCAGGAGCACGGACATGTTTAGTAATCTGGCAGCAGTATTTGTTTATAGTAATGTTATATACCTGTGTATTTACAAACACTTCTGGCATAGAATGCTAAAGAAATGTGCATGCTTCCAAGATCCAATCTGCCTACCTAGGCTCCCTCATCAACAAAGGATACCAAGAGAACAAGGTGCATTTGATAATATAGGTAATTTGTAAACTTGTTTAAAATCGCATGAACTGTCTGAATTGTGAACGTTTCATTTTGAATTTACTGTTCCTTTAAGTTAGAGGGAACATTGCACTTCATTGCCACACTGGTTTTGAGACCAAATATACCTGCTTTCTGTAGAGCAATGTCTAAATCAAAAACTGCACGGGGCTTCATGTAATTATAAAATCTAAATAATTGTGCATCTCTGAGACACTGCTCATGTCAGTGCAAAGAAATGCAACATTTAATACAAAAGTGTTTGAAAGTAAATATATATATATATATATATATATATATATATATATATATATATATATATATATATATATATATACAGTATATAGAGCAGTCATATACATCACCAAATAAATCAATTGAGTGTTTCAGCTTTTTCAGATAAGTCCCATTCACCTCATAATATAAGAGAGGTATTTTGCAATATGGATAAGAAAAGGTAGCCCAATTTTTGCTTATAGAGACTGAGTTTCCAAAAGGCCAGCAAGGTTATCAGTCAAAATTTTAACCAGCAAAGACCCTTTTTTCTCCTATACATGAGCTTTTCAAGTCATAATCCCCGTCTCTATTTTGTAATCATTGGTGAATGTTTGGATACGCTCCACGGAAGCTTGTCCCTTCATTGGCCATCAGATCTGAAAATTCAATTGGCTTATTGGGAATGCATGGGCTCCAACAGTCAACTCGCTTGGCTGTCATACCAGTTTTAGTCCACTAGGCGGCAGAAGATAACAAGAAATATAGTATCTAATCTTTAAAATATTTATTAAATATCCTTTAATTTCCGGTATCAACAAACCACTTGTTCCATGTGTATTGGATTATATCATACTATTTACCCTGAGTATTTCAAGACTAAATATGATATATTTCTTGTAAAAATTTTAGAAGATGCCTTTAAAGTTGCATTTTTAAGAGGGACTAGTAGTATAAATCAATACAATATATATGTTTATCTGACATATCTTGTATATCAGTGCACTGGTACATATTTCATTTCCTAGTCACATCTTATATCACAGACATACATGAGCATTATAGTTATTTATTAACACATGTCTCAACAGTGTTTGAGACATGGGCTCAAAATCTATGATGCATTTATATATTAATTTATAGTATCTTATTTGGAAACCTCATCTTCACACCAGGTTCTTCCCTGTAAAGCTCATTAGATTTTCTGGAAAACAAAGAAAGTGTATTTATTTTTAATTAAATTGGTTAGATATTTTTAATTGTCTATACAGCTACTTATTCAATATAGGAGATTTATCCAATACAGTATAAGTTTCAGATCAATACATATACATATATATCATTTATACAGTCTGGGTATCAAGGACATATTTGAAAATTACACAATTCATTTTATATGAAGTTCTAATTTTCCCCTTTTAAATCAAGATTTAAATTCTGATATGCTTTCAAAGAACACGTTTCTCTTACTAATCTTCACATAGACGTGACGTCTGGAATTCATGGATTCAACGCTTGGGGTAATCAACTCTTGTATGTAAAATGGTTCCCCCTCATGAAAAACCTGTTTTTTGTGCATATACTTAAGCTTCATAGAGGTCATTATAGACAGTATGCCTGCCATCTCCATATGGGGTCATTAACTGGTAACTTTTCTTACATGGAAGAAAGATCAGGAAATCCATATATGGGCGTTCAAACTTGAGAGAGTCATGTACTGTCTTCACTATTGGGACAAATGTTATTTACTAAGATTACTTTGACCTAGATTTGGAGTTTGGCGTTAGCCGTGAAAACCAGCGTTAGAGGCTCCTAACGCTGGTTTTAGGCTACCGCCGGTATTTGGAGTCACTCAAAATAGGGTCTAACGCTCACTTTTCAGCCGCGACTTTTCCATACCGCAGATCCCCTTACGTCAATTGCGTATCCTATCTTTCCAATGGGATTTTTCTAACTCCGGTATTTAGAGTCGTTTCTGAAGTGAGCGTTAGACATCTAACGACAAAACTCCAGCCGCAGGAAAAAAGTCAGTAGTTAAGAGCTTTCTGGGCTAACGCCGGTTTCTAAAGCTCTTAACTACTGTACTCTAAAGTACACTAACACCCATAAACTACCTATGTACCCCTAAACCGAGGTCCCCCCACATCGCCGACACTCGAATAAATTTTTTTAACCCCTAATCTGCCGACCGCCACCTACGTTATCCTTATGTACCCCTAATCTGCTGCCCCTAACACCGCCGACCCCTATATTATATTTATTAACCCCTAATCTGCCCCCCTCAACGTCGCCTCCACCTGCCTACACTTATTAACCCCTAATCTGCCGACCGGACCTGAGCGCTACTATAATAAAGTTATTAACCCCTAATCCGCCTCACTAACCCTATAATAAATAGTATTAACCCCTAATCTGCTCTCCTTAACATCGCCGACACCTAACTTCAATTATTAACCCCTAATCTGCCGACTGGAGCTCACCGCTACTCTAATAAATGTATTAACCCCTAAAGCTAAGTCTAACCCTAACACTAACACCCCCCTAAGTTAAATATAATTTACATCTAACGAAATTAATTAACTCTTATTAAATAAATTATTCCTATTTAAAGATAAATACTTACCTGTAAAATAAATCCTAATATAGCTACAATATAAATTATAATTATATTATAGCTATTTTAGGATTTATATTTATTTTACAGGTAACTTTGTATTTATTTTAACCAGGTACAATAGCTATTAAATAGTTAAGAACTATTTAATAGCTAAAATAGTTAAAATAATTACAAAATTACCTGTAAAATAAATACTAACCTAAGTTACAATTAAACCTAACACTACACTATCAATAAATTAATTAAATAAACTACCTACAATTACCTACAATTAACCTAACACTACACTATCAATAAATTAATTAAATACAATTCCTACAAATAAATACAATTAAATAAACTAGCTAAAGTACAAAAAATAAAAAAGAACTAAGTTACAAAAAATAAAAAAATATTTACAAACATAAGAAAAATATTACAACAATTTTAAACTAATTACACCTACTCTAAGCCCCCTAATAAAATAACAAAGCCCTCCAAAATAAAAAAATGCCCTACCCTATTCTAAATTACTAAAGTTCAAAGCTCTTTAACCTTACCAGCCCTGAACAGGGCCCTTTGCGGGGCATGCCCCAAAGAATTCAGCTCTTTTGCCTGTAAAAAAAAACATACAATACCCCCCCCAACATTACAACCCACCACCCACATACCCCTAATCTAACCCAAACCCCCCTTAAATAAACCTAACACTAAGCCCCTGAAGATCTTCCTACCTTATCTTCACCCTGCCAGGTTCACCGATCCGTCCTGAAGAGCTCCTCCGATGTCCTGATCCAAGCCCAAGCGGGGGGCTGAAGAGGTCCATGATCCGGCTGAAGTCTTCATCCAAGCGGGAGCTGAAGAGGTCCATGATCCGGATGAAGTCTTCATCCAAGCGGGAGCTGAAGAGGTCCATGATCCGGATGAAGTCTTCTATCAACTGCATCTTCAATCTTCTTTCTTCCGGATCCATCTTGCAGACCTCCGACGCCGAACATCCTCTTCTCCCGACGCCTACTAGCCGAATGACGGTTCCTTTAAGGGACGTCATCCAAGATGGCGTCCCTTGAATTCTGATTGGCTGATAGGATTCTATCAGCCAATCGGAATTAAGGTAGGAATATTCTGATTGGCTGATGGAATCAGCCAATCAGAATCAAGTTCAATCCGATTGGCTGATCCAATCAGCCAATCAGATTGAGCTCGCATTCTATTGGATGATCGGAACAGCCAATAGAATGCGAGCTCAATCTGATTGGCTGATTGGATCAGCCAATCGGATTGAACTTGATTCTGATTGGCTGATTCCATCAGCCAATCAGAATATTCCTACCTTAATTCCGATTGGCTGATAGAATCCTATCAGCCAATCAGAATTCGAGGGATGCCATCTTGGATGACGTCCCTTAAAGGAACCGTCATTCGGCTAGTAGGCGTCAGGAGAAGAGGATGTTCCGCGTCGGAGGTCTGCAAGATGGATCCGGAAGAAAGAAGATTGAAGATGCAGTTGATAGAAGACTTCATCCGGATCATGGACCTCTTCAGCTCCCGCTTGGATGAAGACTTCATCCGGATCATGGACCTCTTCAGCTCCCGCTTGGATGAAGACTTCAGCCGGATCATGGACCTCTTCAGACCCCCGCTTGGGCTTGGATCAGGACATCGGAGGAGCTCTTCAGGACGGATCGGTGAACCTGGCAGGGTGAAGATAAGGTAGGAAGATCTTCAGGGGCTTAGTGTTAGGTTTATTTAAGGGGGGTTTGGGTTAGATTAGGGGTATGTGGGTGGTGGGTTGTAATGTTGGGGGGGTATTGTATGTTTTTTTTTACAGGCAAAAGAGCTGAACTTCTTGGGGCATGCCCCGCAAAGGGCCCTGTTCAGGGCTGGTAAGGTTAAAGAGCTTTGAACTTTAGTAATTTAGAATAGGGTAGGGTATTTTTTTATTTTGGGGGGCTTTGTTATTTTATTAGGGGGCTTAGAGTAGGTGTAATTAGTTTAAAATTGTTGTAATATTTTTGTTATGTTTGTAAATATTTTTTTATTTTTTGTAACTTAGTTCTTTTTTATTTTTTGTACTTTAGCTAGTTTATTTAATTGTATTTATTTGTAGGAATTGTATTTAATTAATTTATTGATAGTGTAGTGTTAGGTTAATTGTAGGTAATTGTAGGTAGTTTATTTAATTAATTTATTGATAGTCTAGTGTTAGGTTTAATTGTAACTTAGGTTAGGATTTATTTTACAGGTAATTTTGTAATTATTTTAACTATTTTAGCTATTAAATAGTTCTTAACTATTTAATAGCTATTGTACCTGGTTAAAATAAATACAAAGTTACCTGTAAAATAAATATTAATCCTAAAATAGCTATAATATAATTATAATTTATATTGTAGCTATATTAGGATTTATTTTACAGGTAAGTATTTATCTTTAAATAGGAATAATTTATTTAATAAGAGTTAATTAATTTCGTTAGATGTAAATTATATTTAATTTCGGGGGGTGTTAGTGTTAGGGCTAGACTTAGCTTTAGGGGTTAATACATTTATTAGAATAGCGGTGAGCTCCAGTCGGCAGATTAGGGGTTAATAATTGAAGTTAGGTGTCGGCGATGTTAGGGAGGGCAGATTAGGGGTTAATACTATTTATTATAGGGTTAGTGAGGCGGATTAGGGGTTAATAACTTTATTATAGTAGCGCTCAGGTCCGCTCGGCAGATTAGGGGTTAATAAGTGTAGGCAGGTGGAGGCGACATTGTGGGGGGCAGAATAGGGGTTAATAAATATAATATAGGGGTCGGCGATGTTAGGGAAGCAGATTAGGGGTACATAGGGATAATGTAAGTAGCGGCAGTTTACGGAGCGGCAGATTAGGGGTTAATAATAATATGCAGCGGTCAGCGATAGCGGGGGCGGCAGATTAGGGGTTAATAAGTGTAAGGTTAGGGGTGTTTAGACTTGGGGTACATGTTAGAGTGTTAAGTGCAGACGTAGGAAGGGTTACCGCATAGCAAACAATGGGGCTGCGTTAGGAGCTGAACGCGGCTTTTTTGCAGGTGTTTGGTTTTTTTTCAGCTCAAACAGCTCCATTGTTTCCTATGGGGGAATCGTGCACGAGCACGTTTTTGAGGCTGGCCGCTTGCGTAAGCAACTCTGGTATCGAGAGTTGAAGCTGCGTTAAAAATGCTCTACGCTCCTTTTTTGGAGCCTAACGCAGCCATTCTGTGGACTCTCAATACCAGAGTTATTTTTATGGTGCGGCCAGAAAAAAGCCGGCGTTAGTTTTTCGGGTCGTTACCGACAAAACTCCAAATCTAGCTGTTTGAAAGCAAATCCTTTGATGAGCTGGGACAAAGGGTTGCAATGCGGCCTTGACTACAAGAAAAGGGGGGTTTGTAGTTACTATCTGACAAAGAACTGTGACTTAAAGTAATCAGGTTGATACAAACAGCTTCACAAATAAATGCATTATTCGGTGTAGATAAATAAATATATATATATATATATATATATATATATATATATATATACCGTATATATATATATATATATATAGATACAAAAAGAGAAAAAAAGCCGGACACGGTCTTGAGTTAAATTAAAACGTCCAATTTATTGGTCAATGTTAAAAATTGACAGTACTCAAACGAAAAAAGTCTAACATGTTTCGGCACACGGCCTTACTCATAGACATAATTTTCTTAGTGAAAACCGCCAGTATTTAAAAGCAGTAGTGAGTAACTATTGGTTGTCATTAATTGCTAACAGGTAACAAGTGATAATATACTTAAACAATAAGAGAACCCAACTAACAATGCTGTTGGATAAAAACATAATTGCTGCACAGATATATGGATTTAACATATATAGGTGGCATATAAATCCCAACAAAATTAATATTTAATGAAAATATACCATATATGTGGCAGCTAGTTTACATTCAATTGAATCAGCAAGTATATATATAAGTGGATAAATCTATACAGACAGATTACAATATACAAAAATAAAAATAAACCATGTAAAGATTATATTGGTTCGCTGAAGCAATTTGGAAAATCACATACTTGTGATCATGCATACAATATTAATACATAAGCCTAAAACAATTTTAAATGGCTACTGTATATATGGGCTTTTGGAAAAACACCTCTGTTTCATACAATTTTTGTATATATTAATGATAGTCTCAAATATATTTAAATCTGTTGTTGATAACAATGTTAATAATAATTGAGCACAAAAAGGCAAATGAAATTAAGAAGATTGTGTTATAGAAGTACCAATACTCCTATTGGTGATGTGAACACATACAGGAGAAATAATAATTTGGTGCTTGGTGTATATCATTGATTCAAAACGATTAATTACAAGGTGAACCTTGTGTTCTTAGAAAATATGTTTTAACAGCACCAATTCTCCTGTTAATGTAAACACCAACAGACACTAGTTGCTTATTGAAGAAATTATTCAAATTTGGATATGAGTTACTCAAAAGTGTGCTCAGGGGAAAACTTTGTAATTGGTTTAATATAAATGGAATAGTGGGGTGGGGGTTTAGTACATTATGTTGTGGGCATATATAAACCCCTCACAAAATGAATACTGTTTGTGGTTGTCCTAAACAAATTATCAGATTGATACATGATCATATAATGTCTGGTGAATTATTCCCAAAAATTTATAATGTCATTGATGGAATTATATCCATCAGGGATACGCGATTTTAAAGTGAAGATCCAAAAAGCTTCTTTTTTCAAGAGAGCCTTGTTTCGATCGCCACCTCTATTTTGTGCCTGTATGTGGTCAATGACCATCCATCTAAAGGTTGTGTTACTGCTAGCATGTATCTGAATGAAATGCTTAGCCATATCAGATACAGGATCTGATCGTTTAATATCCGATAGATGTTGACGGATGCGTTCTCTAACCTCCCTTGAAGTGCATCCCACATATTGTTTTGGGGTGCATGTGCACCAAATCACATATACTGCAAATTTTGTGCGACAATTCACGCAACTTTTTACTGTATATGTCTTATTTGTGGTGGCGGAGGAAAAGACATTGCCTCTTTGAATAAAGCTGCAAGGGATGCATGCATTGTAACCACACTTGTACATGCCCCTAGTTTGCAGCCACGAGCTTGTTGTTGTTTTATCCTTAGGTAAAGCACTGGGGGAAATAATATTTCCTATAGTGCAACCTTTCCTGTAGGAAAACCTACATCCTTTGTCGATGAAAGGAACCAATCCCTCATCTGCCTTAAGCATAGGTAAATGTTTACGAATGATCTTACAGATGTTATCATAGTCAGATGAATATTGAGTAACAAAGGTAACCCGAT
Source organism: Bombina bombina (assembly GCF_027579735.1). Classification (NCBI taxonomy): domain Eukaryota; kingdom Metazoa; phylum Chordata; class Amphibia; order Anura; family Bombinatoridae; genus Bombina; species Bombina bombina. The sequence continues at coordinate 1,338,010,709 of NC_069499.1, forward strand.
CACTAGTGGGATTGGTCCTTTTGGGTTTATTTGTCAACAAAGTTTTCCTGTCCAAACTATCCACTTCATTTTTTGCCTTTTGAATGGCTGTGTTTTGGTAACCTCTACTCCTGAGTCTGTGAGTAAGGTCTTCACTTTGTATAGCACAATCTTGTTTGTCAGAACAATTCCTTTTTATTCTAATATACTGTCCCTTTGCTATGGCATAGGGAACATTTAGTGGGTGGTTGCTTCTACCATGTAGGAGTGTATTGCCTGATATAGGCTTTCTAAAAATTTGTGTTTTTACATTGTTAGTACCGACCGGATTGCTTAGCTGAACATCTAGAAAATTTATAGATGTTTTGTTTGTTTCAAAAGTGAATTTGAGACCCCATTCATTTTCATTTAGATATCCAATGAACTCTTCAATGAGTGTGGGCTGACCAAACCAGATCAACAGTAGATCGTCTATAAAGCGATTGTAGCTTTTGATATACCGAAGGAAAGGATTCTGTTCCCCATATATCATGCTAAGTTCGAACCAACCCATTACTAAATTTGCATATGAGGGCGCAAATTTCGCCCCCATTGCTGTTCCTTGCAACTGGAGATAAAAGGAATCATCAAATTTAAAATAATTATGTGTTAATAAAAATTGCAACACATCCAAGATAAATTGAATAAATTCTTTAGTATAATTTGTTTTATTTTCCAAATAGAATTTAACAGCAAGGATCCCCATAGTATGGGGGATAGATGAGTATAAAGCTACAACGTCTACTGTTAGCCAAGAAAATTCTTCTTGCCATATAAAGCCATCAAAAATTTGAAGCACATGTTTGGTATCTTTCAAAAAGCTTGGTAAGGAAACAACAAGTGGCTGCAATATGCTGTCCAGCCATTCCGATAGTGGTTCGCAAAGCGAACCAATTCCAGACACAATCGGTCTACCTTTTACATTCACAGTGCTTTTGTGCACCTTGGGCAAGACATGTATAATAGGGGTAATGGGATTGTCAACGGACAAAAAATCAAAAGTTTTGTCGTCAATGTGGCCAAACATGAGGCCATCATCCAAAAGGGAGATGAGGTCCTTTTTAAATTTGTGTACAGGATCACAAGGTAAAACCTTGTAATCAGTAGGATTATTAAGATGCCTCATAATCTCCCCTTTATATGATTTTAAGTCCCAGATGACAACACTTCCACCTTTATCGGCGTTCTTGATCACCAAATCTGAGTTTGACTTTAATGAAGTCAAAGCAGTTCTCTCTTGTTTGGTGAGATTGGGTTTACTTTTTAATGGTTTTTTGGAAAGATCAATCAGGTCTTTCTCAATTCTTTTTTGGAAAGCAACCAATGTGTCCCCCCTTGTTTGTAAAGGATAAAACGTAGATTTTGGTTTAAACCCAATATGGGCATTGCATGTGCCCAAATTTAGTTCAGCATTCTCTTCATTCAATGACATAAGAGCCTGGATATCCCTGACTTCAGAAAAATCAAAACTCAGAGTATTTGGAATATTCTCAGATGAACTACCATAATGGTCAGTTCTGTTGTCAATCTGTTCACCAATCTCTTGTGAGAAATAAAAATGTTTTTTCAATGTAAGTGCTCGAATGAATTTATTTATATCTACCAAGGTTTGGAACAAATTAAACCTAGTGGTAGGGACATAACCTAGTCCATAACCGAGTACTTTGATCTCATCCTTATTCAATTTGTAATTGGTGAGATTGATGACATCATAAGTGGAGTCAATAGACTCATCCATTAGATTCAAAACATTTCCATTTGAAATACATGTATCACCCATCAAATCTGATATTTGTTTTGACCCCTCACTCTCCTTGTTGTATACCTGGGTTGTTGTCTTAAATTTGGATTTCCCCTTGTATTTGCCCCTCGCCCTCGATTTACATGGTTCATTGGGGTAATCTGAAAAACCTGATCCAGTATATTACTGTCGGTTTGTTCTTTCTGTGAACCTGTCTGTTCTAATGCAGTTTGATATTTATTTGACGTTGTGGGATGCTCAACTTCCTTTGAAGTAAAGGATACAGTTTTTAATGTCTGATCCTTGGAGTTTTTTAGTATAGATTTAGGTTGTGCCCCCTGAGCCTGATAGGCTTCATTGTCAGGATTACTATGATCTGAGTTGCTGGCATCACCTGAATCTGAACCACTCCAAGTGTCTTTTTTATTTTGATTTACTCTGTTGGACCTCCATCTACGTTTGCGTTCCCTAGAACGATTTCTATTTTGTCTTTGCCAAATATAAACCTTATTTTGACTATAATCCATTTGATCTCTCATGTATTTTTCGTGTTTTGATTGCACTAACTCCTTTTTTAGTTGCGCTATACTGCCATTTAAAATATTGTCTAGTTCTTTATAGTTTTTTTCTAACGTGTTTAAATCCAATTCTTGTTGTAAGAGAATGATTTGATCTCTGACCGCTCGAAGTTGGGCATCTTTGTATTCAATGATAAGTCCCATCAATTTGAAAGAGCAGTCAGAGAGAGAATCATTCCATTTTTTAATGAAAGCCTGATCATCTACAGAGAAAGTGGGAAATTTCTTAATTCTAAGGCCCCTGGGAACCATTTGTAACCTTATATAGCGATCCAGGGTCCATTTGTCCCATTTTAACCTCAATTCCCTTTTCATTACATTTTCCATAGATTGGAATTGGTCACTTAAAGGGTTCACACTGTAATTTTCACAAAAAATATTTTCGAAATCTTTTTCTAATTGATCTAAATTGTCAATAGTGGTGAGTGAGTAGAATTGTTGATCCATGTCAAAGCCTGATGCTGCTTCCATATTTGAAAGCTGAGGATGGAGCTTCACTCGAAAGTGGCTGTATATATCAAGAAATGGTGTCAACAATTGAACTCATTCAGATGAAGATTAATATGCAAATAACAAACAACAAGTGTATATATGTGCTGCTATATTATAAATTTTAAAGTACTAAAGTATCCTATTGCAAATTAGAAAATGTTCACATTAATGTTTATAGTGGAGAATTAAAGAGCAAAAAATACTTGTTTTCTTTCTAAAAGCTGGAAACAGTTATACCTGTGTTTTAGAAAATAAACAAAATGAAACTCTGTGTTAAAGCAATAGGAACACACACCTATTTTCTAATAGGACAAATAGGAAACCGGTGAGTTGTATAGTAACTTTTCAATAATGCTAAAAAAATGGTAGGAAAAATGAATATGCACACTTGTATGTCTGTGTACTTGTGAAAACTAGAGCCAGAACAGAAAATATCACAAATGTGTACGCAAATAAACTTATATACCTATGTGAAAGTTGAAGCAAAACCAAAAAATGTTATAACAGTACTTTTAGATATTTTTCAAATACAATGAATAAAACCTGACAAACGAAAAAAGAGATGGAGTTAGTGGTTAGAGCAAAAAATTGGATAGCATCTGTTTTTTGTGTTGATTTTCTGCATACTTTTTCCTAGCAGCTGGGACTTTGGACTTTATGTTCGTTTTGCATACATATATATTCATATATATTTTTTCAGTCCAGAGGTCTATATCCAATAAGGAGAACTCCAACCACATACTGTTTTTTGAATCAATATGGTTATTTAATCGTAGATGCTATCCAATTTTTTGCTCTAACCACTAACTCCATCTCTTTTTTCGTTTGTCAGGTTTTATTCATTGTATTTGAAATATATCTAAAAGTACTGTTATAACATTTTTTGGTTTTGCTTCAACTTTCACATAGGTATATAAGTTTATTTGCGTACACATTTGTGATATTTTCTGTTCTGGCTCTAGTTTTCACAAGTACACAGACATACAAGTGTGCATATTCATTTTTCCTACCATTTTTTTAGCATTATTGAAAAGTTACTATACAACTCACCGGTTTCCTATTTGTCCTATTAGAAAATAGGTGTGTGTTCCTATTGCTTTAACACAGAGTTTCATTTTGTTTATTTTCTAAAACACAGGTATAACTGTTTCCAGCTTTTAGAAAGAAAACAAGTATTTTTTGCTCTTTAATTCTCCACTATAAACATTAATGTGAACATTTTCTAATTTGCAATAGGATACTTTAGTACTTTAAAATTTATAATATAGCAGCACATATATACACTTGTTGTTTGTTATTTGCATATTAATCTTCATCTGAATGAGTTCAATTGTTGACACCATTTCTTGATATATACAGCCACTTTCGAGTGAAGCTCCATCCTCAGCTTTCAAATATGGAAGCAGCATCAGGCTTTGACATGGATCAACAATTCTACTCACTCACCACTATTGACAATTTAGATCAATTAGAAAAAGATTTCGAAAATATTTTTTGTGAAAATTACAGTGTGAACCCTTTAAGTGACAAATTCCAATCTATGGAAAATTTAATGAAAAGGGAATTGAGGTTAAAATGGGACAAATGGACCCTGGATCGCTATATAAGGTTACAAATGGTTCCCAGGGGCCTTAGAATTAAGAAATTTCCCACTTTCTCTGTAGATGATCAGGCTTTCATTAAAAAATGGAATGATTCTCTCTCTGACTGCTCTTTCAAATTGATGGGACTTATCATTGAATACAAAGATGCCCAACTTCGAGCGGTCAGAGATCAAATCATTCTCTTACAACAAGAATTGGATTTAAACACGTTAGAAAAAAACTATAAAGAACTAGACAATATTTTAAATGACAGTATAGCGCAACTAAAAAAGGAGTTAGTGCAATCAAAACACGAAAAATACATGAGAGATCAAATGGATTATAGTCAAAATAAGGTTTATATTTGGCAAAGACAAAATAGAAATCGTTCTAGGGAACGCAAACGTAGATGGAGGTCCAACAGAGTAAATCAAAATAAAAAAGACACTTGGAGTGGTTCAGATTCAGGTGATGCCAGCAACTCAGATCATAGTAATCCTGACAATGAAGCCTATCAGGCTCAGGGGGCACAACCTAAATCTATACTAAAAAACTCCAAGGATCAGACATTAAAAACTGTATCCTTTACTTCAAAGGAAGTTGAGCATCCCACAACGTCAAATAAATATCAAACTGCATTAGAACAGACAGGTTCACAGAAAGAACAAACCGACAGTAATATACTGGATCAGGTTTTTCAGATTACCCCAATGAACCATGTAAATCGAGGGAGAGGGGCAAATACAAGGGGAAAACAGAATTTATGTTTACCTGATAAATTTCTTTCTCCAACGGTGTGTCCGGTCCACGGCGTCATCCTTACTTGTGGGATATTCTCTTCCCCAACAGGAAATGGCAAAGAGCCCAGCAAAGCTGGTCACATGATCCCTCCTAGGCTCCGCCTACCCCAGTCATTCGACCGACGTTAAGGAGGAATAATAGCATAGGAGAAACCATATGGTACCGTGGTGACTGTAGTTAAAGAAAATAAATTATCAGACCTGATTAAAAAACCAGGGCGGGCCGTGGACCGGACACACCGTTGGAGAAAGAAATTTATCAGGTAAACATAAATTCTGTTTTCTCCAACATAGGTGTGTCCGGTCCACGGCGTCATCCTTACTTGTGGGAACCAATACCAAAGCTTTAGGACACGGATGAAGGGAGGGAGCAAATCAGGTCACCTAAATGGAAGGCACCACGGCTTGCAAAACCTTTCTCCCAAAAATAGCCTCAGAAGAAGCAAAAGTATCAAACTTGTAAAATTTGGTAAAAGTGTGCAGTGAAGACCAAGTCGCTGCCCTACATATCTGATCAACAGAAGCCTCGTTCTTGAAGGCCCATGTGGAAGCCACAGCCCTAGTGGAATGAGCTGTGATTCTTTCGGGAGGCTGCCGTCCGGCAGTCTCGTAAGCCAATCTGATGATGCTTTTAATCCAAAAAGAGAGAGAGGTAGAAGTTGCTTTTTGACCTCTCCTTTTACCTGAATAAACAACAAACAAGGAAGATGTTTGTCTAAAATCCTTTGTAGCATCTAAATAGAATTTTAGAGCGCGAACAACATCCAAATTGTGCAACAAGCGTTCCTTCTTTGAAACTGGTTTCGGACACAGAGAAGGTACGATAATCTCCTGGTTAATGTTTTTGTTAGAAACAACTTTTGGAAGAAAACCAGGTTTAGTACGTAAAACCACCTTATCTGCATGGAACACCAGATAAGGAGGAGAACACTGCAGAGCAGATAATTCTGAAACTCTTCTAGCAGAAGAAATTGCAACTAAAAACAAAACTTTCCAAGATAATAACTTAATATCAACGGAATGTAAGGGTTCAAACGGAACCCCCTGAAGAACTGAAAGAACTAAATTGAGACTCCAAGGAGGAGTCAAAGGTTTGTAAACAGGCTTGATTCTAACCAGAGCCTGAACAAAGGCTTGAACATCTGGCACAGCTGCCGGTTTTTTGTGAAGTAACACCGACAAGGCAGAAATCTGTCCCTTCAGGGAACTTGCCGATAATCCTTTTTCCAATCCTTCTTGAAGGAAGGATAGAATCCTAGGAATCTTAACCTTGTCCCAAGGGAATCCTTTAGATTCACACCAACAGATATATTTTTTCCAAATTTTGTGGTAAATCTTTCTAGTTACAGGCTTTCTGGCCTGAACAAGAGTATCGATAACAGAATCTGAGAAACCTCGCTTCGATAAAATCAAGCGTTCAATCTCCAAGCAGTCAGCTGGAGTGAAACCAGATTCGGATGTTCGAACGGACCCTGAACAAGAAGGTCTCGTCTCAAAGGTAGCTTCCAAGGTGGAGCCGATGACATATTCACCAGATCTGCATACCAAGTCCTGCGTGGCCACGCAGGAGCTATCAAGATCACCGACGCCCTCTCCTGATTGATCCTGGCTACCAGCCTGGGGATGAGAGGAAACGGCGGGAACACATAAGCAAGTTTGAAGGTCCAAGGTGCTACTAGTGCATCCACTAGAGCCGCCTTGGGATCCCTGGATCTGGACCCGTAGCAAGGAACTTTGAAGTTCTGACGAGAGGCCATCAGATCCATGTCTGGAATGCCCCATAGTTGAGTGACTTGGGCAAAGATTTCCGGATGGAGTTCCCACTCCCCCGGATGCAATGTCTGACGACTCAGAAAATCCGCTTCCCAATTTTCCACTCCCGGGATGTGGATAGCAGACAGGTGGCAGGAGTGAGACTCCGCCCATAGAATAATCTTGGTCACTTCTTCCATCGCTAGGGAACTCCTTGTTCCCCCCTGATGGTTGATGTACGCAACAGTCGTCATGTTGTCTGATTGAAACCGTATGAACTTGGTCCTCGCTAGCTGAGGCCAAGCCTTGAGAGCATTGAATATCGCTCTCAGTTCCAGAATATTTATCGGTAGAAGAGATTCTTCCCGAGACCAAAGACCCTGAGCTTTCAGGGATCCCCAGACCGCGCCCCAGCCCATCAGACTGGCGTCGGTCGTGACAATGACCCACTCTGGTCTGCGGAATGTCATCCCTCGTGACAGGTTGTCCAGGGACAGCCACCAACGGAGTGAGTCTGTATAGTCCCCATTCCACTGACTGAGCATGCACAGTTGTAATGGTCTTAGATGAATGCGCGCAAAAGGAACTATGTCCATTGCCGCTACCATCAACCCGATCACTTCCATGCACTGAGCTACGGAAGGAAGAGGAACGGAATGAAGTATTCGACAAGAGTCCAGAAGTTTTGTCTTTCTGGCCTCTGTTAGAAAAATCCTCATTTCTGAGGAGTCTATAATTGTTCCCAAGAAGGGAACCCTTGTTGACGGGGATAGAGAACTCTTTTCCACGTTCACTTTCCAGCCGTGCGATCTGAGAAAGGCCAGGACGATGTCCGTGTGAGCCTTTGCTCGAGGGAGGGACGACGCTTGAATCAGAATGTCGTCCAGGTAAGGTACTACTGCAATGCCCCTTGGTCTTAGCACCGCTAGAAGGGACCCTAGTACCTTTGTGAAAATCCTTGGAGCAGTGGCTAATCCGAAAGGAAGCGCCACGAACTGGTAATGTTTGTCCAGGAATGCAAACCTTAGGAACCGATGATGTTCCTTGTGGATAGGAATATGTAGATACGCATCCTTTAAATCCACCGTGGTCATGAATTGACCTTCCTGGATGGAAGGACGGATAGTTCGAATGGTTTCCATCTTGAACGATGGGACCTTGAGAAATTTGTTTAAGATCTTGAGATCTAGGATTGGTCTGAACGTTCCCTCTTTTTTGGGAACTATGAACAGATTGGAGTAGAACCCCATCCCTTGTTCTCTCAATGGAACAGGATGAATCACTCCCATTTTTAACAGGTCTTCTACACAATGTAAGAACGCCTGTCTTTTTATGTGGTCTGAAGACAACTGAGACCTGTGGAACCTCCCCCTTGGGGGAAGTCCCTTGAATTCCAGAAGATAGCCCTGGGAGACTATTTCTAGCGCCCAAGGATCCAGAACATCTCTTGCCCAAGCCTGAGCGAAGAGAGAGAGTCTGCCCCCCACCAGATCCGGTCCCGGATCGGGGGCCGATATTTCATGCTGTCTTGGTAGCAGTGGCAGGTTTCTTGGCCTGCTTTCCCTTGTTCCAGCCTTGCATTGGTCTCCAAGCTGGCTTGGCCTGAGAAGTATTACCCTCTTGCTTAGAGGACGTAGCACCTTGGGCTGGTCCGTTTTTACGAAAGGGACGAAAATTAGGTCTATTTTTTGCCTTGAAAGGCCGATCCTGAGGAAGGGCATGGCCCTTACCCCCAGTGATATCAGAGATAATCTCTTTCAAGTCAGGACCAAACAGCGTTTTCCCCTTGAAAGGAATGTTTAGTAGCTTGTTCTTGGAAGACGCATCAGCCGACCAAGATTTCAACCAAAGCGCTCTGCGCGCCACAATAGCAAACCCAGAATTCTTAGCCGCTAACTTAGCCAATTGCAAAGAGGCGTCTAGAGTGAAAGAATTAGCCAATTTGAGAGCATTGACTCTGTCCATAATCTCCTCATAAGGAGGAGAGTCACTATCGAGCACCTTAATCAGTTCATCAAACCAGAAATATGCGGCTGTAGTGACAGGGACAATGCATGAAATGGGTTGTAGAAGGTAACCCTGCTGAACAAACATCTTTTTAAGCAAACCTTCTAATTTTTTATCCATAGGATCTTTGAAAGCACAACTATCCTCTATGGGAATAGTGGTGCGTTTGTTTAAAGTAGAAACCGCTCCCTCGACCTTGGGGACTGACTGCCATAAGTCCTTTCTGGGGTCGACCATAGGAAACAATTTTTTAAATATGGGGGGAGGGACGAAAGGAATACCGGGCCTTTCCCATTCTTTATTAACAATGTCCGCCACCCGCTTGGGTATAGGAAAAGCTTCTGGGAGCCCCGGCACCTCTAGGAACTTGTCCATTTTACATAGTTTCTCTGGGATGACCAAATTTTCACAATCATCCAGAGTGGATAATACCTCCTTAAGCAAAATGCGGAGATGTTCCAATTTAAATTTAAAAGTAATCACATCAGATTCAGCCTGCTGAGAAATGTTCCCTAAATCAGTAATTTCTCCCTCAGACAAAACCTCCCTGGCCCCCTCAGATTGGGTTAGGGGCCCTTCAGAGATATTAATATCAGCGTCGTCATGCTCTTCAGTAACTAAAACAGAGCATCCACGCTTACGCTGACAAGGGTTCATTTTGGCTAAAATGTTTTTGACAGAATTATCCATTACAGCCGTTAATTGTTGCATAGTAAGGAGTATTGGCGCGCTAGATGTACTAGGGGCCTCCTGAGTGGGCAAGACTCGTGTAGACGAAGGAGGGAATGATGCAGTACCATGCTTACTCCCCTCACTTGAGGAATCATCTTGGGCATCATTGTCATTATCACATAAATCACATTTATTTAAATGAATAGGAATTCTGGCTTCCCCACATTCAGAACACAGTCTATCTGGTAGTTCAGACATGTTAAACAGGCATAAACTTGATAAGAAAGTACAAAAAACGTTTTGAAATAAAACCGTTACTGTCACTTTAAATTTTAAACTGAACACACTTTATTACTGCAATTGCGAAAAAACATGAAGGAATTGTTCAAAATTCACCAAACTTTCACCACAGTGTCTTAAAGCCTTGAAAATATTGCACACCAATTTTGGAAGCTTTAACCCTTAAAATAACGGAACCGGAGCCGTTTTAAGCTTTAACCCCTTTACAGTCCCTGGTATCTGCTTTGCTGAGACCCAACCAAACCCAAAGGGGAATACGATACCAAATGACGCCTTCAGAAGTCTTTTATAAGTATCAGAGCTCCTCTCACATGCGACTGCATGCCATGCCTCTCAAAAACAAGTGCGCAACACCGGCGCGAAAATGAGACTCTGCCTATGCTTTGGGAAAGCCCCTAAAGAATAAGGTGTCTAAAACAGTGCCTGCCGATATTATTATATCAAAATACCCAGAATAAATGATTCCTCAAGGCTAAATAAGTGTTAATATCAATCGATTTAGCCCAAAAAAGGTCTACAGTCTAAATAAGCCCTTGTGAAGCCCTTATTTACAATCGTAATAAACATGGCTTACCGGATCCCATAGGGAAAATGACAGCTTCCAGCATTACATCGTCTTGTTAGAATGTGTCATGCCTCAAGCAGCAAAGGACTGCAAACTGTTCCCCCAACTGAAGTTAATTGCTCTCAACAGTCCTGTGTGGAACAGCCATGGATTTTAGTTACGGTTGCTAAAATCATTTTCCTCATACAAACAGAATTCTTCATCTCTTTTCTGTTTCTGAGTAAATAGTACGTACCAGCACTATTTGAAAATAACAAACTCTTGATTGAATAATGAAACACTACAGTTAAACACTAAAAAACTCTAAGCCATCTCCGTGGAGATGTTGCCTGTACAACGGCAAAGAGAATGACTGGGGTAGGCGGAGCCTAGGAGGGATCATGTGACCAGCTTTGCTGGGCTCTTTGCCATTTCCTGTTGGGGAAGAGAATATCCCACAAGTAAGGATGACGCCGTGGACCGGACACACCTATGTTGGAGAAATCCAAATTTAAGACAACAACCCAGGTATACAACAAGGAGAGTGAGGGGTCAAAACAAATATCAGATTTGATGGGTGATACATGTATTTCAAATGGAAATGTTTTGAATCTAATGGATGAGTCTATTGACTCCACTTATGATGTCATCAATCTCACCAATTACAAATTGAATAAGGATGAGATCAAAGTACTCGGTTATGGACTAGGTTATGTCCCTACCACTAGGTTTAATTTGTTCCAAACCTTGGTAGATATAAATAAATTCATTCGAGCACTTACATTGAAAAAACATTTTTATTTCTCACAAGAGATTGGTGAACAGATTGACAACAGAACTGACCATTATGGTAGTTCATCTGAGAATATTCCAAATACTCTGAGTTTTGATTTTTCTGAAGTCAGGGATATCCAGGCTCTTATGTCATTGAATGAAGAGAATGCTGAACTAAATTTGGGCACATGCAATGCCCATATTGGGTTTAAACCAAAATCTACATTTTATCCTTTACAAACAAGGGGGGACACATTGGTTGCTTTCCAAAAAAGAATTGAGAAAGACCTGATTGATCTTGCCAAAAAACCCTTAAAAAGTAAACCCAATCTCACCAAACAAGAGAGAACTGCTTTGACTTCATTAAATCAAACTCAGATTTGGTGATCAAGAACGCCGATAAAGGTGGAAGTGTTGTCATCTGGGACTTAAAATCATATAAAGGGGAGATTATGAGGCAGCTTAATAATCCTACTGTTTACAAGGTTTTACCTTGTGATCCTGTACACAAATTTAAAAAGGACCTCATCTCCCTTTTGGATGATGGCCTCATGTTTGGCCACATTGACGACAAAACTTTTGATTTTTTGTCCGTTGACAATCCCATTACCCCTATTATACATGTCTTGCCCAAGGTGCACAAAAGCACTGTGAATGTAAAAGGTAGACCGATTGTGTCTGGTATTGGTTCGCTTTGCGAACCACTATCGGAATGGCTGGACAGCATATTGCAGCCACTTGTTGTTTCCTTACCAAGCTTTTTGAAAGATACCAAACATGTGCTTCAAATTTTTGATGGCTTTATATGGCAAGAAGAATTTTCTTGGCTAACAGTAGACGTTGTAGCTTTATACTCATCTATCCCCCATACTATGGGGATCCTTGCTGTTAAATTCTATTTGGAAAATAAAACAAATTATACTAAAGAATTTATTCAATTTATCTTGGATGTGTTGCAATTTTTATTAACACATAATTATTTTAAATTTGATGATTCCTTTTATCTCCAGTTGCAAGGAACAGCAATGGGGGCGAAATTTGCGCCCTCATATGCAAATTTAGTAATGGGTTGGTTCGAACTTAGCATGATATATGGGGAACAGAATCCTTTCCTTCGGTATATCAAAAGCTACAATCACTTTATAGACGATCTACTGTTGATCTGGATTGGTCAGCCCACACTCATTGAAGAGTTCATTGGATATCTAAATGAAAATGAATGGGGTCTCAAATTCACTTTTGAAACAAACAAAACATCTATAAATTTTCTAGATGTTCAGCTAAGCAATCCGGTCGGTACTAACAATGTAAAAACACAAATTTTTAGAAAGCCTATATCAGGCAATACACTCCTACATGGTAGAAGCAACCACCCACTAAATGTTCCCTATGCCATAGCAAAGGGACAGTATATTAGAATAAAAAGGAATTGTTCTGACAAACAAGATTGTGCTATACAAAGTGAAGACCTTACTCACAGACTCAGGAGTAGAGGTTACCAAAACACAGCCATTCAAAAGGCAAAAAATGAAGTGGATAGTTTGGACAGGAAAACTTTGTTGACAAATAAACCCAAAAGGACCAATCCCACTAGTGATCGGGTTACCTTTGTTACTCAATATTCATCTGACTATGATAACATCTGTAAGATCATTCGTAAACATTTACCTATGCTTAAGGCAGATGAGGGATTGGTTCCTTTCATCGACAAAGGATGTAGGTTTTCCTACAGGAAAGGTTGCACTATAGGAAATATTATTTCCCCCAGTGCTTTACCTAAGGATAAAACAACAACAAGCTCGTGGCTGCAAACTAGGGGCATGTACAAGTGTGGTTACAATGCATGCATCCCTTGCAGCTTTATTCAAAGAGGCAATGTCTTTTCCTCCGCCACCACAAATAAGACATATACAGTAAAAAGTTGCGTGAATTGTCGCACAAAATTTGCAGTATATGTGATTTGGTGCACATGCACCCCAAAACAATATGTGGGATGCACTTCAAGGGAGGTTAGAGAACGCATCCGTCAACATCTATCGGATATTAAACGATCAGATCCTGTATCTGATATGGCTAAGCATTTCATTCAGATACATGCTAGCAGTAACACAACCTTTAGATGGATGGTCATTGACCACATACAGGCACAAAATAGAGGTGGCGATCGAAACAAGGCTCTCTTGAAAAAAGAAGCTTTTTGGATCTTCACTTTAAAATCGCGTATCCCTGATGGATATAATTCCATCAATGACATTATAAATTTTTGGGAATAATTCACCAGACATTATATGATCATGTATCAATCTGATAATTTGTTTAGGACAACCACAAACAGTATTCATTTTGTGAGGGGTTTATATATGCCCACAACATAATGTACTAAACCCCCACCCCACTATTCCATTTATATTAAACCAATTACAAAGTTTTCCCCTGAGCACACTTTTGAGTAACTCATATCCAAATTTGAATAATTTCTTCAATAAGCAACTAGTGTCTGTTGGTGTTTACATTAACAGGAGAATTGGTGCTGTTAAAACATATTTTCTAAGAACACAAGGTTCACCTTGTAATTAATCGTTTTGAATCAATGATATACACCAAGCACCAAATTATTATTTCTCCTGTATGTGTTCACATCACCAATAGGAGTATTGGTACTTCTATAACACAATCTTCTTAATTTCATTTGCCTTTTTGTGCTCAATTATTATTAACATTGTTATCAACAACAGATTTAAATATATTTGAGACTATCATTAATATATACAAAAATTGTATGAAACAGAGGTGTTTTTCCAAAAGCCCATATATACAGTAGCCATTTAAAATTGTTTTAGGCTTATGTATTAATATTGTATGCATGATCACAAGTATGTGATTTTCCAAATTGCTTCAGCGAACCAATATAATCTTTACATGGTTTATTTTTATTTTTGTATATTGTAATCTGTCTGTATAGATTTATCCACTTATATATATACTTGCTGATTCAATTGAATGTAAACTAGCTGCCACATATATGGTATATTTTCATTAAATATTAATTTTGTTGGGATTTATATGCCACCTATATATGTTAAATCCATATATCTGTGCAGCAATTATGTTTTTATCCAACAGCATTGTTAGTTGGGTTCTCTTATTGTTTAAGTATATTATCACTTGTTACCTGTTAGCAATTAATGACAACCAATAGTTACTCACTACTGCTTTTAAATACTGGCGGTTTTCACTAAGAAAATTATGTCTATGAGTAAGGCCGTGTGCCGAAACATGTTAGACTTTTTTCGTTTGAGTACTGTCAATTTTTAACATTGACCAATAAATTGGACGTTTTAATTTAACTCAAGACCGTATCCGGCTTTTTTTCTCTTTTTGTATCTGTTTCGTTATCCCTTGCATAAGCCAGGTCTTGTAGCGAACTTTCTGATTCCTGTTAAATATCAGGGATATTTCCATTTGTTCCCCGGACTGGGATTTTCGAAGTTGCCCTAGAAGGATTGGCCGAGCGGTGGAGCTACGTCACAGACGAGCACGGATTGGCTGGTATCGACTAAGGGGCGTGACAGGAAGTGCAGCCACGCCAGAGAGCGGACGCAAGGAGTGGATATTGCAAGAATTCACCGGTCTTCCAGAGGTGCAGCGGTGGCCGTGCCGTATGGTAAAGTTACCGGAGAATCATAAGTTAAACCCTCCATTCATTTATCTGCTGTAAAGAATCCTGTGAATCCTTACCCCTGTTGATCCACGATGTCTTTCCATTTCCCCACCGAGCTCAGGCATACTTCATTGAGGTCTTCAGAGTGACTGTTTGTCACGGCAGGAAACCACAATTCAGCCTTGATGTTTTTCTCTGTGTTTTCTATATATATATATATATATATATACCGTATATATATATATAATTTAATATCACTCACGAATATCCTGACACACCTGTCCTTCAGAAATGGTTAATTTACTATTTCTCTTACATTTAATTGTTTGAGACATAATTATATCATGGTTATAGAGATCTTTCTATAAAATACAGTTAAATACATCAAAATGTTAAAGTATAAAAAAATGGGATATAGCAGGCTTTTTAAGGGAATTTTTACAGACAGAAATTATACACGGTCAAATAATGGCAGCTTATTAATGATATTCTAACAATAACATCCAGTAAGTTTAAATGCAGTTTTTGTAACATAATCATTACTATTCAATCAATTCATGATATGTATGCTACTATTAATTTCATATTCATTTGAGTAATTGTATAAACAAGTTTAATCTTCCAAACACATCATTGCAATTATAAATATATTCAGATCATATTTTATTTACATGTAGTTTAAAAGTGCTTTATATGTAAAAACAAAACAAAAATTCTGATGGACCTTAATCCCACTGTAAAAATTGTCCACATGAGAGATATAGAGAGTGTTATCATCCACAAATGTGTTTGAAAGCTGTTAATAAATAGGTTATTGCATGGTTTCAAATGCAGGTGACGAAGCGTCCAATTTTAAACCCCTGTGAAAAGTCATCTGAGGTATTATGAAGGATTTACAAAAGACATGAGACGGGACCTTAGTATCAGCTAGATTACGAGTTTTGCGTTATGAGCGGCTCGGTGCTAACTTGCAAGTTATTTCCACCGCTCACCTCCCTATAGCGCTGCTATTACAGGTTTGCAAAAACCCGGCGTCAGCAGGCAATATTGCAGCGTTGAGCAAAATAGAGCTCCATACCGCACTCAAATACCAGCGCTGCTTTGAGCTGGTTTTACGTGCTTGTGCACTATTTCCCCATAGACATCATCGGGGATAGCTGGCTAAAAAAATGCCTAACACCTGCAATAAAGGAGCGTAAAGCTCCGTAACGCAGTCCCATTGATTCCTATGGGGAAAGAAAAGTTATGTTTACACCTAACACCCTAACATAAACCCAGAGTCTAAACACCCCTAATCTGCTGCCCCTGACATCACTGACACCTACATTACACTTATTAACCCCTAATCTGCCACCCCCAACATCGCCGCCACCTACATTACACTTATTAACCCCTAATCTGCCGCCCCCGACATCGCCGCCACTTACATTACACTTATTAACCCCTAATCTGCCGCCCCCAATGTCGCCGCCACCTACCTACACTTATTAACCCCTAATCTGCCACCCCTAACATCGCCACCACCTACATTATACTTATTAACCCCTAATCCTCCGCCCCCAACGCCGCTGCCGCTATACTAAAGTTATTAACCCTTAACCCTAAGTCTAACCCTAACACCCACTAACGTGAACATAATTAAAATAAATCTAAATAAAAATTACAATTAATACCTAAATAATTCCTATTTAAAACTAAATACTTACCTATAAAATAAACCCTAAGCTAGCTACAATATATGAAACGCTTGGAACAATAATATACCAGAGTCTGCACAAAAAATTGTAAATAGAGTTGTGGGTTTATGGTAAGCAACAGAGAAGCTATCGTGGGGGCTGTTAGCTATGCAACTTATAGCATGTGTGTGAGAAGTAGTATGTACCAGTACCATTCATATACATACAGCTGGGTGTAAAACCAATAATCACAAATAGTAATGAAGAGCGACTGGGGTTTTAGTTAATTGCCCCTAAAGAAACAAACGCTATACATGTGATAGGTATTAACACAATCCCTTGTCAAAACTGTGTGATATGTTGCTTGTACAGAGCTTGTCGTGAGGTATCCCACCTTTCAATGCGTGTGTAGAAACTGTTAACACCTTAGAGGAAGAACACTCACACTATGCTGACCAGGCAGCAATTCAGTGTGTACCTCAGTTCAAATACCTTCTTAAGGGATATAATACACACTCCACTAGCAAGCCAACAATGTCTTTACACAGCTATCAATCCTAGCAGCACTCACAGTTAAGCGTGGTCATTCAGCTTGTTGCCAGAGAGCTGCTTCAGCTTGCGGTCCCGGCGTCCTCACCGATCCTCCTTGCTACACACCCACGCTATCCGGCCCCTAAGCTCCTCCCTCAAGCATCCGGTGTCAAAAGGCTCCCTTGTCAGCTCCATTCAGGGTATACAGGAACGTTGTGCAATGAAGTGGAGTCCCAGAAATCCACAGAGTAAAATAGAAAAAAAGAGAATGTTCCAAAACCCTCTTGCAAATCACTTTGTGATGCTGACACTTAGGTAAAATTAAAAGCGTACTTTATTGAAGGTAATCCATGGGCAAACAGCAGGGCACCAAGGGTAAAAAAGGTGAAAACAAAGTTTGACCGGTTTCGCTCCTCAGACCGTAGTCATAAACCTAAAATCATGCAGCATGTGCATGCTATTTAAAACAAATAGGCACCTCTCATTGGAAGAGCTCAACACACCCTTTCTTAACCCTTTAGTTACTTGGCTGGAAACGTGTATTAACATATTGGTTACTCCTCATCCCAAATATTAGTATATTAGTCATACATGTGAAAGTAGAACAATCCAGTAGAACTTAACACATAAATGTAGATGAGAAGTATATTTATATACTAGTGTTAGATGTCATATTCGTGGACACACTACTTCCCTAATATGACTTATATGGAGTACATAATATATAGACTGTGTTTCTAAATGATTATGAGTGTAACACATTAACCAATATACCAATATAATAGGGGATACTTATGTATGCATACTGCAGTACACAACATACATAATTGGAGATGTGTGTAAGGAATAGTATATCAACTATATGTAACGCTAGCATCAAAAGAGATTTTTGCTCAACAAAAAATGCATAGAAAAATACATACAAATGAAAGTAAAATTGCAAAACAAGGTAAGAAATTACCCCAAATCAAGATTGCTCTATATAAGCATCCAATTAACAGCAATCATTGCACGAAATATTATACGTCGACATGTTGGCATAGTAGGTGAAAAAACATTGTATCATAACAAAAGTTCATAGTACAACATAAGAAAATATAATAAATATGTAAATACATATTCAAAAAATACAGTATACAAAATATAATGAAAAAAAGACGGTATAAGATGCAATAGAAACCCCCAAGTGGAACCAATGCTCCAAGGGGATACCTACATGCTCCTAGTGTCATCGGCAATATTCAACATGATTTAGTATTAGCTAAGCATCTTAAAGCTACCCATACCACAGTATGTTACAAACAAGATCAAAAACATGTTACGTTTGTGGCACTTCACTTGTGTCCATAGTATATATATTCAGAAAGTATCAAGTGTCATAACATAAAGTGTAGCATGGTATATGAAATGTGAGGTAATAGTATTATGGATAGTAGGGTCCCTACATTCTAAGGTACACAAAATATTTAACAATGCCAATAGTTGATAATATCGAACTCTGAGTTGAACCCCACAGGCAGCAGGCTACCAAGTTTGTGGATCCAGTATATCTCTTGTCTAGATAATATCTGGAATTTATCACCACCACAAGGGGGTCTCATAACCTGTTCGATAGCCTGCCACCTGAAGGATCGACATTGCCCCCATGAACTTCCAGGAAATGCCTGGAAAGAGCTGATACTGCTCTGTAATGAATGATATGTGCAAGATGTTCCTTGATACGAGTGCCCACCTCCCTTGTGGTCCTACTAACATATTGCCGGCAGCACAGGGTGCACTCGACAAGGTAAACAACAAATTTATTCGAACATTTCACACATCCCCTGGTCTCAAACACCTCAGACGAGGTAGCAGAGACAAAGGTAGTGGAAATATGTACATGATCACATGATTTACAAGTTATATTGCCACACCTAAAGATGCCTTTAAAGTGCAGCCAAGAGCTTTGGGGCTGGTTTGTTTTCAACAAACTGGGAGATAGAATATTTCCCAGTGTCATGTTACGTTTGTAAATGAATTGATGGAACTGCGTAATTTAGAGTCACCCCTTAGAATGGGAAGGGTCCTCCTAATTATGTCACAGACCTTATAATACTGGTTAGAGTATGATGTAATAAATAGTGGCTTCTGTTTGTTCTTTTGATCACATGGTGCATTATTTACTCTTTCTCTCTTGGGGACCAGTAATTGTTCCCTCTCTATTGACTGTACTTCCTTTTTAGCTCTATTAATCACCCTCCTGGGGTAGTCTCTGGCCAGTAAAAGGTCTGTTAGCAATTTACTCTCACTTTGAAAATCCTTATCAAGAGTACAGTTGCGTTTCACACGTAGGAACTGTCCCTTAACAATTCCCTTAAAAACACCCACTAACTTGAACATAATTAAAATAAATCTAAATAAAAATTACAATTAATACCTAAATAATTCCTATTTAAAACTAAATACTTACCTATAAAATAAACCCTAAGCTAGCTACAATATAACTAATAGTTACATTGTATCTATCTTAGGTTTTATTTTTATTTCACAGGTGTTTGTATTTATTTTAACTAGGTAGACTAGTTAGTAAATAGTTATTAACTATTTACTAACTACCTAGCTAAAATAAATACAAATTTACCTGTAAAATAAAATCTAACCTGTCTTACACTAACACCTAACCTTACACTACAATTAAATAAATTACATTAATTAAATACAATTAACTAAATTACAAAAACAAACACTAAATTACACATAATAAAAAGAAATTATCAAATATTTAAACTAATTACACCTAATCTAATAGCCCTATCAAAATAAAAAGCCCCCCCAAAATAAAAAAAACCCTAGCCTAAACTAAACTGCCAATTGCCCTTAAAAGGGCCGTTTGCAGGGCATTGCCGCAAAGAAATCAGCTCTTTTACCTGTAAAAAAAAATACAAACAACCCCCCAACAGTAAAACCCACCACCCACACAACCAAACCCCCAAATAAAATCCTATCTAAAAAAAACTAGTCTCCCCATTGCCCTGAAAAGGGCATATACCCCTTTTTCAGCCCGAACCCTAAGCTAAAAAAAAAACCCACCCAATAAACCCTTAAAAAAAACTAACACTAACCCCCGAAGATCCACTTACAGTTTTTGAAGACCGGACATCCATCCTCAACAAAGCTAGGAGAAGTCGTCATACAAGCGGCAAGAAGTCCTCAATAGTGATGTCCCGAACTGTTCGCCCGCGAACGGTTCACAGCGAACATAGCTTGTTCGCGTTCGCGTTTGTGGGCAAACACATGGCGATGTTCGATCTGCCCCTATGTGTCATCATTGTGGAAACTTTGACCCTTTATGTCACAGCCGCCTGACACATTAGAGCCAATCAACATCAGACACTCCCTCACAGACACTCCCAGCTACTCGGAATCCGCCATTTTAGACTCATAACGACCTTGCTTTTTTAATGAGAGGACGTGTTGTGTTTTTTCTCCTGACATTAATAGGAAAAACATAGCTAGGCTAGTGTACAGAGAGTGCAGAATTATTAGGCAAATGAGTATTTTGACCACATCATCCTCTTTATGCATGTTGTCTTACTCCAAGCTGTATTGGCTCGAAAGCCTACTACCAATTAAGCATATTAGATGATGTGCATCTCTGTAATGAGAAGGGGTGTGGTCTAATGACATCAACACCCTATATCAGGTGTGCATAATTATTAGGCAACTTCCTTTCCTTTGGCAAAATGGGTCAAAAGAAGGACTTGACAGGCTCAGAAAAGTCAAAAATAGTGAGATATCTTGCAGAGGGATGCAGCACTCTTAAAATTGCAAAGCTTCTGAAGCGTGATCATCGAACAATCAAGCGTTTCATTCAAAATAGTCAACAGGGTCGCAAGAAGCGTGTGGAAAAACCAAGGCGCAAAATAACTGCCCATGAACTGAGAAAAGTCAAGCGTGCAGCTGCCAAGATGCCACTTGCCACCAGTTTGGCCATATTTCAGAGCTGCAACATCACTGGAGTGCCCAAAAGCACAAGGTGTGCAATACTCAGAGACATGGCCAAGGTAAGAAAGGCTGAAAGACGACCAACACTGAACAAGACACACAAGCTGAAACGTCAAGACTGGGCCAAGAAATATCTCAAGACTGATTTTTCTAAGGTTTTATGGACTGATGAAATGAGAGTGAGTCTTGATGGGCCAGATGGATGGGCCCGTGGCTGGATTGGTAAAGGGCAGAGAGCTCCAGTCCGACTCAGACGCCAGCAAGGTGGAGGTGGAGTACTGGTTTGGGCTGGTATCATCAAAGATGAGCTTGTGGGGTCTTTTCGGGTTGAGGATGGAGTCAAGCTCAACTCCCAGTCCTACTGCCAGTTTCTGGAAGACACCTTCTTCAAGCAGTGGTACAGGAAGAAGTCTGCATCCTTCAAGAAAAACATGATTTTCATGCAGGACAATGCTCCATCACACGCGTCCAAGTACTCCACAGCGTGGCTGGCAAGAAAGGGTATAAAAGAAGAAAATCTAATGACATGGCCTCCTTGTTCACCTGATCTGAACCCCATTGAGAACCTGTGGTCCATCATCAAATGTGAGATTTACAAGGAGAGAAAACAGTACACCTCTCTGAACAGTGTCTGGGAGGCTGTGGTTGCTGCTGCACGCAATGTTGATGGTGAACAGATCAAAACACTGACAGAATCCATGGATGGCAGGCTTTTGAGTGTCCTTGCAAAGAAAGGTGGCTATATTGGTCACTGATTTGTTATTGTTTTGTTTTTGAATGTCAGAAATGTATATTTGTGAATGTTGAGATGTTATATTGGTTTCACTGGTAAAAATAAATAATTGAAATGGGTATATATTTGTTTTTTGTTAAGTTGCCTAATAATTATGCACAGTAATAGTCACCTGCACACACAGATATCCCCCTAAAATAGCTATAACTAAAAACAAACTAAAAACTACTTCCAAAACTATTCAGCTTTGATATTAATGAGTTTTTTGGGTTCATTGAGAACATGGTTGTTGTTCAATAATAAAATTAATCCTCAAAAATACAACTTGCCTAATAATTCTGCACTCCCTGTATTTACAGTCCAGAAGGACTCCACTCATCTCTGCTGCAAGCACAGCACCCCAAAAAGCCCTTTTTAGGGCTATATTTCGTGCCGTTTTTTTTTCCGTTTTTTTTTTATTAGCATTTGCCTGGCTTTCAGCTGTGTGTTTAAGGCTCACAGCATATGCTGTGACTACTGCCACCACTGATATCTCCCTAACAACATTAGTTTAAATTTAACTAACCCAAAAATATAATTATTTTTCTAGTGTAATTTTTTTTCATTTTCTATTAGGCCAGTGTCACACAGCATATACTCTGGTGCATTGCTCTGTGCCAGCCAGCAGCCACCAGTGTTAATATCCGTTTATAACATTATTTTAAATAAAATATATATATATATATATATATATATATATATATATATATTTTGCTAGTGTAATCTAATTACATTTACTATCATGCCTGTGTCTGTCAGGCTCACTCAGCATTAATATACCTCTTTTTTTTCAGTCTTTTGGTTAATTGGTCTGTGCCAGGCAGCCACCCAGCACTCATATCTATTTTTCTTTCACCTTAATTTTAATATAAAAAAAAAAAGTTTAAATTTGTTTGCTAGTGTAATCTAATATAATTTTCTATCCGGCCTGTGTGTTTTGCTGACATAGAGAGCCTACTGTGTTTACTTGCTGCCCTCCCTAGTCTATGAGCCACGACTCATATGTGTTTAACCTTTTTTTAATTTCCCCCCCAAAAAAATAATTTCAATCATTTTTCTAGTGTAATCTAATAGTATTTTCTATCAGGCGTGTGTGTATCCGACATACAGAGCCTACTGTTTTTAATAGCTGCCCTTCCAAGGCTATCAGCCACGACTCATATGTATGTGCTTAACCTTTTTCTTAAAATTTCCAAAAAAAAGTCTTTAAATCATTATGTTAGTGTAATCTAATTGTATTTTCTATCAGGCCTGTGTCTAACTGTCTATCTGACTTACACAGCATACTGTTGTTATAATTGCTGCCCTACGTAGCAGCCAGCCAGTGCGACCACTCATAGAGTCATATGTGCATTGCACTTCTTAACATAATTTTAATATTAAAATCTAAAATTTTAAAATATTTTGCTAGTGTAATGTAACTTAATTTTCTATCAGTCCTGTGTTTTTGTCACTTACACAGCATACTGTGTTAAATTGCTGCCCTACCTACCATCCACGACTCATATCTGCCAGCCTGTCTGCCAGGCCCAAGTAGCCAATTAGTGGCACCAATCACAATTCTTGTTACAGTAATAAAAAATAAAAAAATCATAATTTTTTGGACTGCAAATATTCAGTCTCCTAGTGCCATTGAATTTCATTTACCTCCTGCCTGCCACTGCCAGCCTTTTGTGCCAGGCCGTCTAGCCAACTATTTACACCAATCATAATTGTTGTCACAGTCAGACAGTATAGTTATTAATTTAAATAAAAAAATTTTTTAGTGTTGATCTTAATCCTCAGTTTGCTGGTGCCTTTGAATTGCACTTTTCTACAGCCTTCCAAGCCTGTGTGCCAGGCCTACTTAAAAAATATTTACACCAATCATATTTGTTGTGACAGTATTCTAATAATTAAAAATTAAAATTTTTGGTAATAGTTGCTGTGATTTGAATCGTCAGTTTGCTGGTGCCATTGAATAGCACTTTCCTCCTGCCTTGCAGCCTGCTGTGAGCCAGGCCCACCTAGCCAATTGTTGTAAGCAATCATATTTCTGTTAACAGTATTGCAAAAATTGTCAATCATCACTGTTTAGACTGTCAGTAATCAGTCTCCTAGTTTACTTGAATTGCATCTACCTCCTGCCTGCCATCCTTTTGTGCCAGGCAGTCTTGCCAACTATTTACACCAATCCTAATTTTTTGTCACAGTATAGTTACTAATTACAATTAAAAAAATCTTTATTGTTGATGATCTTAATCCTCAGTTTGCTCGTGCCTTTGAATTGCACTTTTCTACAGCCTTCCAAGCCTGTGTGCCAGGCCTACTTAAAAAATATTTACACCAATCATATTTGTTGTGACAGTATTCTAATAATTAAAAATTAAAATTTTTGGTAATAGTTGCTGTGATTTGAATCGTCAGTTTGCTGGTGCCATTGAATAGCCCTTTCCTTCTGCCTTGCAGTCTGCTGTGAGCCAGGCCCACCTAGCCAATTGTTGTCAGCAATCATATTTCTGTTAACAGTATTGCAAAAATTGTCAATCATCACTGTTTAGACTGTCAGTAATCAGTCTCCTAGTGTCCTTGAATTGCATCTACCTCCTGCCTGCCATCCTTTTGTGCCAGGCCGTCTTGCCAACTATTTACACCAATCCTAATTTTTTGTCACAGTATAGTTACTAATTAAAATTAAAAAAATCTTGATTGTTGATGATCTTAATCCTCAGTTTGCTCGTGCCTTTAAATTGCACTTTTCTACAGCCTTCCAAGCCTGTGTGCCAGGCCTACTTAAAAAATATTTACACCAATCATATTTGTTGTGACAGTATTCTAATAATTAAAAATTAAAATTTTTGGTAAGAGTTGCTGTGATTTGAATCGTCAGTTTGCTGGTGCCATTGAATAGCACTTTCCTCCTGCCTTGCAGCCTGCTGTAAGCCAGGCCCACCTAGCCAATTGTTGTCAGCAATCATATTTCTGTTAACAGTATTACAAAAATTGTCAATCATCACTGTTTAGACTGTCAGTAATCAGTTTCCTAGTTTCCTTGAATTGCATCTACCTCCTGCCTGCCATCCTTTTGTGCCAGGCCGTCTTTCCAACTATTTACACCAATCCTAATTTTTTGTCACAGTATAGTTACTAATTAAAATTAAAAAAGTCTTGATTGTTGATCTTAATCCTCAGTTTGCTCGTGCCTTTGAATTGCACTTTTCTACAGCCTTCCAAGCCTGTGTGCCAGGCCTACTTAAAAAATATTTACACCAATCATATTTGTTGTGACAGTATTCTAATAATTAAAATTTAAAATTTTTGGTAATAGTTGCTGTGATTTGAATCATCAGTTTGCTGGTGCCATTGAATAGCACTTTCCTCCTGCCTTGCAGCCTGCTGTGAGCCAGGCCCACCTAGCCAATTGTTGTCAGCAATTATATTTCTGTTAACAGTATTGCAAAAATTGTCAATCATCACTGTTTAGACTGTCAGTAATCAGTCTCCTAGTTTCCTTGAATTGCATCTACCTCCTGCCTGCCATCCTTTTGTGCCAGGCCGTCTTGCCAACTATTTACACCAATCCTAATTTTTTGTCACAGTATAGTTACTAATTACAATTAAAAAAATCTTTATTGTTGATGATCTTAATCCTCAGTTTACTCGTGCCTTTGAATTGCACTTTTCTACAGCCTTCCAAGTCTGTGTGCCAGGCCTACTTAAAAAATATTTACACCAATCATATTTCTGTTAACAGTATTGCAAAAATTGTCAATCATCACTGTTTAGACTGTCAGTAATCAGTCTCCTACAGGCCCATTTATCAAAGGGCTTGCGGACCTGATCCGACACTGCGGATCAGGTCCGCAAGACCTCGCTAAATGCGGAGAGCAATACGCTCTCCGCATTTAACATTGCACCAGCAGCTCACAAGAGCTGCTGATGCAACGCCGTCCCCTGCTGACTCGCGGCCAATCGGCCGCCAGCAGGCAGCTGTCAATCAAATACGATCGGGTTGATGTCCGGCGATTCCTGTCCGCCTGTTCAGAGCAGGCGGACAGGGTTATGGAGCAGCGCTCTTTAGACCGCTGCTTCATAAGTTGTGTTTCTGGCGAGTCTGAAGACTCGCCAGAAACACGGCCCTTCAAGCTCCGTACGGAGCTTGATAAATGGGCCTGCTAGTGTCCTTGAATTGCATCTACCTCCTGCCTGCCATCCTTTTGTGCCAGGCCGTCTTGCCAACTATTTACACTAATCCTAATTTTTTGTCACAGTATAGTTACTAATTACAATTAAAAAATCTTTATTGTTGATGATCTTAATCCTCAGTTTGCTCGTGCCTTTGAATTGCACTTTTCTACAGCCTTCCAAGCCTGTGTGCCAGGCCTACTTAAAAAATATTTACAACAATCATATTTGTTGTGACAGTATTCTAATAATTAAAATTTAAATTTTTTGGTAATAGTTGCTGTGATTTGAATTGTCAGTTTGCTGGTGCCATTGAATAGCACTTTCCTCCTGCCTTGCAGCCTGCTGTGAGCCAGGCCCACCTAGCCAATTGTTGTCAGCAATCATATTTCTGTTAACAGTATTGCAAAAATTGTCAATCATCACTGTTTAGACTGTCAGTAATCAGTCTCCTAGTGTCCTTGAATTGCATCTACCTCCTGCCTGCCATCCTTTTGTGCCAGGCCGTCTTGCCAACTATTTACACCAATCCTAATTTTTTGTCACAGTATAGTTACTAATTAAAATTAAAAAAATCTTGATTGTTGATGATCTTAATCCTCAGTTTGCTGGTGCCTTTGAATTGCACTTTTCTACAGCCTTCCAAGCCTGTGTGCCAGGCCTACTTAAAAAATATTTACACCAATCATATTTGTTGTGACAGTATTCTAATCATTAAAAATTAAAATTTTTGGTAATAGTTGCTGTGATTTGAATCGTCAGTTTGCTGGTGCCATTGAATAGCACTTTCCTCCCGCCTTGCAGCCTGCTGTGAGCCAGGCCCACCTAGCCAATTGTTGTCAGCAATCATATTTCTGTTAACAGTATTGCAAAAATTGTCAATCATCACTGTTTAGACTGTCAGTAATCAGTCTCCTAGTGTCCTTGAATTGCATCTACCTCCTGCCTGCTATCCTTTTGTGCCAGGCCGTTTTTCCAACTATTTTCACCAATCCTAATTTTTTGTCACAGTATAGTTACTAATTACAATTTAAAAAATCTTTATTGTTTATGATCTTAATCCTCAGTTTGCTCGTGCCCTAGAATAGCACTTTTCTACAGCCTTCCAAGCCTGTGTGCCAGGCCTACTTAAAAAATATTTACACCAATCATATTTGTTGTGACAGTATTCTAATAATTAAAAATTAATATTTTTGGTAATAGTTGCTGTGATTTGAATCCTCATTTTGCTGGTGCCATTGAATAGCAATTTCCTCCTGCCTTGCAGCCTGCTGTGAGCCAGGCCCACCTAGCCAATTGTTGTCAGCAATCATATTTCTGTTAACAGTATTGCAAAAATTGTCAATCATCACTGTTTAGACTGTCAGTAATCAGTCTCCTAGTGTCCTTGAATTGCATCTACCTCCTGCCTGGCATCCTTTTGTGCCAGGCCGTCTTGCCAACTATTTACACCAATCCTAGGCCTAGATTTAGAGTTCGGCGGTAGCCGTCAAAACCAGCGTTAGAGGCTCCTAACGCTGGTTTTGGCCGCCCGCTGGTATTTGGAGTCATTGATTAAAGGGTCTAACGCTCACTTTACAGCCGCGACTTTTCCATACCGCAGATCCCCCTACGCCATTTGCGTAGCCTATCTTTTCAATGGGATCTTTCTAACGCTGGTATTTAGAGTCGTTTCTGCAGTGAGCGTTAGAGCTCTAACGACAAAATTCCAGCCGCCTGAAAATAGCAGGAGTTAAGAGCTTTCTGGCTAACGCCGGTTTATAAAGCTCTTAACTACTGTACCCTAAAGTACACTAACACCCATAAACTACCTATGTACCCCTAAACCGAGGTCCCCCCACACCGCCGCCACTCGATTAAAATTTTTAACCCCTAATCTGCCGACCGCCACCTACGTTATACTTATGTACCCCTAATCTGCTGCCCCTAACCCCGCCGACCCCTATATTATATTTCTTAACCCCTAACTTGCCCCCCACAATGTCGCCGCAAGCTACTTAAAATAATTAACCCCTAATCTTCCGACCGCAAATCGCCGCCACCTACGTTATCCCTATGTACCCCTAATCTGCTACCCCTAACACCGCCTACCCCTATATTATATTTATTAACCCCTAATCTGCCCCCCTCAACGTCGCCGACACCTGCCTACACTTATTAACTCCTAATCTGCCGAGCGGACCTGAGCGCTACTATAATAAAGTTATTAGCCCCTAATCCGCCTCACTAACCCTATCATAAATAGTATTAACCCCTAATCTGCCCTCCCTAACATCGCCGACACCTACCTTCAATTATTAACCCCTAATCTGCCGACCGGAGCTCACCGCTATTCTAATAAATGTATTAACCCCTAAAGCTAAGTCTAACCCTAACACTAACACCCCCCTAAGTTAAATATAATTTTTATCTAACGAAATAAATTAACTCTTATTAAATAACTTATTACTATTTAAAGCTAAATACTTACCTGTAAAATAAATCCTAATATAGCTACAATATAAATTATAATTATATTATAGCTATTTTAGGATTAATATTTATTTTACAGGCAACTTTGTATTTATTTTAACCAGGTACAATAGCTATTAAATAGTTAAGAACTATTTAATAGTTACCTAGTTAAAATAATTACAAATTTACCTGTAAAATAAATCCTAACCTAAGATATAATTAAACCTAACACTACCCTATCAATAAAATAATTAAATAAACTACCTACAATTACCTACAATTAACCTAACACTACACTATCAATAAATTAATTAAACACAATTGCTACAAATAAATACAATTAAATAAACTATCTAAAGTACAAAAAATAAAAAAGAACTAAGTTACAGAAAATAAAAAAATATTTACAAACATAAGAAAAATATTACAACAATTTTAAACTAATTACACCTACTCTAAGCCCCCTAATAAAATAACAAAGCCCCCCAAAATAAAAAATTCCCTACCCTATTCTAAATTAAAAAAGTTACAAGCTCTTTTACCTTACCAGCCCTGAACAGGGCCCTTTGCGGGGCATGCCCCAAGAATTTCAGCTCTTTTGCCTGTAAAAAAAAACATACAATACCCCCCCCCCAACATTAAAACCCACCACCCACATACCCCTAATCTAACCCAAACCCCCCTTAAATAAACCTAACACTAATCCCCTGAAGATCTTCCTACCTTGTCTTCACCATCCAGGTATCACCGATCCGTCCTGGCTCCAAGATCTTCATCCAACCCAAGGGGGGGTTGGCGATCCATAATCCGGTGCTGAAGAGGTCCAGAAGAGGCTCCAAAGTCTTCCTCCTATCCGGCAAGAAGAGGACATCCGGACCGGCAAACATCTTCTCCAAGCGGCATCTTCGATCTTCTTCCATCCGGTGCGGAGCGGGTCCATCTTGAAGCAGGCGACGCGGATCCATCCTCTTCTTCCGATGTCTCCCGACTAATGACGGTTCCTTTAAGGGACGTCATCCAAGATGGCGTCCCTCGAATTCCGATTGGCTGATAGGATTCTATCAGCCAATCGGAATTAAGGTAGGAATTTTCTGATTGGCTGATGGAATCAGCCAATCAGAATCTAGTTCAATCCGATTGGCCGATCCAATCAGCCAATCAGATTGAGATCGCATTCTATTGGCTGATCGGAACAGCCAATAGAATGCGATCTCAATCTGATTGGCTGATTGGATCAGCCAATCGGATTGAACTAGATTCTGATTGGCTGATTCCATCAGCCAATCAGAAAATTCCTACCTTAATTCCGATTGGCTGATAGAATCCTATCAGCCAATCGGAATTCGAGGGACGCCATCTTGGATGACGTCCCTTAAAGGAACCGTCATTAGTCGGGAGACATCGGAAGAAGAGGATGGATCCGCGTCGCCTGCTTCAAGATGGACCCGCTCCGCACCGGATGGAAGAAGATCGAAGATGCCGCTTGGAGAAGATGTTTGCCGGTCCGGATGTCCTCTTCTTGCCGGATAGGAGGAAGACTTTGGAGCCTCTTCTGGACCTCTTCAGCACCGGATTATGGATCGCCAACCCCCCCTTGGGTTGGATGAAGATCTTGGAGCCAGGACGGATCGGTGATACCTGGATGGTGAAGACAAGGTAGGAAGATCTTCAGGGGATTAGTGTTAGGTTTATTTAAGGGGGGTTTGGGTTAGATTAGGGGTATGTGGGTGGTGGGTTTTAATGTTGGGGGGGGGTATTGTATGTTTTTTTTTACAGGCAAAAGAGCTGAAATTCTTGGGGCATGCCCCGCAAAGGGCCCTGTTCAGGGCTGGTAAGGTAAAAGAGCTTGTAACTTTTTTAATTTAGAATAGGGTAGGGAATTTTTTATTTTGGGGGGCTTTGTTATTTTATTAGGGGGCTTAGAGTAGGTGTAATTAGTTTAAAATTGTTGTAATATTTTTCTTATGTTTGTAAATATTTTTTTATTTTCTGTAACTTAGTTCTTTTTTATTTTTTGTACTTTAGATAGTTTATTTAATTGTATTTATTTGTAGCAATTGTGTTTAATTAATTTATTGATAGTGTAGTGTTAGGTTAATTGTAGGTAATTGTAGGTAGTTTATTTAATTATTTTATTGATAGGGTAGTGTTAGGTTTAATTATATCTTAGGTTAGGATTTATTTTACAGGTAAATTTGTAATTATTTTAACTAGGTAACTATTAAATAGTTCTTAACTATTTAATAGCTATTGTACCTGGTTAAAATAAATACAAAGTTGCCTGTAAAATAAATATTAATCCTAAAATAGCTATAATATAATTATAATTTATATTGTAGCTATATTAGGATTTATTTTACAGGTAAGTATTTAGCTTTAAATAGTAATAAGTTATTTAATAAGAGTTAATTTATTTCGTTAGATAAAAATTATATTTAACTTAGGGGGGTGTTAGTGTTAGGGTTAGACTTAGCTTTAGGGGTTAATACATTTATTAGAATAGCGGTGAGCTCCGGTCGGCAGATTAGGGGTTAATAATTGAAGGTAGGTGTCGGCGATGTTAGGGAAGGCAGATTAGGGGTTAATACTATTTATGATAGGGTTAGTGAGGCGGATTAGGGGTTAATAACTTTATTATAGTAGCGCTCAGGTCCGCTCGGCAGATTAGGGGTTAATAAGTGTAGGTAGGTGTCGGCGACGTTGTGGGGGGCAGATTAGGGGTTAATAAATATAATATAGGGGTCGGCGATGTTAGGGCAGCAGATTAGGGGTACATAGGGATAACGTAGGTGGCGGCGTTTTACGGAGCGGCAGATTAGGGGTTAAAAGTGTAATGCAGGGGTCAGCGATAGCGTGGGCGGCAGATTAGGGGTTAATAAGTGTAAGGTTAGGGGTGTTTAGACTCGGGGTACATGTTAGAGTGTTAGGTGCAGACGTAGGAAGTGTTTCCCCATAGGAAACAATGGGGCTGCGTTAGGAGCTGAACGCTGCTTTTTTGCAGGTGTTAGGTTTTTTTTCAGCTCAAACAGCCCCATTGTTTCCTATGGGAGAATCGTGCACGAGCACGTTTTTGATGCCGGCCGCGTCCGTAAGCAGCTCTGGTATCGAGAGTTGCATTTGCGGTAAAAATGCTCTACGCTCCTTTTTTGGAGCCTAACGCAGCATTTGTTTTAACTCTCGATACCAGAGTTAAATTTATGGTGCGGCCAGAAAAAAGCCCGCGGAGCGTTAACAGCCCTTTTACCGCCGAACTCTAAATCTAGGCCCTAATTATTTGTCACAGTATAGTTACTAATTAAAATTAAAAAAATCTTGATTGTTGATGATCTTAATCCTCAGTTTGCTTGTGCCCTAGAATTGCACTTTTCTGCAGCCTTCCAAGCCTGTGTGCCAGGCCTACTTAAAAAATATTTACATCAATCATATTTGTTGTGACAGTATTCTAATAATTAAAAATTAAAATTTTTCGTAATAGTTGCTGTGATTTGAATCCTCATTTGCTTGTGCCATTGAATTGCACTTTTCTACTGCCTGCCAGCCTGTGTGCCAGGCCCAACTATCCAATTAGTGCTAGCAATCATATTTCTTTTAACAGTATTGCAAAATTTGTCAATCAACACTGTTTTGACTGTCAATCTGCAGTCTACTAGTGCCCTTGAATTGCATTATCCTCCTGCCTGCCTGTCTGTGTGCCAGTCCCAACTAGCCAATTAGTGCCACCACTCATATTTATTGTAACAGGATTGGAATTTTTGTTAATCATAACTGTTTTGACTGTGATTCTTTAGTCTCCTAGTGCCATTGAATTGCAGTTTCCTTTCTCCCAGCGTGTGTGCCAGACAGGCCCATTTGCCAAATAGTGCCAAACAATCATATTTGTTGCCACAGTACTAGTAATATTTCAAAAAAATTAACAATTTGTGATTTTTAAAACATCTGTCTTTTTTGTTGTTGTCAGTCTCACAGCGTATACTGTGCCCACTTTCACAGTGCCACCACTCAATTGGTGTAATAGTATTGTTAGTGTCCATTTAAAAAAAAATGACAGGCAGAGGCAGGCCACCCCGCAGGTTCCGTGGTCGTGGTCGTGGTGCTGTGATTCCTTTAGACCCTACAAATATGCACATTGTTCAGACGCCGGGTGCCAGGGGGGATGCAAAAACTTCTGAGGAGGACCTAGTTGAATGGCTAACACAGGAAACCCAATCTTCTTCAGCTTCCGCTGCTAGTCCTCCTAACCTTGACGCACCATCTAAGTCCAGCTGTGCTTTGGGCAGGTCTCAAGTGACCAGTGCCACTCCGCCGCCTGTCGCCACCACCAACACTAGCACCACAGCCGCTTCACTTGATCTGTCACAGGAGTTATTGACACATCATTTTGAAGAAATGAGTGATGCGCAACCGTCATTGACAGAGGATGTAGATAATAGTGATCAGTCTCAGTCAGGCAGCATTACCGACATGGAGGTACGGTGTGATGATGATGATGATGATGTTGTACCCGCTGCTGCTTCCTTTCTTGATGTTTCAAGTGAAGCGGTTGATGATGATGTGTCGGTGGATGTCACGTCGGTACCTGCTAGAAGAGAAGAAGAAGAGGGGGAAAGTTCAGATGGGGAGACAGAGAGGAGGAGGAGACGATTTGGAAGCACGGGGAGGTCGTCTCAAGGAGCTAGTGGCACAGTCAGACAGCATGCATCGTCACCAGGGGTCAGCCAGACAGCCCGCCGACGCCCATCAACGCATGCTGTTGCTACCACCAGAATGCCGTCATCGCAGAGCTCAGCAGTGTGGCATTTTTTTTGTGTGTCTGCCTCTGACAACAGCGATGCCATTTGCAACCTGTGCCAAAAGAAACTGAGTCGTGGGAAGTCCAACAGCCACCTAGGTACAACTGCTTTGCGAAGGCACATGGTCTCCCATCACAAAGGCCGATGGGAAGAACACATGAGTAGAAGCAGCACACAAAGTGAAAGCCGCCCTCCTCCTCCTGCTCCAGCATCTTCAGCCACGTCAACCAGTGCTGTCCTCCTTGCCCCCTCTCAACCATCCTCCACTCAGTCTCTCTTACGTAGCAGTTCCTGGTCATCTGCCCACAGTCAGGTGTCTGTCAAGGACATGTTTGAGTGTAAGAAGCCAATTTCTCAAAGTCACCCCCTTGCCCGGCGTCTGACAGCTGGCTTGTCTGAACTCTTAGCCCACCAGCTTTTACCATACAAGCTGGTGGAGTCTGATGCTTTCAAAAATGTGTATTGGGACACCGCAGTGGAAGGTACCTGGCAGAAATTTCTTTTCACAAAAGGCAATCCCAAACCTGTACTCTGTTGTGAGAAAGGAAGTTATGGCATGTCTGGCACACAGCGTTGGGGCAAGGGTCCATATGACCACGGATAGCTGGTCTGCAAAGCATGGTCAGGGCAGGTATATCACCTACACTGCGCATTGGGTAAACCTGCTGACTTCTGACAAGCATGGAATGCGTGGCTCTGCAGAAGAGTTGGTGACACCACCACGACTTGCAGGCAGGCCTGCTGCTACCTCCTCTACTCCTCCTACTCCATCCTCTTCCATAACCTCTTCCTCGGCTGAGTCCTCTTCAACTTCTGCGTCTTGCTCCACATCTATGGCACCCCCCCCAGCTCCCCAGGTACTATGCTACATCCCGGGTACAGCAGTGTCACGCCGTCTTGGGGTTGACTTGCCTGAAAGCGGAGAGTCACACCGCACCAGCACTCCTGACCGCCCTGAACGCACAGGTGGATCAGTGGCTGACTCCGCACCAACTGGAGATTGGCAAGGTTGTTTCTGACAATGGAAGTAATTTGGTGGCGGCATTGAAATTGGGCAAGTGAACACATGTGCCGTGCATGGCACATGTGTGTAATCTAATTGTACAACGATTTGTCCATAAGTACCCAGACTTACAGGACGTCCTGAAGCAGGCCAGGAAGGTGTGTGGCCATTTCAGGCGTTCCTACACGGCCATGGCGCACTTGTCTGATATCCAGTGTCGAAACAACCTGCCAGTGAGGCGCTTGATTTGCGACAGCCCGACACGGTGGAATTCAACACTCCTAATGTTTGACCGCCTGCTCCAACAAGAAAAAGCTGTTAATGAGTATTTGTATGACCGGGGTGCTAGGACAGCCTCTGGGGAGCTGGGGATATTTTTTCCAAATTACTGGACGCTCATGCGCAATGCCTGTAGGCTCATGCGTCCTTTTGAGGAGGTGACAAACCTTGTCAGTCGCACCGAAGGCACCATCAGCGACATCATACCATTTGTTTTCTTCCTGGAGCGTGCCCTGCGAAGAGTGCTGGATCAGGCAGTAGATGAGCGTGAAGAGGAAGCGGGAGAGTTGTGGTGTCCATCACCCCCGCAAACAGCCGAATCAGCATTGCTTGCTGGACCTGCGGCAACGCAGGAAGAGGATTGTGAGGAAGAGGAGTCAGAGGAGGAATGTGGCTTTGGGGAGGATGAGGAGGAGGAAGACCGAGCACAACAGTCATCCCAGGGTGCTCGTTGTTGTCACCTCTCTGGTACCCGTGGTGTTGTACGTGGCTGGGGGGAAGAAGATACCATCAGTGAGATCAGTGAGGAGGAGGAACGCGACATGATTAGCTCAGCATCCAACCTTGTTCAAATGGGTTCTTTCATGCTGTCTTGCCTGTTGAGGGACCCTCGTATAAAAAAGCTGAAGGAGAATGACCTGTACTGGGTGTCCACGCTCCTCGACCCCCGGTATAAGCATAAAGTGCCTGAAATGTTACCAAATTCCCGCAAGTCGGAAAGGATGGAGCATTTTCATAATAAATTAAAAACTATGCTTTACACAGCGTATAAGGGTGATGTCACAGCACCACGGGAATGTAACAGGGGAAGAGATGAAATTAATCCTCCTCCTCCCACGACCACGGCGGCAAGGACCGGGCGCTTTCCTGACGTCTTGTTGATGGAGGACATGCGTACCTTTTTAACTCCCATGCACCATCAGAGCCTTTTCGGGATCCAGCCTTAGAGTAAGACTCAACCGACAGGTAGCAGACTACCTAGCTTTAACTGCGGATCTCGACACTCTCAGGAGCGATGGACCCCTTGACTACTGGGTGTGCAGGCTGGACTTGTGGCCTGAGCTATCCCAATTTGCAATGGAACTTCTGGCCTGCCCCGCTTCAAGTGTCCTGTCCGAAAGGACTTTTAGTGCAGCAGGAGGTTTTGTCACTGAGAAGAGAAGTCGCCTAGGTCAAAAAAGCCTTGACTATCTCACTTTTATAAAAATGAATGAGGGCTGGATCCCGAAGGGACTGACATTGGGCGATACATTTGAATAAAAAAACTACTGATGATGATATGAGCT
The DNA here is from genome assembly GCF_027579735.1 of Bombina bombina. Classification (NCBI taxonomy): domain Eukaryota; kingdom Metazoa; phylum Chordata; class Amphibia; order Anura; family Bombinatoridae; genus Bombina; species Bombina bombina. The sequence continues at coordinate 1,338,046,570 of NC_069499.1, forward strand.
GGCTTGGGCTACAACTGGTACACAGGCTGGCCTTTTTTTTTTGGTTATAAAGACGGAGGACTTGCTTGACTTATCCGCCAACAACTAGTGTTCAAGCCACAAGCTTTTAGGGCACTTTATAAATGTTTTACAAACATCGATTTTTCTGGCCGCTGCTACAGCAGTTGCTACAACAATACCCCAATTTTTCAGTCATTTGTACATTCCTAATTTTTCTGACCTCTGCTGCATCTCTGTGGGTACAAAACTCAAATAAAAAAAATAAGGCACATAACACTAGTGATTAAACTGTTACGAATTGTACAACTTTACACACCACTCATATCCGGTGGACCATTCAATTGAACGCAAAATGCAACAAATTTGAAAGAGTAGGACCGACCAAGCATCTTTATCCATCTCTTGGTTGCTCTAAATTATCTCCGTATTCCATCTATGCCATACCTGTACTCTATTGTGCAAAAGGGTGGCATATGTTGTGTTTCATGCTGTTGTGCCTGTTGAGGGTCGTGGCCCATGATATAAAAAGGCTGAAGGAGAACGACCTGTAGTAATGGGTGCCCCATCCAGTTTTTAGAAAAATGTTCCTGGTTCCTCTCAATTATGTTTGGGTTTCTAAAATGGATGCCATACCTGTACTCGCTTGTGCAAAAGGATGGCATATGTGGTGGTGTTTCCTGCAGTTGTTTCTGTTGAGGGTGCTGGACCCTCTTATAAAAAAGCTGAAGGAGAACGACCTGGAGTGGGAGTCCAAGCATGGTTTTTGGGGCTATTTCACTTTTACAAACAATTATCTGTGGGTTTCACAAATCAATGCCGTACCAGTACTCTATTGTTCCAAAGTATGCCATATGTTCTCTTTCCTGCTGGTATTTTGTTTGAGGGTCCTGGACACTCTTATAAAAAGGCCTAAGGTGAAAGAGGTGTACTGGGTGTCCACTCATTTTTATTTTCTATTTCTCATTTGACCAAAATTATCTCTGGTTTTGTAAAATCAATGCCGTACCTGTACTCTATTGTTCAAAAAGTATGCCATACGTCCTCTTTCCTGCTGGTGTTTTTTTTGAGTGTCCAGGACCCTCTTATAAAAAGGCCTAAGGAGAAAGAGGTGTACTGGTTGGCCACTCATTTTTATTTTTCTATTTAACAATTGACCAAAATGATCTCTGGGTTTGTAAAATCAATGCCGTACCTGTACTCTATTGTTCAAAAGGATGCCATACGTCCTCTTTCCTGCTGGTGTTTTTTTTGAGGGTCCAGGACCCTCTTATAAAAAGGCCTAAGGAGAAAGAGGTGTACTGGTTGGCCACTCATTTGTATTTTTCTATTTAACAATTGACCAAAATGATCTCTGGGTTTGTAAAATCAATGCTGTACCTGTACTCTATTGTTCAAAAGGATGCCATACGTCCTCTTTCCTGCTGGTGTTTTTTTTGAGGGTCCATGACCCTCTTATAAAAAGGCCTAAGGAGAAAGAGGTGTACTGGGTGTCCATCGAATCATTTTTTTGATTCAAATTTCCATTTGCAAAAAATTATCTATGGGTTTCTAAAATAAATGCCTTTCCTGTACTCTATTGTTCAAAAGTATGCCATATGTCCTCTTTCCTGCTGGTGTTTTTTTTGAGGGTCCAGGACCCTCTTATAAAAAGGCCTAAGGAGAAAGAGGTGTACTGGCTGTCCATCTAATCATTTTTTTTATTCAAATTTTCATTTAAAAAAAAATTTCTATGGGTTTCTAAAATCAATGCCTTTCCTGTACTCTATTGTTCAAAAGTATGCCATATGTCCTCTTTCCTGCTGGTTTTTTGTTTGAGGGTCCTGGACCCTCTTATAAAAAGGCCTTATGGATAAAGAATTGTACTGGGTGTCCATCCAATCATTTTTTTTTATTAAAATTCACGGTTGCAAAAAATTATCCCCGGGTTTCTAAAATCAATGCCTTTCCTATAATCTTTTTTTCACAAAGGATGCCATATGTCCTCTTTCCTACTGCTGGTTTTTTGAGTGTCCTGGAGCCTCTGCTAAAAAGGCCTAAGGATAAAGAAGTGTAATGGGTGTCTATTCAATGTTTTTTTAGATTTCCCAGTTGTAACAAATTTTTTCTGTCTTTCAAAAATCAATGCCTTTCCTGTAATCTATTTTTCAAAAGGATGCCATATGTCCTATTTCATGCTGTTCTTTCTGTTGAGGCTCCGGGACACTCTTATAAAAAGCACTAAGGATAAAGAAGTGTACTGGGTGTTCAATCAATGTTTTTTTTTCTATTTCCCGGGTCATATAACTGATCTCTGTGTTTCTAAAATCAATGCCTTTCCTGTAATCTAATTTTCAAAAGTATGCCATATGTCCTCTTTCCTGCTGGTGTTTTTTTTGAGGGTCCAGGACCCTCTTATAAAAAGGCCTAAGGAGAAAGAGGTGTACTGGGTGTCCATCGAATCATTTTTTTTATTCAAATTTACATTTGCAAAAAATTATCTATGGGTTTCTAAAATCAATGCCTTTCCTGTACTCTTACTCTATTGTTCAAAAGTATGCCATATGTCCCCTTTCCTGCTGGTGTTTTGTTTGAGGGTCCTGGACCCTCTTATAAAAAGGCCTAGGGAGAAAGAATTGTACTGGGTGTCTTTACTGCTGCTAGTTTTGTTGAGGGTCCTGGAGCCTCTGCTACTAAGGCCTAAGGATAAATAAGTGTCCTGGTTGTCTAATCCATTTTTTTTTAGATTTCCCAGTTGCAACAAATTATCTCCGGGTTTCTAAAATCAATGCCTTTCCTGTAATCTATTAGTCACAAGGATGCCATATGTCCTCTTTCATGCTGTTGTTTCTGGTGAGGCTACGGGAGACTCTTCTAAAAAGGCCTAAGGATAAAGAAGTGTACTGGGTGTATAATCTATGTTTTTTTAGATTTCACGTTTGCAAAAAATTATCCACGGGTTTCTAAAATCAATGCCTTTCCAGTAATCTATTATTCACAAGGATGCCATATGTACTTTTTGATGCTGTTGTTTCGGTTGAGGCTCCGGGAGCCTCTTATTAAAAAGGCCTAATGGGGGGGCGTGTCCATGCAGCGTACTGGATAGGACGCACACTCTGAAAGCTCCAGCATAATATTTGATAATCCGCCGATTATTAACCCTCAGCAGCATTAATAAGTTTACATCTCACACTGGTGTCACAGTCCTGCCAATTGTGACCCTATTTTTTATTTTCTCAGCTGTTGCGGGACACTGGGGCCTCAGATCGGAACATTAAGGCCTAAGGCGGTGGCCTGCTACTAGGTATCCACCTCCCCCCCGGGAAGAGCCGGGTTATCAGTGCTGTCAGGATAACTGACTTACTGAATCTCTTCAACATCTCTCACTAAGAAGCCCTTGAGATAATCTACGGCTCTAGACTGCCAAACTGAATTAAGATTATTGCAGCGAGGATCAGTAAACTTTACTCAGCGCAACAAACATGGCGGAAGAGAGCTGCTTAGTGCTACCTGACGAACTTTTTACAAAATTTGACATCCTCATGCACAAGCTAATTGAGAACGCACCGTATGATTACTTGCTGCAGCGTTTAAGTTTGGAGAATAACACTACAGCACACACGATAAACTCACTGGAAGTACAGCCCTGTGATGAACATACGGGCTTCGACTGCAAGCCCATATTAAAGGAGCCGCTAGGTTCACCATGTAATCAACCACTTGTCAATACGTACAGTGGCCCACATAACACAGAGCCGCATCTGCGATCTCAAAAGAAATGGATACAGACAGTGAGGAAAAATACGGAGGAGCTGTCAGAAAAGCCTATACTAGCCCAGGCAGAGACTGGCGTGCTAAGCGCAGAACAAGGGACATGTATACTGGGAGTTAATCGGGCAAATCAGCAGAAAATATCGGCACAAGCTGTCTCAATGCAGAGGAGTGTGGGGGCCCACCTGAAAATGCAACATCAAAAGCCGGAAAAGCCTCTTACATACAAACATAACTGCGAGGAATCCTACAGATATGGAGTTACACTGTCTATAGCATCAGTCATCTCACGGAAAGACATTCCATACCTTCAAAATGAGGGTCATATGCCGAAGACAGGTGAGGGGTAATGTGAAGCAGCCCTTCATAGACGGACCGCTGCTGAAGCGTTAGCACATAGGACTCTAATGACATTACTAGGTGTTTTGCAGTGATGTGTCGCAATACTGCTGGGACACGTCTTCACATGGTGTTAGTTTTAGAGTTAACAGTTTAAGCAGTGTTTATTTCTTCTCTCCCTATCGCCCTAACCGTTTACACCAGACTTTGCACTTCAAGTAAAATCAGGGGACTGCGTATGATCTCTGTAAACGTTATGCAGGGTAAATACCAGTGGCCTGGGGACTTTAATGTATAACTGGACTCTGCAATGTTTTCAATTAGACACATGCCCAGCAGGCTACCGTTAGTGAGAGTGCTTTCTGCACGGGGTGCGTGGCCTTGCCGTCAGAGGTTGTTGCACCTGGTAATTTACACTTTATGTATTTTCACGTTACCCCCTAAAACACACACTTATTAGAAACTAGCCACTATAAGCGCTCTGTTGATCAAGCTAAGTCAGCAAATATGTAGAAGTGATGGCTTCACATAGCACTGAATTTGGCATATCTCATAGGAGTATAATATCTCTGCTTTTGTCCTACTAGTTTAGATGCAACACACCGCTATCAGGCTTAGACGTTCCCACCTTTCCACGCCCATTGGATAGCGATGAAGTTTTCTCACAGAGTGCTAAATACTGAAGGCTCGCCAGAGGCATGTGCAGACTACCCCGATCTCCTATTTATAAATAAATCACTTTACTAACGTTCTAGCGCACTTGCACATTTATATCCCCTATAGACCACAGTTGTTTCATCTGCAATATGTGTGAGGTGCTGAACACACAGGCAACTGACATTTTATTATTGAGCTCAATTTCGACCTATATCCTACACCATCCTTTCCCTCAAATCTTACTCCTGCGCATCCCCAGGGTAGTACAGCTAATCTTCCACATCAAAGGGCTTATATCAAATTAATTATATCTTTGTTGTTCATGTTATTGTTATGATTATTACTCATGTTACTGTTATGAATGTTATGGCCATTAATAATCCCTAGTCACGGACATACATATATTACAACAGGTCCAAGAGTGACCTTTCTATATAGAAGGGATAGATAACAAAAAAAGAGGATTATTACTATGTATAATGTAAATTATCAAGCATAATGTGAATATTCGTTGTATATTACAATTATGTTGTTACCATGCTTTTTTATGCTGTCCTCAATAAAAACATTTAAAAATTAAAAAAGGCCTAATGAAAAATAAGTGTACTGGGTGTCTAATCAATGTTTTTTTCGATTTACCGGTTGCAACTAATGATCTCTGTGTTTCTGAAATCAATGCCTTTCCTATAATCATTTTTTCAAAAGGATGCCATATGTCCTCTTTCCTGCTGCTGGTTTTGTCGACGGTCCTGGAGCCTCTGCTGCGCATAATAAAGAAAAAAAAAATTAATTTAACTTGACTTAATAACTGAAGCATGACTTCAGGAGTCAGGTGTGGTCGTAGGTAGTGGTTGTTGTTAGCAGATTATTTTTATTGCAAATTGCAATTGCCACAGCGTGCATAAAATGTGCGTCACTAGTCCAAATTTTAAATTTTTTTTTCATTCAGGATTAGTTTGGGGTACGGCGCAATATTGGAAACGCAAAAAACAGGTCTCCGTACCCGTTGATATAAGGGGTGACTACTAGTGCTTTTACCAGGCTCCTCTTGGATAGCCCCAGAAAGTGTGAGTATGAATCCCAAAAAGAAAATTAAATTAAGGTTGAAAAATTACTCCTAAGTAAATTGTAAGACCTGGAGCTCCTCAAACACACGTCCTACCGCAACAGCTATAGGCTCCGACCACCCAAATCTTACCTTTTTAATGCCAATTGATATTGCCACAGCTGGAACAACAGTAACTAACATGTGCGTCACCACAGTCTCCGAGGCTATTGTCGGATGTATACAAAAACAACAATAAAGAATTCCTTTTGGGGCGCAAAGAGATGGCTACCGGAACACTCCAGGAACTTCACAAAAGTGGCTGTCTTGTGTTTCTGGTGATGTTGTAGACATCTGGGTAGTGTACAGGGAGGGCAAAAATCCTCTCCATCTCTGTGCACCACAGGACAGGACGTCCTTGTCATCCATAAGCACATGAAATTGCTGGCATTTTCGTTGCTTCAAGAAGTTCATTTTTTGTGGTGATAGATAGTACAGAATTAAATAAACTTTGGTTTCCTACCATACTCAAGACAATTTTGTATTTCAAAATTCATACTTGCTGTGGGAAACAGTGGCCTGTCCATACCAGGAAGATGATTTAGACAGAAGTAACGAGCTCTGCTTGCAGGTGACACATGTTTATCGTCAATCATCAAAGGGGTTGCGTGCAGAATATGGCTGATGGCCCCTTATTCACATGTTTGTCCAGAGCCACAACATTTGCAAACAGCCAGAAGAAAGGTCGTTTCTCACCAGCCTTAAGTTGAGCTTCATTTACCAAATGCTGATATTCAAAAAAATAGACAAACAGTGCCTTAAATAACACATTTGCGATATGGATTCACCAGAGCAAGGTCATTGCAAGTACTAAGTTCCCACGATAACAAAATTAAAATGCCACAACTATGCAATCTTCACCTTCAGATTATTATTGTCACACTCCATTGTACTCCTATGCCCAGCTCCCTTCTCTTGTTTTTGTTGAGGGTCCTGGAGCCTCTGCTGAAAAGGCCTATGGATAATAAAGTGTACTGGGTGTCTGTTCAATGTTTTTTTTATTTCCCGGTTGCAAGTAATTATCTCAGTGTTTCTAAAATCAATGCCTTTCCTGTAATCTATAATTCAAAAGGATGACATATGTCCTCTTTCATGCTGTTGTTTCAGTTGCGGCTCCGGGACCCTCGTATTAACAAGGCCTGAGGATAAATAAGTGTAACCGGTGTCTAATGAATATTTTTTTCTATTACACGGGTCATATAAATGATCTGTGAGTTTCTAAAATCAATGCCTTTACTGTAATCTTTTATTCAAAAGGATGACATATCTCCTCTTTCATGCTGTTGTTTCGGTTGAGGCTCCGGGACCCTCGTATTAAAAAGGCCTGAGCATAAATAAGTGTCACGGGTGTGTAATCAATGTTTTTTTCTAATTTCACGGTTGCAAATAATGATCTGTGGGTTTCTAAAATCAATGCCTTTACTGTAATCTTTTATTCAAAAGGATGACATATCTCCTCTTTCATGCTGTTGTTTCGGTTGAGGCTCCGGGACCCCCGTATTAAAAAGGCCTGAGCATAAATAAGTGTCACGGGTGTGTAATCAATGTTTTTTTCTAATTTCACGGTTGCAAATAATGATCTGTGGGTTTCTAAAATCAATGCCTTTACTGTAATCTTTTATTCAAAAGGATGACATATCTCCTCTTTCATGCTGTTGTTTCGGTTGAGGCTCCGGGACCCTCGTATTAAGAAAGGCCTGAGCATAAATAAGTGTCACGGGTGTGTAATCAATGTTTTTTTCTAATTTCACGGTTGCAAATAATGATCTGTGGGTTTCTAAAATCAATGCCTTTACTGTAATCTTTTATTCAAAAGTATGACATATCTCCTCTTTCATGCTGTTGTTTCGGTTGAGGCTCCGGGACCCTCGTATTAAAAAGGCCTGAGCATAAATAAGTGTCACGGGTGTGTAATCAATGTTTTTTTCTAATTTCACGGTTGCAAATAATGATCTGTGGGTTTCTAAAATCAATGCCTTTACTGTAATCTTTTATTCAAAAGGATGACATATCTCCTCTTTCATGCTGTTGTTTCGGTTGAGGCTCCGGGACCCTCGTATTAAAAAGGCCTGAGCATAAATAAGTGTCACTGGTGTCTAATCAATGTTTTTTTCTAATTTCACGGTTGCAAATAATGATCTGTGGGTTTCTAAAATCAATGCCTTTACTGTAATCTTTTATTCAAAAGGATGACATATCTCCTCTTTCATGCTGTTGGTTCGGTTGAGGCTCCGGGACCCTCGTATTAAAAAGGCCTGAGCATAAATAAGTGTCACGGGTGTCTAATCAATGTTTTTTCTAATTTCACGGTTGCAAATAATGATCTGTGGGTTTCTAAAATCAATGCCTTTACTGTAATCTTTTATTCAAAAGGATGACATATCTCCTCTTTCATGCTGTTGGTTCGGTTGAGGCTCCGGGACCCTCGTATTAAAAAGGCCTGAGCATAAATAAGTGTCACGGGTGTCTAATCAATGTTTTTTCTAATTTCACGGTTGCAAATAATGATCTGTGGGTTTCTAAAATCAATGCCTTTACTGTAATATTTTATTCAAAAGGATGACATATCTCCTCTTTCATGCTGTTGTTTCGGTTGAGGCTCCGGGACCCTCGTATTAAAAAGGCCTGAGCATAAATAAGTGTCACGGCTGTCTAATCAATGTTTTTTTCTAATTTAACGGTTGCAAATAATGATCTGTGGGTTTCTAAAATCAATGCCTTTACTGTAATCTTTTATTCAAAAGGATGACATATCTCCTCTTTCATGCTGTTGTTTCGGTTGAGGCTCCGGGACCCTCGTATTAAAAAGGCCTGAGCATTAATAAGTGTCACAGGTGTGTAATCAATGTTTTTTTCTAATTTCACGGTTGCAAATAATGATCTGTGGGTTTCTAAAATCAATGCCTTTACTGTAATCTTTTATTCAAAAGGATGACATATCTCCTCTTTCATGCTGTTGTTTCGGTTGAGGCTCCGGGACCCTCGTATTAAAAAGGCCTGAGCATAAATAAGTGTCACTGGTGTCTAATCAATGTTTTTTTCTAATTTCACGGTTGCAAATAATGATCTGTGGGTTTCTAAAATCAATGCCTTTACTGTAATCTTTTATTCAAAAGGATGACATATCTCCTCTTTCATGCTGTTGGTTCGGTTGAGGCTCCGGGACCCTCGTATTAAAAAGGCCTGAGCATAAATAAGTGTCACGGGTGTCTAATCAATGTTTTTTTCTAATTTCACGGTTGCAAATAATGATCTGTGGGTTTCTAAAATCAATGCCTTTACTGTAATCTTTTATTCAAAAGGATGACATATCTCCTCTTTCATGCTGTTGTTTCGGTTGAGGCTCCGGGACCCTCGTATTAAAAAGGCCTGAGCATAAATAAGTGTCACGGCTGTCTAATCAATGTTTTTTTCTAATTTAACGGTTGCAAATAATGATCTGTGGGTTTCTAAAATCAATGCCTTTACTGTAATCTTTTATTCAAAAGGATGACATATCTCCTCTTTCATGCTGCTGTTTCGGTTGAGGCTCCGGGACCCTCGTATTAAAAAGGCCTGAGGATAAATAAGTGTCACGGTGTGTAATCAATGTTTTTTTCTATTTCACGGTTGCAAATAATGATCTGTGGGTTTCTAAAATCAATGCCTTTACTGTAATCTTTTATTCAAAAGGATGACATATCTCCTCTTTCATGCTGCTGTTTCGGTTGAGGCTCCGGGACCCTCGTATTAAAAAGGCCTGAGGATAAATAAGTGTCACGGTGTGTAATCAATGTTTTTTTCTATTTCACGGTTGCAAATAATGATCTGTGGGTTTCTAAAATCAATGCCTTTACTGTAATCTTTTATTCAAAAGGATGACATATCTCCTCTTTCATGCTGCTGTTTCGGTTGAGGCTCCGGGACCCTCGTATTAAAAAGGCCTGAGGATAAATAAGTGTCACGGTGTGTAATCAATGTTTTTTTCTATTTCACGGTTGCAAATAATGATCTGTGGGTTTCTAAAATCAATGCCTTTACTGTAATCTTTTATTCAAAAGGATGACATATCTCCTCTTTCATGCTGTTGTTTCAGTTGAGGCTCCGGGACCCTCGTATTAAAAAGGCCTGAGCATAAATAAGTGTCACGGCTGTCTAATCAATGTTTTTTTCTAATTTAACTGTTGCAAATAATGATCTGTGGGTTTCTAAAATCAATGCCTTTACTGTAATCTTTTATTCAAAAGGATGACATATCTCCTCTTTCATGCTGTTGTTTCGGTTGAGGCTCCGGGACCCTCGTATTAAAAAGGCCTGAGCATAAATAAGTGTCACGGGTGTGTAATCAATGTTTTTTTTCTAATTTCACGGTTGCAAATAATGATCTGTGGGTTTCTAAAATCAATGCCTTTACTGTAATCTTTTATTCAAAAGGATGACATATCTCCTCTTTCATGCTTTTGTTTCGGGTGAGGCTCCGGGACCCTCGTATTAAAAAGGCCTGAGCATAAATAAGTGTCACGGGTGTCTAATCAATGTTTTTTTCTAATTTCACGGTTGCAAATAATGATCTGTGGGTTTCTAAAATCAATGCCTTTACTGTAATCTTTTATTCAAAAGGATGACATATCTCCTCTTTCATGCTGTTGTTTCGGTAGAGGCTCCGGGACCCTCGTATTAAAAAGGCCTGAGCATAAATAAGTGTCACGGGTGTCTAATCAATGTTTTTTTCTAATTTCACGGTTGCAAATAATGATCTGTGGGTTTCTAAAATCAATGCCTTTACTGTAATCTTTTATTCAAAAGGATGACATATCTCCTCTTTCATGCTGTTGTTTCGGTAGAGGCTCCGGGACCCTCGTATTAAAAAGGCCTGAGCATAAATAAGTGTCACGGCTGTCTAATCAATGTTTTTTTCTAATTTAACTGTTGCAAATAATGATCTGTGGGTTTCTAAAATCAATGCCTTTACTGTAATCTTTTATTCAAAAGGATGACATATCTCCTCTTTCATGCTGTTGTTTCGGTTGAGGCTCCGGGACCCTCGTATTAAAAAGGCCTGAGCATAAATAAGTGTCACGGGTGTGTAATCAATGTTTTTTTTCTAATTTCACGGTTGCAAATAATGATCTGTGGGTTTCTAAAATCAATGCCTTTACTGTAATCTTTTATTCAAAAGGATGACATATCTCCTCTTTCATGCTGTTGTTTCGGTTGAGGCTCCGGGACCCTCGTATTAAAAAGGCCTGAGCATAAATAAGTGTCACAGGTGTCTAATCAATGTTTTTTTCTAATTTCACGGTTGCAAATAATGATCTGTGGGTTTCTAAAATCAATGCCTTTACTGTAATCTTTTATTCAAAAGGATGACATATCTCCTCTTTCATGCTGTTGTTTCGGTAGAGGCTCCGGGACCCTCGTATTAAAAAGGCCTGAGCATAAATAAGTGTCACGGGTGTCTAATCAATGTTTTTTTCTAATTTCACGGTTGCAAATAATGATCTGTGGGTTTCTAAAATCAATGCCTTTACTGTAATCTTTTATTCAAAAGGATGACATATCTCCTCTTTCATGCTGTTGTTTCGGTTGAGGCTCCGGGACCCTCGTATTAAAAAGGCCTGAGCATAAATAAGTGTCACGGCTGTCTAATCAATGTTTTTTTCTAATTTAACGGTTGCAAATAATGATCTGTGGGTTTCTAAAATCAATGCCTTTACTGTAATCTTTTATTCAAAAGGATGACATATCTCCTCTTTCATGCTGTTGTTTCGGTTGAGGCTCCGGGACCCTCGTATTAAAAAGGCCTGAGGATAAATAAGTGTCACGGGTGTGTAATCAATGTTTTTTTCTATTTCACGGTTGCAAATAATGATCTGTGGGTTTCTAAAATCAATGCCTTTACTGTAATCTTTTATTCAAAAGGATGACATATCTCCTCTTTCATGCTGTTGTTTCGGTTGAGGCTCCGGGACCCTCGTATTAAAAAGGCCTGAGCATAAATAAGTGTCACGGCTGTCTAATCAATGTTTTTTTCTAATTTAACGGTTGCAAATAATGATCTGTGGGTTTCTAAAATCAATGCCTTTACTGTAATCTTTTATTCAAAAGAATGACATATCTCCTCTTTCATGCTGTTGTTTCGGTTGAGGCTCCGGGACCCTCGTATTAAAAAGGCCTGAGGATAAATAAGTGTCACGGGGGTGTAATCAATGTTTTTTTCTATTTCACGGTTGCAAATAATGATCTGTGGGTTTCTAAAATCAATGCCTTTACTGTAATCTTTTATTCAAAAGGATGACATATCTCCTCTTTCATGCTGTTGTTTCGGTTGAAGCTCCGGGACCCTCGTATTAAAAAGGCCTGAGCATAAATAAGTGTCACGGGTATCTAATGAATTTTTTTTTTTATTTCACGGGTCATATAAATGATCTTTGGGATTCTAAAATCAATGCCTTTCCTGTAATCTATTATTAAAAAGGATGACAGTACTACCAAAATACAGCCAATGAAGGGCCTTAGGAAGACTGAGCCAAGGTTGGATTGTAGTATTTGGTTAGGCTAATCATGATGGCCATGTAGACCACCACCACCGAGAGTCCTGGAAGTAACAGGGATGATGAGATGAAAGAGCTAAGAATAGTAGAACTTGAAACAACAGAGTTAGCCATGGGTGTTAGTGCAAAACCGCTTGGCTTTTTTTTTGGCTTTGGGTGCGGCTATTCATGCAGGCCATATAGAGCTGACAACATTCGGTGTCGTATCAGCTATTAAACTAATAAGAACAGTACTACCAAAATACAGCCAATGAAGGGCCTTAGGAAGACTGAGCCAAGGTTGGATTGTAGTATTTGGTTAGGCTAATCATGATGGCCATGTAGACCACCACCACCGAGAGTCCTGGAAGTAACAGGGATGATGAGATGAAAGAGCTAAGAATAGTAGAACTTGAAACAACAGAGTTAGCCATGGGTGTTAGTGCAAAACCGCTTGGCTTTTTGTTGGCTTTGGGTGCGGCTATTCATGCAGGCCATATAGAGCTGACAACATTCGGTGTCGTATCAGCTATTAAACTAATAAGAACAGTACTACCAAAATACAGCCAATGAAGGGCCTTAGGAAGACTGAGCCAAGGTTGGATTGTAGTATTTGGTTAGGCTAATCATGATGGCCATGTAGACCACCACCACCGAGAGTCCTGGAAGTAACAGGGATGATGAGATGAAAGTGCTAAGAATAGTACTACTTGAAACAACAGAGTTAGCCATGGGTGTTAATCCAAGACCGCTTGGATTTATTTTTGTATTGGGTGCGGCTAATCATGCAGGCCATATAGAGCTGCCACCATTCGGTGTTGTATCAGCTATAAAAATAATAAGAACTGTACTATCAAAATACAGACAATGAAGGGCCTATGAAGACTGAGCAAAGGTTGGATTGTAGTATTTTGTTTGGCTAATCATGATGGCCATGTAGACCGCCCGTAACAGGGATGAAAGTGCTAAGAATAGTACTAATTGAAACAACCGAGTTAGCCATGGGTGTTAGTCTAAGACCACTCTGCTTTTTTTTGGGTTTGGGTGCAGATAATCATGAAGGCCAGATAGACCTGCCACCATTTGGTGTTGTAACAGGTATGAAAATGCAAAGAACAGTACTACTTAACACAACCTACTTACCATGGGTCCCAGAGCATATGTTTGGTTGTTATATTTTGTAAGGGTAATCATGCAGGCCATATAGACCTCCACCGATAGGGTGAGTATGAGTAACAGCTATTAAAATGCGAAGGACATTACTAATTAACACAACATAGTTACCATGGGTCGCAGACCAAGAGCAGATGTCTTATTATTATATTTTGTATGGGTAATCATCCAGGCCGTATAGACCTCACCAAATAGGGGGAGTTACAGAGATTAAAGTGCTAAGAATGGTAGTACTTAAAACACAACCTCGTTAAAATAGGTAGCAGACCACATGTCTTATTATTATAATTTTTCAGGGTAATCTGGCAGGCCATATAGAACTCCCCCGATAGGGGGAGGGGGAACAGGGATTAAAGTGCTAAGAAAAGTACTAATTGACACAAGCTAGTTGGGTCCAAGAACGCATGTTTGATTATTAGAATTTATTAGGGTAATTATATATCTAACAAATCTATCTATTTCTCTTCTATTGATTCTATCTAGCTATCAATCTATGTATATCTATCTATCCTATCTATCACTATCAATCTATCTTCTGTCCGGGATGTTTTGAGACAGCCACTTTGGGAATGTTAGTTGATTTAGACCCATTATGGCTTAAAAGCAGACTCTGCATAAACTATGTAATTTTCCATGGGAGTTTTGCCAGGGATCCCCCTCCAGCATGCAACAGTCCAGGTGTTAGTACCCTTGAAACAACTTTTCCATCACTATTGTGGCCAGAAAGAGTCCTTGTAGGTTTTAAAGTTCGCCTGCCTATTGAATTCAATGGCGGTTTGCGCGGTTCGCGCGTTCGCGAACAATACCGGAAGTTCGAGTCCGCGGTTTACGAACTGAAAATTTTAGGTTCGCGACATCACTAGTCCTCAACGAAGCCGGGAGAAGTCTTCATCCAAGCGGCAAGAAGTGGTCCTCCAGCCGGGCAGAAGTCTTCATCCAGACGGCATCTTCTATCTTCATCCTTCCAACGCGGAGCGACTCCATCTTCAAGACATCAGGCGCGGAGCATCCTCTTCTGTCTATGGCTCTTCATGAATTAAGGTTCCTTTAAGTGACGTCATCCAAGATGGCGTCCCTTGAATTCCGATTGGCTGATAGATAGCCAATCGGAATTAAAGGTGAAAAATTCCTATTGGCTGAGTGCCTATTACGGCACTTTATGAACTGCCGGCAGGGTTTATGTGATTCCCTGATGTGCAAGGTGAAATTACGGAGCGGCGCAGGTTTTAGCAGTTGCACTGAAGCCTGCGCCGCATATGTAATCTTGCCCTATATGTTCACTTCTGATCATTTCAAAGCTCCTAGACTGCCTGTTATTATTTTACATGACTTCATTAACCTAACCTTGCAACATCACCGTCCATAATTTACCGTTTATTATATTATCTTCTGTGGAAATTATTACAGCATTGTCATCCTTTCTGGTTTCCCTAGCTGCCACCTAGCTCCTTTACAATCTATAATTAATGCCTCTGCCAGGCTCATCTACATTACACGTCACTTTTCATCTGCTGCACCTCTCTGCCAATCCCTTCACTGGCTTCCTCTTGCCTCCAGAATTAAACACAAAATTCTGAATCTGACATACAAGGCCTTCAATTGCCCTGTTTCCCCTATATCTCAGATCTTGTCTCCAGATACTCTCTCTCCCGTCCCCTTCGCTCTGCTCACAACCTCCTAATCTCCTGTTACCTCCTCACATTCTCATGTACTGGACTTCTCCAGACGGGCTCCTTTCTTGTGGAACTCTCTGTCTCGCTCCACAAGATTCTTCCCTAGTTTTTAAAGTTTCAAGCGCTCCCTAAAGACTCTACTGTTCAGGGATGCATACAACCTACACTAACCTTTCCTAACCCCAGTTCCTTTCCTCCTTTGCTATCCCCTTGAACTCCCTTAGCATGTAAGCCTATGAGCCCAACTGTTTGCAGATCACCTTCATAAGAGCTAACTACAACAGTGCAACTCTCGGCAGGGCCCTCTACACACTTGATCCCTATAAATGTTACCTTGTATATCGCCTATGTTTATAGCGCTGCAGAATCTGTTGGCGCTCTACAAATACCTGATAATAATAATAATAAAAGCAAATAACAGAGATTTTGTTATTATAAAGACAGTGTAAAACCCCGTCATCTCCAGATTCAAGTCTAGATTGGCTTATTCAAATAAGGAAAGTGGAAGGTGGAATTTGAAAATTGCAGCAAACAAGATGTTAATCTGTTGTATATAGTTCAGACTCTATTGGATTGGAAGACTGTAGAAAAATGTTGGAATTACAAGGTGTTTACTGTTCCTTTAATAGTTTTTTTTATAGTAAATTATAAGATATGATAAAAAATAATGATATCTTTAGAAAGTCCATTTAATGGCGAGAAAAACGGTATATAATATGTGTGGGTACAGTAAATGAGTAAGAGGAAAATTACAGCTAAACACAAACACAGCAGAAATGTAAAAATAGCCCTGTTCCCAAACGGTAAGAAAATTGAAAAATGGTCTGGTCACTAAGGGGTTAGAGTAGTTTAGTTGTAGAATACAACAATTAACCACTAGGTGGTGATATTGGATTGTAAATGTAAATTAAAAAGTTAAAGGGACAGTAAAGTCAAAATTAAATGTTTATGATCGAGATAGAAAATTCAATTTAAAACTTTCTAGTTTACTTCTATATTTTGTTTAGTACTCTTGGTATTATTTGTTAAAGAGTAACCCTACGCTCAGCAGTGTCTGTAACATTATTAATAGCAATGTTATATACCATGAGAACTAAGCAAAACTGATGATACAATTAAATTGGCAAGTTGTTTAGAATTGTATGCTGTATTGAATCCATTTAAGTGTAATTTTGACTTTACTGTCCCTTTAACTTGCTTGCAGTAAAACATTTTGTAAAATACTTTCATTATTTATTCATCCACTTTTATATAAAAAAAAAACATAATGCATCCTGCAGAGAGACTTCAGAGACCTGTAAATTTCTACACAACTCTCTACATACAATACGCCCCAGAATATTAGGCCTAGATTTGGAGTTCGGCGGTAGCCGTCAAAACCAGCGTTAGAGGCTCCTAACGCTGGTTTTGGGCGCCCGCTGGTATTTGGAGTCAGTGATTAAAGGGTCTAACGCTCACTTTTCAGCCGCGACTTTTCCATACCGCAGATCCCCCTACGCCATTTGCGTAGCCTATCTTTTCAATGGGATCTTTCTAACGCTGGTATTTAGAGTCGTTTCTGAAGTGAGCGTTAGAGCTCTAACGACAAAACTCCAGCCGCCTGAAAATAGCAGGAGTTAAGAGCTTTCTGGCTAACGCCGGTTCATAAAGCTCTTAACTACTGTACCCTAAAGTACACTAACACCCATAAACTACCTATGTACCCCTAAACCGAGCTCCCCCCACATCGCCTCCACTCGATTAAAATTTTTAACCCCTAATCTGCCGACCGCCACCTACGTTATACTTATGTACCCCTAATCTGCTACCCCTAACACCGCCGACCCCTGTATTATATTTATTAACCCCTAACCTGCCCCCCACAACATCGCCGCCAGCTACTTAAAATAATTAACCCCTAATCTTCCGACCGCAAAGCGCCGCCACCTACGTTATCCCTATGTACCCCTAATCTGCTACCCCTAACACCGCCGACCCCTATATTATATTTATTAACCCCTAATCTGCCCCCCACAACGTCGCCGACACCTGCCTACACTTATTAACTCCTAATCTGCCGAGCGGACCTGAGCGCTACTATAATAAAGTTATTAACCCCTAATCCGCCTCACTAACCCTATCATAAATAGTATTAACCCCTAATCTGCCCTCCCTAACATCGCCGACACCTACCTTCAATTATTAACCCCTAATCTTCCGATCGGAGCTCACCGCTATTCTAATAAATGTATTAACCCCTAAAGCTAAGTCTAACCCTAACACTAACACCCCCCTAAGTTAAATATAATTTACATCTAACGAAATTAATTAACTCTTATTAAATAACTTATTCCTATTTAAAGCTAAATACTTACCTGTAAAATAAACCCTAATATAGCTACAATATAAATTATAATTATATTATAGCTATTTTAGGATTAATATTTATTTTACAGGCAACTTTGTAATTATTTTAACCAGGTACAATAGCTATTAAATAGTTAAGAACTATTTAATAGTTACCTAGTTAAAATAATAACAAATTTACCTGTAAAATAAATCCTAACCTAAGATATAATTAAACCTAACACTACCCTATCAATAAAATAATTAAATAAACTACCTACAATTACCTACAATTAACCTAACACTACACTATCAATAAATTAATTAAACACAATTCCTACAAATAAATACAATTAAATAAACTAGCTAAAGTACAAAAAATAAAAAAGAACTAAGTTACAGAAAATAAAAAAATATTTACAAACATAAGAAAAATATTACAACAATTTTAAACTAATTACACCTACTCTAAGCCCCCTAATAAAATAACAAAGCCCCCCAAAATAAAAAATTCCCTACCCTATTCTAAATTAAAAAAGTTACAAGCTCTTTTACCTTACCAGCCCTGAACAGGGCCCTTTGCGGGGCATGCCCCAAGGATTTCAGCTCTTTTGCCTGTAAAAAAAAACATACAATACCCCCCCCCCAACATTACAACCCACCACCCACATACCCCTAATCTAACCCAAACCCCCCTTAAATAAACCTAACACTAATCCCCTGAAGATCTTCCTACCTTGTCTTCACCATCCAGGTATCACCGATCCGTCCTGGCTCCAAGATCTTCATCCAACCCAAGCGGGGGTTGGCGATCCATAATCCGGTGCTGAAGAGGTCCAGAAGAGGCTCCAAAGTCTTCCTCCTATCCGGCAAGAAGAGGACATCCGGACCAGCAAACATCTTCTCCAAGCGGCATCTTCGATCTTCTTCCATCCCGAGCGAAGTGGCAGGATCCTGAAGACCTCCAGCGCGGAACATCCATCCGGACCGACGACTGAACGACGAATGACTGTTCCTTTAAGGGACGTCATCCAAGATGGCGTCCCTCGAATTCCGATTGGCTGATAGGATTCTATCAGCCAATCGGAATTAAGGTAGGAATTTTCTGATTGGCTGATGGAATCAGCCAATCAGAATCTAGTTCAATCCGATTGGCCGATCCAATCAGCCAATCAGATTGAGCTCGCATTCTATTGGCTGATCGGAACCTCTTCTGGACCTCTTCAGCACCGGATTATGGATCGCCAACCCCCGCTTGGGTTGGATGAAGATCTTGGAGCCAGGACGGATCGGTGATACCTGGATGGTGAAGACAAGGTAGGAAGATCTTCAGGGGATTAGTGTTAGGTTTATTTAAGGGGGGTTTGGGTTAGATTAGGGGTATGTGGGTGGTGGGTTGTAATGTTGGGGGGGGGGTATTGTATGTTTTTTTTTACAGGCAAAAGAGCTGAAATTCTTGGGGCATGCCCCGCAAAGGGCCCTGTTCAGGGCTGGTAAGGTAAAAGAGCTTGTAACTTTTTTAATTTAGAATAGGGTAGGGAATTTTTTATTTTGGGGGGCTTTGTTATTTTATTAGGGGGCTTAGAGTAGGTGTAATTAGTTTAAAATTGTTGTAATATTTTTCTTATGTTTGTAAATATTTTTTTATTTTCTGTAACTTAGTTCTTTTTTATTTTTTGTACTTTAGCTAGTTTATTTAATTGTATTTATTTGTAGGAATTGTGTTTAATTAATTTATTGATAGTGTAGTGTTAGGTTAATTGTAGGTAGTTTATTTAATTATTTTATTGATAGGGTAGTGTTAGGTTTAATTATATCTTAGGTTAGGATTTATTTTACAGGTAAATTTGTTATTATTTTAACTAGGTAACTATTAAATAGTTCTTAACTATTTAATAGCTATTGTACCTGGTTAAAATAATTACAAAGTTGCCTGTAAAATAAATATTAATCCTAAAATAGCTATAATATAATTATAATTTATATTGTAGCTATATTAGGATTTATTTTACAGGTAAGTATTTAGCTTTAAATAGGAATCATTTATTTAATAAGAGTTAATTTATTTCGTTAGATAAAAATTATATTTAACTTAGGGGGGTGTTAGTGTTAGGGTTAGACTTAGCTTTAGGGGTTAATCCATTTATTAGAATAGCGGTGAGCTCCGATCGGAAGATTAGGGGTTAATAATTGAAGGTAGGTGTCGGCGATGTTAGGGAGGGCAGATTAGGGGTTAATACTATTTATGATAGGGTTAGTGAGGCGGATTAGGGGTTAATAACTTTATTATAGTAGCGCTCAGGTCCGCTCGGCAGATTAGGGGTTAATAAGTGTAGGCAGGTGTCGGCGACGTTGAGGGGGGCAGATTAGGGGTTAATAAATATAATATAGGGGTCGGCGGTGTTAGGGGCAGCAGATTAGGGGTACATAGGGATAATGTAGGTAGCGGCGGTTTACGGAGCGGCAGATTAGGGGTTAAAAAAATATGCAGGGGTCAGCGATAGCGGGGGCGGCAGATTAGGGGTTAATAAGTGTAAGGTTAGGGGTGTTTAGACTCGGGGTACATGTTAGAGTGTTAGGTGCAGACGTAGGAAGTGTTTCCCCATAGGAAACAATGGGGCTGCGTTAGGAGCTGAACGCTGCTTTTTTGCAGGTGTTAGGTTTATTTTCAGCTCAAACAGCCCCATTGTTTCCTATGG
Organism: Bombina bombina; assembly: GCF_027579735.1. Taxonomy (NCBI): domain Eukaryota; kingdom Metazoa; phylum Chordata; class Amphibia; order Anura; family Bombinatoridae; genus Bombina; species Bombina bombina. Next base: position 1,338,066,800 of record NC_069499.1, read on the forward strand.
GGGAATCGTGCACGAGCACGTTTTTGAGGCCGGCCGCGTCCGTAAGCAACTCTGGTATCGAGAGTTGCATTTGCGGTAAAAATGCTCTACGCTCCTTTTTTGGAGCCTAACGCAGCATTTGTTTGAACTCTCGATACCAGAGTTAAATTTATGGTGCGGCCAGAAAAAAGCCCGCGGAGCGTTAACAGCCCTTTTACCGCCGAACTCCAAATCTAGGCCTTAGAAATTTAAAATTTACTCCCAACAATGGGCTAAATTATGAATGAAGCGCTATTTAGCGCTTTGGCACGAGGTAAACTTTGTGTCAGGTTTTGCGCGTATTTCAAGTTGAAAGTAAAAGGTTTGCGCGTAAGCAAAACCTGTAGAAGAAAAAACACCTATCGCTTGCGCACTAAACTGACAGGAGTTATGAATAGTTCACATTCCAATGTGCTTCTCATACAGGATAACTTAATTTGAATTGTAAATATATATTCTTTATTTATCTTTATATACCTATACCTGTAAATCTATGCCTATAGATATATAGGTATAGATATCTTTGTTACATTAACTATATCAGATATAAATATATATAATATATATTTCATAATAAATAAAATAAAGAAATTCTATGTGAAGAACATAAGGAATGTAAACACGCAATGGGGTTTGCGAGTTTGTCCTATCGTGGTGTCGGGTTAGAGCACATGAAGAATTGCTAACTTCAATGCGCATTATTGAAATATTAACAATAACACATTTTAAAAAATTATTATACATACTCGCCTAGATTTAGAGTTCTGCGTTAGCCGTTCAAACCAGCGTTAAGGGGTCCTAACGCTGGTTTTGGCCGCCCGCTGGTATTTAGAGTCAGTCAGGAAAGGGTCTAACGCTCACTTTCCAGCCGCGACTTTTCCATACCGCAGATCCCCTTACGCCAATTGCGTATACTATCTTTTCAATGGGATCTTTCTAACGCTGGTATTTAGAGTCTTGGCTGAAGTGAGCGTTAGAACTATAACGACAAGACTCCAGCCGCAGAAAAAAGTCAGGAGTTAAGAGCTTTATGGGCTAACACCGGTTCATAAATCTCTTAACTACTGTGCTCTAAAGTACACTAACACCCATAAACTACCTATGTACCCCTAAACCGAGGTCCCCCCACATCGCCGCCACTCTAATAAAAAAAATGTAACCCCTAATCTGCCGACCGCACACCGCCGCAACCTACATTATCCCTAATCTGCTGCCCCTAACATTGCCGACACCTACATAATATTTATTAACCCCTAATCTGCCCCCCCAATGTTGCTGCTACCTAACTACACTTATTAACCCCTAATCTGCCGACCGGACCTCGCCGCCACTATAATAAATGTATTAACCCCTAATCCGCCTCACTCCCGCCTCAAAAACCCTGTAATAAATAGTATTAACCCCTAATCTGCCCTCCCTAACATCGCCGACACCTAACTTCAAGTATTAACCCCTAATCTGCCGACCGGACCTCGCCGCTACTCTAATAAATGTATTAACCCCTAAAGCTAAGTCTAACCCTAACACTAACACCCCCCTAAATTAAATATAATTTAAATCTAACGAAATAAAATAAATCTTATTAAATAAATTAATCTTATTTAAAGCTAAATACTTACCTGTAAAATAAACCCTAATATAGCTACAATATAACAAATAATTATATTGTAGCTATTTTAGGATTTATATTTATTTTACAGGCAACTTTGTATTATTTATTTTAACTCTGTACAATAGCTATTAAATAGTTAATAACTATTTAATAGCTACCTAGTTAAAATAAGTACAAAATTACCTGTAAAATAAATCCTAACCTAAGTTACAATTAAACCTAACACTACACTATCAATAAATTAATTAACTAAACTATCTACAATTATCTACAATTAAATCAACTAAACTAAATTACAAAAAACAAACAAACACTAAATTACAAAAAAATAAAAAAAGATTACAAGAATTTTAAACTAATTACACCTACTCTAAGCCCCCTAAAAAAATAACAAAGCCCCCCAAAATAAAAAAAATGCCCTACCCTAATCTAAAATAAAAAGTTAACAGCTGTTTTACCTTATCAGCCCTTAAAAGGGCCTTTTGCGGGGCATGCCCCAAAGAAAACAGCTCTTTTGCATTTTAAAAAAACATACAATACCCCCCCAACATTACAACCCACCACCCGCATACCCCTAATCTAACCCAAACACCCCTTAAAAAACCTAACACTAAGCCCCTGAAAATCTCCCTACCTTATCTTCACCACGCCGGGTATCACCGATCCGTCCAGAAGAGGGTTCGAAGTCTTCATCCTATCCGGCAAGAAGAGGTCCAGAAGAGGGTACGAAGTCTTCATCCTATCCGGCAAGAAGAGGACATCCGGACCAGTAGACATGTTCATCCAGGCAGCGTCTTCTATCTTCATCCATCCGGCGCGGAGCGGGACCATCTTGAAGCAGCCGACGCGGATCCATCCTCTTCTTCCGGCGACTCCCGACGAATGAAGGTTCCTTTAAGTGACGTCATCCAAGATGGCATCCCTCGAATTCCGATTGGCTGATAGGATTCTATCAGCCAATCAGAATTAAGGTAGGAAAAATCAGCCAATCAGATTGAGCTCGCATTCTATTGGCTGATTGGAACAGCCAATAGAATGCAAGCTCAATCTAATTGGCTGATTGGATCAGCCAATCGGATTGAACTTGAATCTGATTGGCTGATTCAATCAGCCAATCAGATTTTTCCTACCTTAATTCCGATTGGCTGATAGAATCCTATCAGGCAATCAGAATTCGAGGGACGCCATCTTGGATGACATCACTTAAAGGAACCTTCATTCGTCGGGAGTCGCCGGAAGAAGAGGATGGATCCGCGTCGGCTGCTTCAAGATGGTCCTGCTCCGCGCCGGATGGATGAAGATAGAAGACGCTGCCTGGATGAACATGTCTACCTGTCCGGATGTCCTCTTCTTGCCGGATAGGATGAAGACTTTGGACCCTCTTCTGGACCTCTTCTTGTCGGATAGGATGAAGACTTCGGACCCTCTTCTGGACGGATCGGTGATACCCGGCGTGGTGAAGATAAGGTAGGGAGATCTTCAGGGGCTTAGTGTTAGGTTTTTTAAGGGGTGTTTGAGTTAGATTAGGGGTATGTGGGTGGTGGGTTGTAATGTTGGGGGGGTATTGTATGTTTTTTTTAAATGCAAAAGAGCTGTGTTTTCTTTGGGGCATGTCCGGCAAAAGGCCCTTTTAAGGGCTGGTAAGGTAAAAGAGCTGTTAACTTTTTATTTTAGAATAGGGTAGGGCATTTTTTTTATTTTGGGGGGCTTTGCTATTTTTTTAGGGGGCTTAGAGTAGGTGTAATTAGTTTAAAATTCTTGTAATCGTTTTTTATTTTTTGTAATTTAGTGTTTGGTTTTTTTGTAATTTAGTTTAGTTGATTTAATTGTAGACAATTGTAGATAGTTTAGTTAATTTATTGATAGTGTAGTGTTAGGTTTAATTGTAACTTAGGTTAGGATTATTTTACAGGTAATTTTGTACTTATTTTAACTAGGTAGCTATTAAATAGTTATTAACTATTTAATAGCTATTGTACCGAGTTAAAATAAATACAAAGTTGCCTGTAAATATAAATCCTAAAATAGTTACAATATAATTATTCGTTATATTGTAGTTATATTAGGGTTTATTTTACAGGTATTTAGCTTTAAATAGGATTAATTTATTTAATAAGATTTATTTTATTTTGTTAGATTTAAATTATATTTAACTTAGGGGGGGTGTTAGTGTTAGGGTTAGACTTAGCTTTAGGGGTTAATACATTTATTAGAGTAGCGGCGAGGTCCGGCCGGCAGATTAGGGGTTAATACTTGAAGTTAGGTGTCGGCGATGTTAAGGAGGGCAGATTAGGGGTTAATACTATTTATTATAGGGTTTTTAAGGCGGTTTAGGGCAGATTAGGGGTTAATACTATTTATTATAGGGTTTTTGAGGCGGTTTAGGGGTTAATACATTTATTATAGTGGCGGCAAGGTCCGGTCGGCAGATTAGGGGTTAATAAGTGTAGTTAGGTAGCGGCGACGTTGGGGGGGCAGATTAGGGGTTAATAAATATAATATAGGGGTCGGCGATGTTAGGGGCAGCAGATTAGGGGTACATAGCTATAATGTAGGTTGCGGCGGTGTACGGAGATTAGGGGTTAATAATAAAATGCAGGGGTCAGCGATAGCGGGGGCGGCAGATTAGGGGTTAATAAGTGTAAGGCTAGGGGTGTTTAGACTCGGGGTACATGTTAGGGTGTTAGGTGCAGACTTAGGAAGAAACAATGGGGCTGCGTTAGGAGCTGAACGCTGATTTTTTGCAGGTGTTAGGTTTTTTTTCATCTCAAACTGTCCCATTGTTTCCTATGGGGATATCGTGCACGAGCACGTTTTTTAAGCTGGCCACGTCCGTAAGCAACGCTGGTATTTAGAGTTGAAGTGGCGGTAAATTATGCTCTACGCTCCCTTTTTGGAGCCTAACGCAGCCCTTCAGAGAACGCTAAATACCAGCGTTGTTTAAAAGGTGCGGGGGGAAAAAAACATGCGTAGCTAACGCACCCCTTCTAACGCAAAACTCTAAATCTAGGTGACTGTAAAAAAATTCTAAATAATCCATAGAACATATGTATATATATATCTATATACAGTATGTATAATTCTTAATACTTTTTATGAATTTTTAAAAAATATTTTATATTTAATAATTCAATAATGCGTATTGGAGTTAGACCTAAATCGCGAACCCTGATGCACGTTACTTATATTTTTAATTCCTATTCTTTACATAGTAATATATATATATATATATATATATATATATATATATCTGATAATGTTAATGCAAAATAGATATCTATACCTATATATTTATAGGAATAGATATAAAGGTATAGGTATAAAGATATATATACAAATACAAATTACATTATCCTGTAAGTGAAGAACATTAGAATGTGAAATATGTACAGTTAATACATAGTTAAACACATAAATACATCTGTACACAAGCACGTATATATATATATATATATATATATACACACATGCATACACATATTTAGACATGTCTATGTATGCATATATATGTTAAAGCCCTTTGCAGCCCTTTTTTGACACCTTGTACTATATATTTTTAAGCCTGACTTTTTAATAATTTTTTTTTTTTTTAATTATCAGATAGCGTTTATATGAATGTAACTGTCCTTTTTAGTGCATTTAAGATGTGTTCAAGGCAAATTACGTAAATTACAATTGCGCTCAAGCACGTGCAAAAAGCTGAAAAAATCCAATATCCCTAAACAACTCCTAGATTACAAGTTTTGCGCTATAGAGAGTGCGAAACAAACGCAACAAAAGTTGCGTTATTTCGCCCTCCATAGTGCTGCCATTACGAGTTCAAAAAGTCGGCTTGTGCATGCAATATGGTTGCGTTGAGCTCCAAACCGCACAAAATACAAGCACTGCTTTGACGTGCTCATGCACGTTTTCCCCATAGACATCAATGGGGAGAGAGTGTTAGAAAAAAACATCTGCAATCGTGGAATAAAAAGCTCCGTAATGCAACCCCATTGATGTCTATGGGGAAAAAAAACATTTATTTTTAAACCTAACACCCTAACATAAACCCCTAGTCTAAACACCCCTACTCTGCTGCCCCCGACATAGCCGACACTTACATAAACTTATTAACCCCTAATCTGCCGCTCCTGATATTGCCGCCACTTAAATAAATCTATTAACCCCTAATCTACTGTTCCCAATATCGCCGCCACTATACTAAAGTTATTAACCCCTATTCCCCCGCACCCCAACATCACCCACACTATAATAAAGATATTAACACCTATTCCGACGCTCCCCGACATCGCCGCAACTAAATAAAGTTATTAAACCCTAAACCTCTGGACTCCCACATAACTACCACTAAATAAACCTATTAACCCCTAAACCGCCAGCCCCCCACATCGCAACAACCTAAATTAAACTATATAAACCCCTAAACCTAACCCTAACCGTAATCCTAACCGTAATCCTAACCCTAAACCTAACACCCCCTAACTTTAACATAATTAAAATAGACCTAAATTAAAGTTACAATTATTAACTAAATAATACCTATTTAAAACTAAATACAAACTTGCCTGTGAAATAAAAATAAAACCTAAATTAGCTACAATATAACTAATAGTTAAATTGCAGCCAGTTTAGGTTTTTACTTCACAGGTAAGTTTGTATTTATTTTAACTAGGTATTTACAAATTTACCTAGTTAAAATAAATACAAACTTACCTGTGAAATAAAAGTAAAACCTAAGCTGCCTTACACTAAAACCTAACATCACAAAAAAATACAACTAACATTACAAAAATAAAAAAAACACTAAAATTACAAAAAATAAAAAAAACTACCATTACAAAAAAATAACAAACTAAATTATCCAAAATAAAAACAATTACACCTAATCTAATAGCCCTATCAAAATAAAAAAGCCCCCCCCAAAATAAAACAAAAAACCTAGCCTATAATAAACTACCAATAGCCCTTAAAAGGGCCTTTTTGTAGGTCATTGCCCTAAGTTAAACAGCTCTTTTACCTGAAAAAAATACAAAGTCCCCCCAACAGTAAAACCCACCACCCAACCAACCCCCCAAAATAAAAAACCTAACTCGGCGGAGGTCCAGGCGAAGGTCCAAGGCGGAGGTCTATCGATCCGACCTGGAGGTCCTTTTCATGCGATTGTCTGCCACACACTGAGGATTCAAATTCAAGGTACCGCTTTGATACTGGGGGTACCATTGCATTCCTATTGGTTGAAAAATTTAAATCAGCCAATAGGAATTAGAGCTGCTAAAATCCTATTGGCTGTTCAAATCAGCCAATAAGATTCAAGCAGCTCTCATTCCTATTGGCTGATTCAAATCAGCCATTTTTTAAGCGTTAAAACACAAACACAAAACTTGTTATGACAATAAAAAAATTAAATAGATCAGGTGATTACATGTAACCTTAATATTTTATTTATATGTTGGAATGCTCATGTAATCTTCAATACATTGGTTGTACGTCAAGAAATCTGTCAACTAGATTGAGGGAACATGTCAGCAATATCAAGAAAATATTTGAAGAACACTCCTTATCGGAACATTTTACATAATCAGAATCAAACCAAATGTTTTAAATAAAGATATTGAAGTGTATCAATTTTTATAATATTTTTACAGTATTTGTTGTAATGCAAGCTTCAAAATATGTATACCTTGTATTGCACAAGGAAACCTTTAATCAAGACAATAATTTATGTATATATCTTTGTACAGTATATTTTGGTACTTTATCATATGTTTCTGCGTAATAAATTATTTTATATTATATGATATATTTTATTTCTTTTTCTATTGAGTATATAATGTAGAGTGGTGGTAAGGCTTCTTACTGCCTAATAATTTTAGGTCTGAGGTTTGAATCCAGTAGGTATTTATGAATTATTTTCTTATTGCAATTTGAATATATTTTTTGCATATTTATAATACATGTATACATATGTACATACACTGATTTTCCCCATTTTTTAATGTGTATCAACATGTTTTTTCAAAGACATGATTTACATAAATCTTTATTTTTTTATTCATTTTATGTATTAGGGATACAGTAATTGCAATCTAATATTAAGACTGTGAAGTAATGGTTAAGAGCTTTGTTCATATCTATAGAGTTGTTTTTTAATTTAATGTTCCGGTTCGATCCCCAAAAAGGAAAATATTTGAGCATATGTCTTTATTCTTTTTTTATTTGGATTGTATGCTCTTTGTATAAATAATTGACACGCTGTTATATTCTTAAGACTGCTGCTTCTTAACCTATGTTTCCGGAGAGCCTGAAGGCTCGCGCGGAAGCAGCTTCATAAATCGGCCCCTTAATCCTTGATTTCCATGCACTTAATCACACTTTTCTTTTTTTAATTTTTATTTTTGTATCATCTTCTTCCGCCCCAATGAGGGTGCAAAATAGAAGACTGGATTTTATATACAGTGTGTATAAATATGTACACTAGTTTTCCAGACATCACTGTGTATTTTTTACTAAGACATAAAAACATTAACATATATATTATTTATTTATTTATTTATTTACCTGAATTTGCTATCGTTATCAATTTGCGAATGGACAGGATTCACATATTGTGAACCTATCCGCATTTGATAGCAAATTGTGGGAAGCATTTGTTCCCAAGCGGCCGCAATTCTCGCACAACCAAACGTGTGAGAGTAGGGCTTGATAATTACTATAGTCAAATGAATCTGAGGTGATTTTCATCTGCCAACTCTAGAAACACAAATTTTGTCTTGAGAAATGTTTATGTTGCTATGGTTCTTTATGGGAAGCAGAGACTCCTACTTTACAATACAAGGTCTAAAAAAAAATCCAAAAGATTTTGGGGCATAGTGTTTCCGGCGACCGCTGCTCCATAACTTGTCTGCCTGCTCTGAGGCAGCGGACAGAAATCAACCCGATCCCATATGATCGGGTTGACTGACACCCCCTGCTAGCGGCCGATTGGTTGCAAATCTGCAGGGGGCGGCATTGCACCAGCAGTTCACAAGAACTTCTGGTGCAATGATAAATGCCGACAGCATATGCTTCTTAGTGTGCTTTCTCTCCATGCCGGTGAAGTTTTGAATACCATGCCCTAAGCCAGCTCAAGTTACTCTAGAAGATTTATGACTTCAAGCTAGTTATGACATCCTGTGTATACCCAAACAGGAATAGACACTGCACAAATAAAGTAAAACATTTTTTAATTTTATTTAAAATTATGACTAATACATATTGCAATGATTTCTATTAAATATAACCCACTGCTAAGTGATTTTTATTACAACAATTAAACTTACTTTCCACATCTCAATATGTCAGTTTTTGTAACTTTAATTTGATTTACTTGCAACAGGATTGTCAAACTCTTTAAACAAATATCAGTGCAACTATTATACAGCGGTGCATGTGCTGTAGTAAAAGTGCTGACAAACTTCTTAACAGGAACAAAATGCATCCTCTGCCTGATAAAGAAGAATGAGATAAATTTATAAAATAACAACTAGGAAAGAAAAATGGTAAATAAATATTTACTGTGCCAAGTGAAATAAGCATTGAACATAAATAAGATAAAAATGAGTACAAAATCTTAGAGTAACATAAAATTATATATGGGACAGCATTGGGTACTGCATTATGAAGAACTAAAGACATACTGTATTGACCTGGCAGCCAAGGTCAAAGGCATTCTCCTGTTACAGGGGTGGAGCTAAGGAAACAATGATAGAGTCTGAGTTTTTCTGAGTAGACTAATTGTGCTATACCAAGTTTCACTGAGAGAAGCCAGGACATAAATACAAGATGGAGGGACAGTGGGACAGAGCTAACAGATTTGTAACATCTGCCAGGTTCCAGGATGGAATTTTACAGTTTCTTTCTTTCTCTCTATTTCTTTCTTTTTCTTTCTTTCTTTCTTTCTTTCTTTCTTTCTTTCTTTCTTTCTTTCTCTTTCTTTCTTTTTGTCTCGTTCTCTCTCTCTTTTTCTCTCTCTCTATTTCTTTTTCTTTCTTTCTTTCTTTCTTTCTTTCTTTCTTTCTTTCTTTCTTTCTTTTACTTTCTTTCTTACTCTCGTTCTTTCTTTTCTCTTTCTCTCTTTCTCTCTCTCTTTCTTTCTTTATATTTCTTTCTCCCTCTTTCTTTCTTTCTTTCTTTCTCTCTCTCTCTTTCTTTCTCTCTCTCTTTCTTTTTATCTCGCTCTCTCTTTCTTTCTCTCTCTCGTTCTTTTTATCTCACTCTCTCTTTCTTTCTCTCTCTCTCTCTCTCTCTTTCTCTCTCTCGTTCTTTTTATCTCACTCTCTCTTTCTTTCTTTGTATTTCTTTCTTAATCTTTCGTTCTTTCTCCCTCTTTATAAAATTTAAAGTGGTAGTATACCAGATTTACCAGAATTATTATACAACGTATATGAAAGAACATCATTTGTTAAAGGACAGTAAACACCTTGAGATATTTATATAAAATGTTTAGTTATGTATAATGAAACGACTTTGCAGTATAGTTTCACTATTTATTTTGCTTCGGATTGGCTCCTCCAAATAAGGCAAATGGTGGGGTGGAGTTTGACTATTGACAAATAATTGTAGTAAAAAGGATATTAATTTGATACATTATTTTATAGCAACACAACAGATATGTCTTGTAATTATATTCGCCTAGATTACGAGTTTAGCGTTAACAGGGGTGCGGTGCTAATGTGCAGTTTATGCTCACCGCTCACTTACAGACAGCGCTGGTATTACGGGTTTTTACAAACTCGGCCTGAGTCGCAAAAAAGTGAGCGAAGAGCAAACTTTTGCTCCACATCTAACCTCAATACCAGCGCTGGTTACGTTACCAGTGAGCTGGCTAAACGTGCTCGTGCATGATTTCCCCATAGGAATCAATGGGGGAGAGCCGGCTGAAAAATAAACTAACACCTGCAAAAAAGCAGCGTAAAGCTCCTAACGCAGCCCCATTGATTCCTATGGGGAAATAAAAGTTATGTCTACACCTAACACCCTAACATGAACCCCGAGTCTAAACACCCCTAATCTTCCACTTATTAACCCCTAATCTGCCGCCCCCGACATCACAGCCACCTACATTATACTTATGAACCCCTAATCTGCTGCCCCCAACATCGCCGAACCCTACATTATATTTCTGCCATCCCCCAATGTCGCCGTAACCTAACTGCATTTATTAACCCCTAATCTGCCGCCCACAACGTCGCCACCACTATAATAAAGTTATTAACCCCTAAACCTAAGTCTAACCCTAACACCCCCTAACTTAAATATAATTAAAATAAATCTAAATAAAATTACTACAATTAACTAAATTATTCCTATTTAAAACTAAATACTTACCTGTAAAATAAACCCTAAGCTAGCTACAATATAACTAATAGTTACATTGTATCTATCTTAGGGTTTATTTTTATTTTACAGGCAACTTTGTATTTATTTTAACTAGGTACAATAGTTATTAAATAGTTATTAACTATTTAATAACTACCTAGTTAAAATAAAGACAAATTTACCTGTAAAATAAAACCTAACCTAAATTACAATTACACCTAACACTACACTATAATTAAATAAATTAAATAAATTAAATACAATTAATTACAATTAAATAAAATTATCTAAAGTACAAAAAACAAACACTAAATTACAAAAAATAATAAAATAATTACAAGATTTTTAAACTAATTACACCTAATCTAATCCCCCTAACAAAATAATAAAGCCCCCCCAAAATAAAAAAAAGCCCTACCCTACACTAAATTACAAATAGCCCTTAAAAGGGCCTTTTGCGGGGCATTGCCCCAAAGTAATCAGCTCTTTTACCTGTAAAAAAAAGTACAAATCCCCCCCAACATTAAAACCCACCACCCACACAACCAACCCTACTCTAAAACCCACCCAATCCCCCCTTAAAAAAAACTAACACTAACCCCCTGAAGATCTCCCTACCGTGAGACGTCTTCACCCAACCGGGCCGAAGTCCTCAACAAAGCCGGGAGAAGTCTTCATCCAACCGGGCAGAAGTGGTCCTCCAGACGGGCAGAAGTCTTCATCCAAGCCGGGAAGCAGAGGTCCTCCAGACAGGCAGAAGTCTTCATCCAGACGGCATCTTCTATCTTCATCCATCCGGAGCGGAGCGGCTCCATCTTCAAGACAGCCGACGCAGAGCATCCTCTTCATCCGGAGTCTTCTTCAACAATGACGGTTCCTTTAAGTGACATCATCCAAGATGGCATCCCTTCAATTCCGATTGACTAATAGAATTATATCAGCCAATCAGAATTAAGATAGGAAAAATCCTATTGGCTGATGCAATCAGCCAATAGGATTGAAGTTCAATCCTATTGGCTGATCCAATCAGCCAATAGGATTGAGTTTGCATTCTATTGGCTATTCCAATCGTCTGGATGAAGACTTCTGCCCGTCTGGAGGACCTCTTCTGCCTGGCTTGGATGAAGACTTCTGCCCGTCTGGAGGACCACTTCTGCCCGGTTGGATGAAGACTTCTCCCGGCTTCGTTGAGGACTTTAGGGTGATCTTCAGGGGGTTAGTGTTAGTTTTTTTTAAGGGGGGATTGGGTGGGTTTTAGAGTAGGGTTGGTTGTGTGGGTGGTGGGTTTTAATGTTGGGGTTGTACTTTTTTTACAGGTAAAAGAGCTGATTACTTTGGGGCAATGTCCTGCAAAAGGCCCTTTTAAGGGCTATTTGCAATTTAGTGTAGGGTAGGGTTTTTTTTATTTTGGGGGGGCTTTATTATTTTGTTAGGGGGATTAGATTAGGTTTAATTAGTTTAAAAATCTTGCAATTTGTTTATTATTTTCTGTAATTTAGTGTTTGTTTGTTTTTGTACTTTAGGTAATTTTATTTTATTGTAATTAATTGTATTTAATTTATTTAATTTATTTAATTATAGTGTAGTGTTAGGTGTAATTGTAACATAGGTTAGGTTTTATTTTACAGGTAAATTTGTCTTTATTTTAACTAGGTAGTTATTAAATAGTTAATAACTATTTAATAACTATTGTACCTAGTTAAAATAAATACAAAGTTGCCTGTAAAATAAAAATGAACCCTAAGATAGATACAATATAACTATGTTATATTGTAGCTATCTTAGGCTTTATTTTATAGGTAAGTATTTAGTTTTAAATAGGAATAATTTAGTTAATTGTAGTAATTTTATTTAGATTTATTTTAATTATATTTAAGTTAGGGGGTGTTACGGTTAGGGTTAGACTTAGGTTTAGGGGTTAATAACTTTTTTATAGTGGTGGCGACGTTGTGGGCGGCAGATTAGGGGTTAATAAATGTAGAACAAAAGTGAATCAGTCATTGACTGACACAAGTGTACATATATGAAGCACTCAGATTCCTTTCAGGCCTAGTTGGATAGATAGAGGTAGGAGAAATGGGGGAGGGGGAGAGTATATATAGTTAAAATTAATCTTTAATAGGAACTATTTTTAAAAATGGTGTTTCACATACACACAAAAAGAACAACTTAAAAACACAAGGGAATTGTGGTGTTGATGTGTTGCAGAAATATAATGGTCAATTCACTATCAGTAAAAGTAGTAATCACAAATTCTAACCTAGGATGTCATTGTTAATCCATAGTATATATAAAAACAATGCTTCAGTGGTGAATTAACTGTTTTTTATAAGGAAATCTTCAGTTATAAATTAGATCTGAAGAGAAATAATCTCCAGGTATGAAATTGCAATTAAACTATTGTCAGGGAGTTTCGATCCAGTTACTGGACATTTAATAGCACATATATATTGATTCAGGATATAGATATTCAAAGCAGACTAATAGATAGGTGTGAATAGTATTTATCTATCAACATTCAGCTTTAGCTGATATCATATGATTCATAACAGGTGTTACTGATATAATTATATCCTTAAATTATGTTCGCTATAAAGTATATAGTGGTATTAGTGCAACTAATACAGGTATAAGGATTATACTAGATGTTAAATAACATATCTATATAAATTGTAGATATAGGTATTCAGAGTATACTAGTAGTTAATATAGGAAGAGCTTAGGTAGTAGCTTTCGGTCTAAGCTGATATTGGTGACAACTTTAATGATGTTATATAAGGAAGAATGTTATTATCATATAATTAGTAACATATATTACTAATATAATAATTCCTTAAGTTTATATTCGTCACTATCTATGGTCTATAGTTAGTATGCTATTCTTCAATGTTATATTGCACTATGTTCTTAAACTAATAATACTTTCCCTTTTCGCAACTATGTGTATTTTACAAATGGTTTAATGCATTCATAGCCAAGTAGCTTAAATGTAAAAAAGGAGGGACTTCCCAATATAAACTATTATTAACTGTGAAATAGATATATATATAAAGTGGAGGTTACATGTATCTTATTAGTACTTGTGGGGTTCAAAATAGTTTTTAAGTAATATATATAAATAACCATACAATAGTTAATATGCAGTGATGGACGATGGCTAATGGAATACAGCAACAGAGGGGTTAAGGTAAATCATGTACAGTGATTTTGTGCATGGCCATCTACGCCGCTACTTTTTTTATGGTCATCGCATCTAAATACTTGTAGAGATCAAATAGTAATCGATTGCTGTAAATTAAATATAAGTTAAGCGACGTGAGCTCATATATTTACAAGTATTCAGTTGTGTTCTATATAGTTAGTTTGTATTCAACCGTCCAAACATGCAGCTGCGACGAATCGCTATAGTTGCTATCTGATGTTAAATATAAATAATATGCGATTAAACTATATGCGGCGTAGGCTCATATATTTACAGATTTTCAGTTATTTTATATAGTTAGTGTATATTCAGCCATCCAGACATGCGGCTATGACGAATCGCTATAGTTGCTATCTGTTAGATATTAAATATAAATTGTATGCAATCATATATTTACAGATTTTTAATTGTTTTATAGTTAGTTTGTATTCAATCATCCAGACATGTTTCTGCGACAAATCGCTATAGCTGCTATCTGTTTGATGTTAAATATAAATTGTATACAATTAGACTGTATGTAGTCTTAAGTTATATATAACTATACAAGTTAAGTAATGCTAGATATCAATAGTCGCTAGTGTCCTTATGCACTGATGGTTTAAAAAAGAAAAGTACAAATCCACAAATAGCAGTCACCAATGTCCGCTGAATATTTACAAATATAAAGGTAGATCGTATATGGTCAGAATATGTGTGACCATACACACTCGTACTAATATTAATTATCAAGTACCGCTATTATCAACAACAACAATTTCTGTCCCTGCAAGTTAAATATTGTAAATATACGAGCTCACGTCGCTTAACTTATATTTAATTTACTGCAATCGATCGCTATTTGATCTCTACAAGTATTTAGATGCGATGACCATAAAAAAAGTAGCGGCGTAGATGGCCATGCACAAAATCACTGTACATGATTTACCTTAACCCCTCTGTTGCTGTATTCCATTAGCCATCGTCCATCACTGCATATTCACTATTGTATGGTTATTTATATATATTACTTAAAAACTATTTTGAACCCCACAAGTACTAATAAGATACATGTAACCTCCACTTTATATATGTATCTATTTCACAGTTAATAATAGTTTATATTGGGAAGTCCCTCCTTTTTTACATTTAAGCTACTTGTCTATGAATCTGTTGGCGCTCTACAAATACCTGATAATAATAATAATAATATGAATGCATTAAACCATTTGTAAAATACACATAGTTGTGAAAAGGGAAAGTATTATAAGTTTAAGAACATAGTGCAATATAACATTGAAGGATAGCATACTAACTATAGACCATAGATAGTGACAAATATAAACTTAAGGAATTATTATATTAGTAATATATGTTACTAATTATATGATAATAACATTCTTCCTTATATAACATAATTAAAGTTGTCACCAATATCAGCTTAGACCGAAAGTTACTACAAAAGCTCTTCCTATATTAACTACTAGTATGCTCTGAATACCTATATCTACAATTTATATAGATATGTTATTTAACATCTAGTATAATCCTTATAACTGTATTAGTTGCACTAATACCACTATATACTTTATAGCGAACATAATTTAAGGATATAATTATATCAGTAACACCTGTTATGAATCATATGATATCAGCTAAAGCTGAATGTTGATAGATAAATACTATTCACACCTATCTATTAGTCTGCTTTGAATATCTATATCCTGAATCAATATATATGTGCTATTAAATGTCCAGTAACTGGATCGAAACTCCCTGACAATAGTTTAATTGCAATTTCATACCTGGAGATTATTTCTCTTCAGATCTAATTTATAACTGGAGATTTCCTTATAAAAAACAGTTAATTCACCACTGAAGCATTGTTTTTATATATACTAACTATGGATTAACAATGACATCCTAGGTTAGAATTTGTGATTACTACTTTTACTGATAGTGAATTGACCATTATATTTCTGCAACACATCAACACCACAATTCCCTTGTGTTTTTAAGTTGTTCTTTTTGTGTGTATGTGAAACACCATTTTTAAAAATAGTTCCTATTAAAGATTAATTTTAACTATATATACTCTCCCCCTCCCCCATTTCTCCTACCTCTATCTATCCAACTAGGCCTGAAAGGAATCTGAGTGCTTCATATATGTACACTTGTGTCAGTCAATGACTGATTCACATTTGTTCTACATACAAAGTACATAGCACCCCGCTCATTACTATATTATAATATTGTATCTATAAATTGTTTAGATCAACAAATTAATTGTTTATATTAGCATCCTTGCCATTTCACCCTAGTAGTGCCATTAGTTCCCCCTCTCCTCTCTTTCGTTAATAAATATAGGTAGGTGGCGGCGATGTTAGGGCCGGCAGATTAGGGGTTAATAATATTTAACTAATGTTTGCGATGCGGGAGTGCAGTGGTTTAGGGGTTAATATATTTATTATAGTGGCGGCGATGTCCGGTTCGGCAGATTAGGGGTTAAAAAATGTATTTTAGTGTTTGCGATGTGGGGGGGCCTCGGTTTAGGGGTTAATATGTAGTTTATGGGTGTTAGTGTACTTTTTAGCACTTTAGTTAAGAGTTTCATGCTACGGCATTGTAGTGTAAAACTCTTAACTACTGACTTTTAAATGCGGTACCGTACCAGGCTTGACAGGAGAGGGTCTACCGCTCACTTTTGGTCAGACTCGTAATACCGGCGATATGCAAGTCCCATTGAAAATATAGGATATGCAATTGACGTAAGTGGATTTGCGGTATTTCCGAGTCTGGCCAAAAAAGTGAGCAGTGAGCCTGTCATTTCAAGAGTCGTAATACCAGCGGGCTTTGACTCATAATCTAGCCGATTGTTTACTGTTTGGAAAATAGCTCTTAATGGTATGGAAAGGTCAAAACAGAAACGTGCATGGGTGCATTTCCATTTGAAATAAAAACATTTTTGCAATACACTTCCATTAGCAAAAATGTTTCAAGTAAAATGTATTACTGTTTTTCCAGTGGCATATGCACATATCCTGTGAAGGTGCATGCACCAGTTTTTAAACACCATGGGTTCAATTTATCAACTGGTGGGCAGACAAAGTGACGAGGTTCATAACAGTGAACCTCGTCTGCCTGCCAGTTTATAAATGGAACTCATGGTGTTTAAATACTGCTGCTGCCTGCTTGGCCAGTTGGCCGAATGCAAGTGGGGCTGTCAATCATTGAGATAGGGTCTGATTGGGATGATTAAAATCTGCCACACTTTTGGTAGCGGAGGGGTTAAGTAGCAGCAGTCTTAAAACCGCTACTACATGAAACGCTGGGGATCCAAAGCTGCTTTCACAGCTTGATAAATGAGGCCCCATTCCTACTCAGAGACCTGGCGGTAGTGTCTATTGCTTCTGTGAAGATGTAATTTGTGTCATACAGACCACTGCTGGCTCTCTGAGGTGTGGTGTTTAAATACTGGTGCACTGCCCTCTCAGCATATGTGCGTATGCTGCAGAAAAACTGTAATAACATTTACTAGAAACATTTTTGCTAATGGAAGTATACCTAGGTATCTATTGCTCACTGGCTGATAGAGACAGCTAAATAGTCACAATGCCATCTCTTTAAAACACAAACAAACAAAAAACACTTTCTTTTATATTAAACAAATAACATTTTTGATTGTAATAGTTTTTGTTATATAAAAATATATCTTTATATTTTAAATATTTAAAGCCGCCACACTAAGCCTGTTAGTGTGGTTTTCCATGGGGTGCGGTGCTAAAGGTAAGTATAAAGCAACATGTGAAACATTTTCACCAGTAGTTTGGAACATTTCAAATATTTTTATGAAAACAAATGTAAATGTTGCACGAATGGTCAGTATTCATTTTGTTTTAAACAAGACGAATAGCGAATAGCACAGGCACTGAATATTCAAAATACAAAGTATTTGGAATGTTTGGAATTAAAGATTTGGTGGAGCCGAAAATTTTGCCCGTGCACAAGTCTAGTAAAAAAACAATACATTTACATAAATTATTTATTTAGCAAGTTATTATTGTCATTGACCATGGCAATTTGTGCTTCCCCTCACCCCATACTGAATGCAGACCAGCAACGCATATCCTGAAATTGTCTGTTATAGGGTAATACTACAGTGAAGCTCAGATTTATCCTTAGATCAGCCCCTGATTGGCCTCAGCAAAGGAGACCAGTAACATGCATCTGATCAGGGCTTTCAAGGGGTTTATCCTTGGATTGCACTGAATTTGCAAAGACAATTCCAGACACATACAATACATAGATAAACAAATATAACTTTTTAAATAAAATCTGAACTGCAGGATATTCTCACCTTCAGAGCACAGCTACACAATATCCATTATGGAGCAGAGATACTACCTTAGTCTGCTCTCTGTGTTCTTTGAAAAAAATAAACCAGTAGTAAGTAATCCCGCCCAACACAGATTCATATACATGACCACCCCTGTATTGTATGAGCAAGAGTTGGGCAGTTAATTCCATCATGCACCTGAGCTCTTGCTTAATGGGTTTTAAACTTAGTTGTCATCCACACTATGTTCATATGTGGATGAGAACTTCTCAAGTGATGAGAGCCCCTCAGCACTGCAGCCACGAAAGAAGGCTGCAGTCTCCATCTCCTGTGGATGTGGTTGGGGATGGTCTTTGCAAGCCCACATCTTAGCCTCAGAGCTCTTTGCTGTTTTAATATACCAGAGCCCATATCTTCCCTTATGTTTGTGCTACTGGAACAAGTGATAGTGACACCTCATTTGAAAGAAGAGCATGTCCTCTATAACATTAGTGGTCACTTGTCTCTATAGAATGTAGTTGATCATTATCAAAATATGTAATCACTAGTAATCAATGTTCCCTCTAATTTTTTTTTAGCAGTGTTCACAATGTTATCCTGTGCAATTTTTGGCTAAGTGACTACAATGTGGCAATCTGGCTAGTCAACACATCTGAAACAGAGCCGTTTGCAGCTGCTTACAGCCCCAGCCCCCATGTGGAGGACAATACATGGGACATTCGTCTAGTCCAGTGTTTTTCAACCAGTGTGCAGTGGCACACTAGTGTGCCATGAGAGATCCTCAGGTGTGCCACGGCAGACTGAGAACAGTGTGACATATTTTTGAAATTTTGCTTGTTTTTTATTTTGGAACGTTTTTTTATTTTGAGTGAGATTATGACTGAGGGTAACAGCGCATTTGCAGCTCACTTCCCCGACCCGTCTTCACACTTGGAAGGAACCCCCACCCACCACAACAGGTGTCTAGTGCCAGCTCTACACGCCGCAACACTTCAATCCCCATGCATGCTGGAGCAGCTTTGCTCCTCCTCCAGAACAGTGTCCAGCCAGCGGGGGTGTCCCTCTTTCAAATTTTGAAATATTGGGAGGTATGTGACAGGCTCATCAGGCATCATTTACAACCATGACATATTGACATTCATTCACAGAAAATCATTATGATTGTTTGTGAATAAATGTCAATATGTCATGTATAGTTTGTAGGAGGCATGACAGCACAGTACAGTGTGGGTGTTTGTGTGTGTGTGTATATATATGTATATATATATATATATATGCTGTATTAGGCTACAATGTGTGATTTTGTAAAATTTTGGGATGTTGGTGTGCCGCAGGATTTTTTAATGCAAAAAAGTGTGCCACAGCAAAAAAAAGGTTAAAAATCACTGGTCTAGTCAACACATCGGAAACAGAGCCGTTTGCGCGCCGTTTGCAGCTGCTTACAGCCCCAGCCCCCATGTGGAGGACAATACATGGGACATTCGTTGGAAAATGGGCATCGGCTGATTGGTAATATAGATAAAGCCACAACGGGTTAGTTTAATCTCCTCAAATTAAATCACTACTAAACCTCCCTGGGAATGCCAAGTGACACCTAAGAATGATTCACCGAGAGAGTGCCTACAATGTACCCATTATCTGTACTATATTATTTGTTTAGTTTATTTCAGCTTATTTATATTAGTTTACTTATATAATAATAAAATCCCAACATTATGGTAGAAAGACGCATACATAATGGTCTGCTTATCAACTCACAGAGATTCTTAAAGTAATAATCACGCCTGAGATGTCTATATTATTTGTCAATGTATTTGGCTTTATATCAGTGTCTCACTAATTTCTGTTTGTATTGTCTATACACCCTGCGTGGTGTATAAAGGATAAGTTATGTGATATTGTACCCCTTGTTGGCTATAAATAAAAAGTAAAAAAATAAAAAACTGACAGTATCTTCTTTAAGTGTTAGTGTGGTCTCTTCCTCGGGAGTATGTGGTGTGACATAGATTTTTTGTCCCTGGAATATTCACAAAACTACTTTTAAAGGACACTGTTTAAAACGCCAGGCCTTTTTCATGTAAAAAATCCATTCCCCCCAGATACACCTTTGTACCTAGAGAAGGGTTTAGGCCTAGTCTATGGATACTACCATATAGCCTTTGAATAGCATATAAAAGGCGACACCCTAGTGAATTTGACATAAAATTGGGAAAACCAAACTAGATTCTCTTCTCCTTCTGCTGAAAGATGGCTGAACTGGAGACAAAACACACATTAGAGAATTTAGCTATCTTACCTTAGTTTCTTGGAATAAATGTTCTGTGATTCTTATGTTTAGTTAGTAGTGTTGCACTAATTGAGGTTATGATAGTTAGAGTTGCACGAGAACGAGGATCCCATTGGAGCCTATGGAAGAGTGTTCTTGTGAGCGCAATGCTTCCTAGCCATGTGAACGTGAGCTTGCGCTCAACTTGTAATACAAGTGCACATTATTACTTGGTGGAGCGCTAATATCACTTTTGTGAATGTGATATTTTACGCTCCACTTGTAATTTGGCCCTTAGTGTTTTTTACCATCGAATTATATTTAGTTAGTATTAAATAAAAAAAACATCATATTTTAAAAACCACAGTATGGTTTAGCGTGGCTCTGATAGCATGTCTGGGTATAGTGCAGTAGGAGCTGCTCCTGGTGTCAGTGCTACAGAGTTTAGAACAATCCTTACCCGATTTAGATTTGCATGGCAACCCGCAGGTAAGTATAGTGCTGACATAACCCCCTCCTTAAACAAGAAACATTGAAGGCCTAGTTGGGTGAGTCCTGTGGAAAGTACAAAGTAGTTGAGGGGCATGAATACTGGAGAGATTTTCTAAGAGGCCACTTTGTATACGGAAATCAAGAATTTGTACCACTTCTTTACAGGCCTAGGGGTAGATTTATTAATGTGCGAGCGGACATGATACGATGTAGTGTATCATGTTCGTTTCACATCGATAAATTCCGGCAGCATATACTGTCGGTATTTATCATTGCACCAGCAGTTCTTGTAAACTGCTGGTGCAATGCCGCCCCCTGCAGATTCAAAGGGGGTGTCAATCAACCCGATTGTATTCGATCGGGTGGATTTCTGTCTCGGCCGCCTCAGACCAAGCGGACAGGTCATAACTTCTGTTTCCGGCGAGCCTGATGGAGCTTGATAAATTGACCCCTTAGATTCAGTAACTGGAGGATATTCAAATTCTTGCATATTTTGGGTGAGCGTGGTCCAGTGGCGTATTTAGGTTTTGTGCTGTCCTAGGCCCTCAAAGTTCTGCTGCCCCCCTAACCCCACCCACTCTCACACATTTGCAAACAAGCAACAAGTACATCTCTATAGGCATTTTATATGCAAAACAAAGTAGAACAATACTCTAGTTGTTGGAAAGGAAGTATAGGTATAGGCAGGGCCGTCTTTAATATTGACTGGACCCTGGGCAAAAAAATTCTTGGGCCCCCCTCCCACCCCATGCAATTTCGCTCTCCACCCCAACATCCCAAAAAACAACTAAATCAATTAATTTTTTTTATTTTTTAAATTATTAGCCCAGCAGTGGATCATCCACTGCTGGGCTAATCATTTTTAAAAAAATGAAATAAATTGCAATATGTGAAACTGGACGTACGCAGTACTTATAAGTAAATAAATACATAAAATCCTCCACTGTAGATTCATTTAATATTCTTTTGAATGTGATTCTGGTGTGAGGTTAGCTGATTAAAGAGATTTAGGGCAGCCAACAGGAGCAAAGCAAGGTAAAGACTGAGGAGGAAGCATGGAGATGCAGACAAATATAAGTTTACTGACTGGAACAGCAGAACTATGGGAAGCTGTAAAATCTGAGACAGAGAGAAAACAAAAACTATAAAAATAAACCTTACATTAATCTGTGAAGTATCAGCATGACACTATACATCATCCACAGCAGCACATGTCACTTCTTTGCTAGGAACAAGTTCCCTCTCACCCTGCACTAGACAATGCTGCATGAAGAAGGGGCGTGTGTGCACTCACTTATTCTCCCCACTAACACCTTTCTACAAAGCACTGTTCCCCTAACAAACTTCAGTTAGTTGATCTTAGGGCCACAGCAGAAAGAGCAGGGCTAAGGGGACCAGCAGACTGGATGCTATCTGCTCAAGGCTGCATGGATACAGTGTGAGATGAGTCCCACAGCCTCAAGACTGAAGAGAGCAGTGTATGCAGCTGCACAGATGCTCAAAAGCTGCACAGATGCTCAAATCCTCACATGCCTGCTGCTCCAGCTTTCTGCTGCATGTGCCTACAGTCAGCCCTACCCAGAAACAATCCCCACCACCAGAGCAGTTACCTGGTAACAGTTGTAACCCCAGTAGGACCTTTTCTGATGCAGTGGGATTGGCTGGATGCCGAGTTAGGGCTTTGTATTCAGTGCTGCACATTGCGCATCTAAAACAGCACATGGCAATAGCTTGGCATGTCACATGAGACCGGCACAGTTTTTTTTTTTTTTTAAATATAAGCAGAGTACTTTTGACTGTGACAGTATTAGGACTGAATGAGTGTGTTCCCCATGTCACATCAGCAGTCTGAACCATAAAAAAAAAAAAAAACTTTTTTTTTTTTTAGGACTCTTGGGCCCCTCAACAGAGACTGGGCCTGGGCAGCTGCCCCTTTTTGCCCTGTGTTAAAGATGGTCCTGGATATAGGGTCAGAACAGAGAACCTATTTGGAACTGGGGTGACTACTGCATTTGTTGTATGGCATGCTGATCAGAGAACTATGCTGTTTATTTTAGAAGAGTGATAATATATTTTAAGATTTTAATTAAAAAAAGTAAAACATTACAACAAAGTCACCTTAAACTAATGACCTGTGCACTAGGTCAAGAAGAGGTGTGCGTGCACACACACACACCTTAGAGGGAATGGTGCTAGTAATCAAGTCTATTCTAGTGCTGAGGGAGTTGCCTATTACAGAGTCCCTATCTCCCCCTCATAAGACCCTTCATGAGAAAGAGGAAATTCATCTCTTTTAAATAAATGTTCACACTTGGTAGTGGTGATCACTTGTCCCAGTTGCATAACTGTGCTGTTAATGATGATAAGGAGAGAACTTTTAGAGCCCCAATCCTCTCTGCATAAACCACATATTAAAACTACGTATGAGAACCCAGTTTTGAAATAAGGTAGGCCCCTCTTTCCAATAACTGGTCTCATACAACAGTCATTAGTAGGCAATTACCATAACAAGGAACCCCTTTTTCATGCTCCTTTAGGTCATTGCCATAGAATAGCTATCACTTACTTTTATGAAGGTCTGGGCTTCAAAAGGGCCCACAGGCAACCAAAATGAGCTCTAAAATGGCACAAATGATGCCTATTTTGAGTAGAGGTGCCTCTTTCAAGTGAGGCATACACATACCCAGGTGAGGTGAATTTAAACTGAGCACTCTGGCAACAGCGATCACCTAGAAGAACCATAGGCCTATGGAACAATATATGGGGGTGGGGTATCCCCTATGTTGCCCCTATCAATACATAAAGAAAATGTGGGACCATGCAATTCTTTTTAAACAAAGATTCATATACTATTTGATATGTAAATTATAAAAACATGACAAAAAATGGGGGGGTTGTTGTTTTTTTGCATTGCATACAAAATTTGATACCTTACTGAATATATATATATTCATACATCTTCACTATCTTTTTTGCCTCTGCCTGGGGGGTTTAAGGAAGGCGCCCCGCCAAAAAAGATAGTGAAGATGTGTGAATTACAGTGCATTATATACAGGGAGTGCAGAATTATTAGGCAAATGAGTATTTTGACCACATCATCCTCTTTATGCATGTTGTCTTACTCCAAGCTGTATAGGCTCGAAAGCCTGCTACCAATTAAGCATATTAGGTGATGTGCATCTCTGTAATGAGAAGGGGTGTGGTCTAATGACATCAACACCCTATATTAGGTGTGCATAATTATTAGGCAACTTCCTTTCCTTTGGCAAAATGGGTCAAAAGAAGGACTTGACAGGCTCAGAAAAGTCAAAAATAGTGAGATATCTTGCAGAGGGATGCAGCACTCTTAAAATTGCAAAGCTTCTGAAGCGTGATCATCGAACAATCAAGCGTTTCATTCAAAATAGTCAACAGGGTCGCAAGAAGCGTGTGGAAAAACCAAGGCGCAAAATAACTGCCCATGAACTGAGAAAAGTCAAGCGTGCAGCTGCCAAGATGCCACTTGCCACCAGTTTGGCCATATTTCAGAGCTGCAACATCACTGGAGTGCCCAAAAGCACAAGGTGTGCAATACTCAGAGACATGGCCAAGGTAAGAAAGGCTGAAAGACGACCACCACTGAACAAGACACACAAGCTGGAACGTCAAGACTGGGCCAAGAAATATCTCAAGACTGATTTTTCCAAGGTTTTATGGACTGATAAAATGAGAGTGAGTCTTGATGGGCCAGATGGATGGGCCTGTGGCTGGATTGGTAAAGGGCAGAGAGCTCCAGTCCGACTCAGACGTCAGCAAGGTGGAGGTGGAGTACTGGTTTGGGCTGGTATCATCAAAGATGAGCTTGTGGGGCCTTTTCGGGTTGAGGATGGAGTCAAGCTCAACTCCCAGTCCTACTGCCAGTTTCTGGAAGACACCTTCTTCAAGCAGTGGTACAGGAAGAAGTCTGCATCCTTCAAGAAAAACATGATTTTCATGCAGGACAATGCTCCAACACACGCGTCCAAGTACTCCACAGCGTGGCTGGCAAGAAAGGGTATAAAAGAAGAAAATCTAATGACATGGCCTCCTTGTTCACCTGATCTGAACGCCATTGAGAACCTGTGGTCCATCATCAAATGTGAGATTTACAAGGAGGGAAAACAGTACACCTCTCTGAACAGTGTCTGGGAGGCTGTGGTTGCTGCTGCACGCAATGTTGATGGTGAACAGATCAAAACACTGACAGAATCCATGGATGGCAGGCTTTTGAGTGTCCTTGCAAAGAAAGGTGGCTATATTGGTCACTGATTTGTTTTTGTTTTGTTTTTGAATGTCAGAAATGTATATTTGTGAATGTTGAGATGTTATATTGGCTTCACTGGTAAAAATAAATAATTGAAATGGGTATATATTTGTTTTTTGTTAAGTTGCCTAATAATTATGCACAGTAATGGTCACCTGCACACACAGATATCCCCCTAAAATAGCTATAACTAAAAACAAACTAAAAACTACTTCCAAAACTATTCAGCTTTGATATTAATGAGTTTTTTGGGTTCATTGAGAACATGGTTGTTGTTCAATAAAAAAATTATTCCTCAAAAATACAACTTGCCTAATAATTCTGCACTCCCTGTATATGTTTGATGCAGTGACTCGGTGCAATCTGAGAATATTTACCATGTTACATCGGGCTTTACCCACAGCCGCTTGGGTAATGTCAGTTTTACCCGGGTAATGCAAGGATTACCCAATTTCCTATTTTACCCACAACATATATATATATATATATATATATATATATATATATATATATATATATATATATATATCACTTCTATAAACAGCAGAAAACAGGCTCTCTGAGCCCTGTGCTCTAAGTGGCTCTGTGTTACAAGTGGCAGAGTTACCAACTGGAGTTAGAAACTGGAGCGGGAAACTGCAGTCCCACTAACAGGTAAACCACACTAATTATATACCTGTACAATGATCTCTGTGTCTTTTCTGCTCTTTCTGTCTACCCATCTCCTAAAACTTAGTGCATGTCCCTATAATATTAACAATAATCCCCACACTATCAATATCCCACCCTCCCTTCTCTCATCCCCTATGGAGTCCTCTCATGAACTGCTCTGTCTCCTTAGAAACACTTCCCCATCTAACTCTCCTATGTCTAATCATACCCACTCCTATAAGTCTCACTGTAACCTTGAATCACTCACACTCCTACTGATACTTGCTGCTGGTGAAATCTCTCCTCACCCTGGTCCTGCAGCGATCACCAAACTTCAACACTCTGGCTCAGTCTCCCACAGTAACAACGCTAGGTCACGCAATCCTAGTAATCTCTCATTAACCCACAGTGCTTATCCCTTCTCTTTTCTTGTGCTCTCTGGATTGCTCGCTCTGTCTGCAACAAACTTACAACAAATTCTGCAGCACTGTCCATGGGTACAAAGATAAAAGTACAACTGTGATACATAACAATATAAGACAAGTGGAATTAATTTGTTACTGATTTGGGTGATAGGCTTCCCTGAACAAAAAGGTCTTTAGCTGTCGGTTAACTATGCATATCTGATCCTCTGTTCCCTGATACTAGTGGGGCACCGGCTAAATGTGAATCGATCTATCAGTGACAGGGGAGCACTCAGTGATGAAGGGAACTAGGGGAATCTTTTATATGATTATTATTACTATTTCTCTTTAATCAAGTTTCCATGTGTTTTTTAATTATTTCTATCAATGTATCGCTAGTTTGCAAATAGGAAGGGTAGGGGGAGGTGGGTGTGTACGAGTCTGTTACTGATTGGTTAACTGTGTAGAGGGTGTGTATCCCAAATTCCAATCAGTCTTTGAGCTAGGTTTTTTAAACCTTTCTGACTATGTGTGTTTTATGAGGCTATGAGTAAGGCTCACGCCGAAACGCGTTAGCCGTCGTTTTTGTCACTAGCTCATGT
Source organism: Bombina bombina (assembly GCF_027579735.1). Taxonomy (NCBI): domain Eukaryota; kingdom Metazoa; phylum Chordata; class Amphibia; order Anura; family Bombinatoridae; genus Bombina; species Bombina bombina. The sequence goes on from NC_069499.1 coordinate 1,338,093,998, forward strand.
GTTTTTTTTGCACTACCCTCTCTGTATTGGGTTCACTGTTTTAATAGGGACGTTTCCCTGTGTACTTTTTGTTACTTTTGTTACCCTGTTCTTTCTAATCAATTAAATTACTTTGGAATGGCCATTTCCAGGTGCTCCTTTGTTTTTCTTTTGTGCTCTATTATGTATCCAGGCCGGAGTGAGCACTGGCTTTTGGCTGTGAGCTGCTGATTCAGTGGACCATCAAGGGACAGCTTGCGGGACCAGGGGTCGATGACAGCCCTCTATCTTCAGCTTGGTAGATAACATTGCAATCCGGTGTGATACAAGAGAAGCCGCTGGAGCAATACTCAATAAGGTATTTACCGAACTAACTTTGAATGGGTGTCTGTTACGTTGCCATTGAACAGTTCAGTACTTTTGCTTTCAGAATCGAGAGTGCTTTTGGCGTGTAACTATAGACCCGTTTTCCTGCATGCATACCTGTACTCAGGGAGGGAGGAACCCTGTTATACAGGATTGAACCTGGGCGGTCTATTACAAGGCATGTCAAATGGTGGGTGTATAGTATTTCTGAAGTTGTATGCTTTTTTACTACACCACCACTGTTGATAAGTTTTCACTTTTGTTTTATTTTTGTGTAAACACCCACTGTTCCTTTTTTCCTCTTGTTTGGTTTGACTGTAACCTTGAATCACTCACACTCCTACTGATACTTGCTGCTGGTGAAATCTCTCCTAACCCTGGCCCTGCAGCGATCACCAAACTTCAACACTCTGGCTCAGTCTCCCACAGTAACAACGCTAGGTCACGCAATCCTAGTAATCTCTCATTAACCCACAGTGCTTATCCCTTCTCTTTTCTTGTGCTCTCTGGATTGCTCGCTCTGTCTGCAACAAACTTACAATAAATTCTGCAGCACTGTCCATGGGTACAAAGATAAAAGTACAACTGTGATACATAACAATATAAGACAAGTGGAATTAATTTGTTACTGATTTGGGTGATAGGCTTCCCTGAACAAAAAGGTCTTTAGTAAGCGTTTAAAGGAGGACAGATTAGGGGAAAGTCTGACAGCTTGAGGAAGTGAGTTCCAGAGGGTTGGTGCCGCACAAGAGAAGTCCGCAGTCTAGCATGGGAGGAGACGATGGTAGAGGATGCAAGGAGCAAGTCATTGTTGGATCTTAGGGGGCGGGTTGAAGTATATTTGTTGATGAGTGAGGACAGGTAGGGGGGGCAGCATTGGTGAGGACTTTGTAGGTTGCACTGACATTTTGGCCTATATGGGCCTTGTCAGTGCAGCTATATTCCTCTAGACACAGTGAACAAGGGGTCCACCTCTGGTTGCCCCATTACCCTTAGAGAGACTAAAATACATAAGAGAAGAGCTCAACCTGGGACAGATGGTGCTTAATAGCTCACCCTATGGGATGGTACCCACCCAGGGTGCAGCTTGTTTCTGCCCAATCTGTATATATACAGTACATATATATTAGTCATATGCATTGTGACTTTTTGGAAGGAAACTAATTCCAAACATGGTGGCCATGTATTTCTTCTATACTCCTATACTTATCTTACTTGACCTCTCTGCTGCCTTTGACACTGCTGACCATCCCCTCCTCCTATGGACTCTCAGCTCTCTTGGGCTCTGTGACACTGCCCTCTCCTGGATCCACTCTTTTCTCTCTAACAGGTCCTTTTCTGTCTCCTTTGCTGGCTACTCCTCCTCTCCATTGCCTCTGTCTGTTGTAGTACCTCAATGCTCTGTTCTGGATCCTCTACCCTTCTCTATTTACACTTCTTCACTGGGTAAACTTATGAACAGCTATGGCTTCAACTATCACCTCTATGCTGATGATACTCAGATCTACCTATCCACCCCTCTCCCCTTCTGTCCTTTCTCATGTCAGTGACTGCTTATCTAGCATTTCTTCCTGGATGGCCTCTCACCACCTAAAAATCAACATGTCCAAAACCGAGCTACTTCTAATCCCACCCCCCCCCTAATTCTACACTGGTTTTTAACTATTCTATCAATGTTGGCAGCACCACTATCTCCCCATCACCCCAAGTCCGCTGCCTCGGAGTCACAGTTGGCTCAAATCTGTCCTTCATGCACCACATTTAATTGCTCTCTTGATCCTGCCGCAAACACCTATGCAATATCTTCAAAATTTGTCAGTTTCTGAGAACTAAACAGCTAATCCACTCCCTGGTAATTTCCCAATTTGACTACTGTAATAACCTACTGACTGGCCTCCCTCTCTCCCGCCTCTCCCCCCTTTAATCCACCTATGCCAGGCTAATCCACCTATCCTGATGCTCTGTATCTGCGGCACCTCTCTGCGAGTCCCTTCGATGGCTACAAATTCACAGTAGAATTAAATTCAAAATTCTCACCCTGACCTACAAAGTCCTCACCAACGCTGCCCCCCCTACCTGTCCTCACTCATCAGCAAATATACTTCTGCCCGCCCCCTAAGATCCAACAATGACTTGCTCCTTGCATTCTCTACCATCATCTCTTCCCATGCTAGACTGCAGGACTTCTCTCGTGCGGCACAAACCCTCTGGAACTCACTTCCTCAAGCTGTCAGACTTTCCCCTAATCTGTCCTCCTTTAAACGCTTACTAAAGATCTTTTTGTTCAGGGAAGCCTTTCACCCAAATCAGTAACAAATGAATTCCACTTGTCTTATATTGTTGTCTATCACAGTTGTACTTTTATCTTTGTACCCATGAACAGTGCTGCAGAATCTGTTGACGCGTTATAAATAAAGAATAAGAATAATAAAATATATATATATACACACACACATATATATATATATATATATGTATATATACTGGGGTAGTATGGTGCTTAATAGCCCACCCAATGGGATGGCACCCACCAGGGTGCAGCTTCTTTCTGCCCTATCTTTGCTTTCCACGGAAGAGAACTTTCCTGTAGTATATTAGTCTGACCCCATCCAAAAGGACGACCTAACCCCGAAATACCAGGCAATTCTCATCTGAACAAAGTATTTGTACAACTAACTTGAGGTGTACATTTTGGCCTATATGTATATATATAATTCCTCCAAGCAAAGCAGGCACTCACTGGACTTTTTGATAAAAAGTATAAACTTTATTGATTCATTTTAAAAATAAGGAGACATAACGTTTCGGCACTAAATTGTGCCTTTGTCAAATGTCACACAATATCCAGCAAAGAGTGCAATCAAGCACCTAAAATCGAATAACACACAATTAAAACTTACCCCTTAAATAATCAAACCAAACTTAACCTTGCCGCCATCCGACTACTCACTCCTCCCTTCCACAAGCATTGACGTCACACTGACATGCTATCGTGCCTAAGGTGATGACGCATAGCACGACGTTGCCATAGTAACGTCAGAAAACAATGCAACAGAGCGTCTGTCACAGTCCAGAACCACAGGTAGCGATAGTGCGCATGCTTAGAACTAAACCGCTAATAGGGCGCAAGCGTATCTATGTATCTACATGTGTGTTGTGAGTGTGACTGGATGGTATCTGATCGTAATAGGTAACAAATGTATGATCTTTATACTCACTATATAAACATACTAGTTATGTCATTTAATCCAATGGATATATATAGCAGTCATGCGATAAATACAATACCTATATTGGCAGACAGCTGCAAGGCGTAACTATATAAATATATACAAAAAATACAAGGAATATATACAAAAAATTATTAAACCATAATAGCTGAGGATATCAATAAATGAAAGCAACCGCAGAAGCTGACAGTATCAAGTTATATAATGTAAACCAAACCTAACACACCAAATAAAGATGCATTGGGCCATTTAGAGTATGGTAGAAACCCATGTCAAGTAGCGGACACCCTGAGGCCCATAGTCCTGTATAGACATAGGAATAGCATATCAAGATTTTTAATAAAATGGGCTGAAGTCCAACGATGTGTTCAAGCCCTGTGGGGCCAATGTGTAAATCCACCTGCTTTCACACTGTAGAAGTCTCCTAGCCCTATCACCACCCCTAGGGATGGGAGGTACGTGATCTATCAACATAGATCTAATGCTGCAAACTGAGTGTTTAAATTGTATGCAGTGGTGTGCCACCGGCTGGTCAGATTCACCATTTTTCAGGGCCTCCCGGATGGCATACCGGTGATTCGCCATCCTATCTCGGAAAGAGGTGGTCGTTTTACCCACATACACATTAGAGCATGGGCAAACAAGCATATAGATCACAAAAGTGCTGGTGCAACTAAGGCGATAGTTGATCTTATACCGCTGGTTCCTGTGTGGATGCTGGAAAGAGTCACCTTTTAGCATACTGTTGCACGTAGTACAGCTCCCACAGGGGAAGCAACCCTTCTTAGACGACTTCAGCCAAGTATCTTTTTGGTAATGGCCAACTGGGTCAGATTTGACAAGGATATCCCTGAGATTTCTGGCTCTACGATAGACCAACCTTGGGGCAGTTATCTTCCGGAAAGGTAACGTGGGATCAGTCCCAGCCACAGGCCAATGGCGACGTACAGCGCCTGTAAGCTGTTCACAACCAGGTGTGAATGTAGTAATCAGGTTCAGTTGTTCAGCCTTGTCCTTAGTCGAAATACTAGTGTTTTTGGTGATATCAGTATTCAATAGCTTATCCTGAATGTCACAAATTTCATCCTTAGGATAACCTCTTTTTCTCAGCTTCTCCCCCATTTCGTTAAGTTGGGTCAATCTCAAGGGTGTCTCGCTATTATTTCTCAGGACACGTGTAAGCTGGGAAGTAAGAACACCTTTCTTTTGGTGTTTAGGGTGAAAACTTCTGGCATCCAGTAATGAATTGCGGTCTGTGGGCTTTGTGTACAAAGATGTATCGAACCGCAATCCACCTGAGTCGTCAACCTTGAACACACTTAAATCAAGAAAATGTACTTCCAAAAGATTAAACTCAAGCTTGAACCGTATTGGGCTTACCATGAGGTTCAAATGTGACACCCACTCACGCAACATCAACTCGCTACCTCTCCAAATAAGGAAAACATTGTCAATGTAGCGAGTATAATATATCACTTGTGGATGTTCAAATGGTTTCATCAGCTCTTGCTCGTACCAGGCCATATAGATGTTTGCGTAAGTGGGTGCCACATTCGAACCCATGGCTGTGCCAGCCACCTGCAGATAATAATAATCTTCAAACTTGAAGTAATTCTTTTCAAGGCAAAGAGTCAGCAATTCACAAATAAATTCAATGGGTGGTCCATTGTAGTGAACATTACCAGTCACCATGGACCTGACAGCCTCCACTCCACCAACATGGGGAATAACAGTGTAGAGGCTATCCACGTCCATGGTGACCAGAATGTCATCATGGCGTAGATCAGTGAAATCTCTGAGTATTTTCAACAAACTAGGCGAATCCTGAAGATAGGCCCTAGTATTTTTAAATACATTCTGTAGATGTGAGTCAATATAAATGGCTAGACTGGTAAGGACCAAACCCCGGGCAGATACAATCGGTCTGCCCGGGGGGTTTATTAGTGTTTTATGAACCTTCGGGAGAAGATATAGATATAGACTATAGGACACTCTGTTATCAAAAATGATAGTTCCTTCTCATTTACAAATCCTGCCTCAAGGCTACACTGTAAAAACGTATCAATGGCTTTTTTGTAAATATGCGTAGGATTGCCCCTCAATCTGATGTATGTATTTGAATCTGCCAATTGCCTTAACGCTTCCTGACGATAATCGGCATAGTCCAAGGCAACAATGGACCCGCCCTTATCAGCAGGGCGGATAATGACAGATTTGTCATTACTCAGATTGACAAGCCCTTTTCTTTCAGCAAGGCTAAGATTAGGGTCCAGATCTTAGTGTGTTGCACTTTCACAAGAAGGAATCTAGCTCTGAAAATGGCTGAATATTGCTGGCGGCCACCATGTTTGACATTTATTTCCTCCTGAAAAGTCCAAATGCACATGTCTAAAAATTATATATATATATATATATATATATATATATATATATACACACATTTCTGAAGATGATGTATTAATTAAATGAGGGCCAAATGAGTATCCTTTAAGGAGGTGCATTTGGAGTATTTGTATTAAAAATGGACGCCACCACCAGTATTTGGCTATTTTCGGAATACAAAGTGCCCCACACTTCTTGTGCTGTATTATATATTATATATATATATATATATATATATATATATATATATATATATATATATTTATAAAAGCAAAGAGTTGTGAGTTTGGCGCAGGGAAGATCTCAAGAACTAGAAGGCTTGGTTTGCTATATGCTACCAGGTCTATCTAAGAAAACAGGAGTCTCCCAAAATACTCCTGATTTGATATAATGGAAAATGTAGAAACAAGAGGGTATGATAAAACTAGAGGGTGCACTAAGCTATCTAAGAAAAAGGTGTCACCTATAAGGTACCAAAGTGTTTTGTGGTTGTTGCAACATTAGTTTAGATAAGGTAAGCTGATGTACTGTGCTGAACTGCACAGTATTCACAGGATAGCTAAACCATAGCAGCAAATAGTAAAAGAGAAGCTTTAGAAATATTTATTATATATATTTGTTACAGCAGATAGTATATATCTTCAACAGGAGAGGTGAAGTGTGTAAATAGACAGTCATAGAAAAAACATTACTTTACAATAGAGCTGATTAACATATGCCAATCCGTATCGTTATTAACTGCTAATCAAGAAAAGCCGGTTCAAAATAATACTTATGAATAAGTTATTAATAATAATAATAATAATAATAAAAATAAAAGGTATTTGGATCCCTAATGCTTATTGACAAAAAAAAATGTAAAATTAATAAAATTAAGTATAATGTAATAAAAAGGGTCCTTTCATATATAAATATACATAAGACATATATAAATAAATAAAGGACAATCTAGATACAGGTACAAATAAAGAGAGCTAGATATAGATACATAGAAAAAAAAAAAAAATATATATATATATATATATATTCCTCTTGGTTATAGTGGTCTATATTTCTGATTTCAGTTGTCTTTTCAGTAAGAGAGTGTTTTTAAAAAAAAGCAAAATATCTAAAAATATGCTATAGTAATTGTTTCTCTAATTATTATTTTATTAATCTAGGTTTATTTCTTTAATAGGCATCTACAATCAGCCTATAAGTTATATTTTCTAAGAGCCTATATTGCTAATTATTGCTATATAGGAGTTCTCAAATAACGTCTTTTAGACTATTATATGGTGTTTAGATAGTTCCTGTTTAAGCCCAATATTAAAAGTATGAATTATGTAGGAGCCATAAGGAATCTCATAGTTATATATTATGTCTAGAAAATATATAGACTCCTGGTAGATGTAATCTTATTCTATTGGTTTCTTAAAAATAGCCTTATCGGGAAATTTTCTCTTACCTGGACAGTGCACTACATATTACATTTACCACTTATAATATATTATTTTAGTGATTAGCTGCTATTACCAATCTCCTATAAAAATACATTTATAGATAATATTCTTGATAGTAAAAGATAAATTTATATTTTTTGATAGTAACAAATGGATTTATAACCAGTGATAAAACCATGTGTAAAAATTAGGAAGGATTTACTAGTATATGTCCCCAAGAGAAATGTAGAGAACATTTGTAATAGTGTAGAGGAGACTTATTTAATATGTAATGTGACTTATTTGTTTGTAATAGTGTAGAGGAGACTTATGACCAATAGTAAAACTTAAAAAAAGTTGCAGAAAGGGAAAGTATACTAGAAAAAGCTACCCAGGGTACTACAGAGCTAGAACCCAATAAACATACGACCCTAAAACCACCCTCAACTTTCTTTCCCGTTCACTCCAAAGTAAACTATATCCCTGTATTTGCAAAATTGGTTCAAGAAGATCTAGATGGCCTTTGCAAAAACTATAAAATGAAAAAAGAAAATTTAAATAAATAAGATAAAGAATTCATTAAAAATCTAGAAAAAGACAGAAATATTATAATTCGGGAAGCAGATAAGGGTGGTGGGATAGTGCTTCAAAATAAAACGGACTAATTGAAAGAGGCAAAAAGAATGCTGTATGATGTAAATCTAAACACTTATAATAAAACTAGTAGCTAATCCCACAAATCAATTTGTGATGGAATATAAACATTTATTAGATAATTCAAAATATCTTAAGATCATCAGCGAAAACAAATGGAAGTATCTTAATAATAATACACCAGTAACAGCAATCTTCTACCATCTGCTGAAGGTCCATAAGGACAGTGTGAACCCTCCAGGAAGGCCAATTGTCTCAGGAATCGGTTCCCTCACATCAAAACTCTCTGAGTACATTGACTATTTTCTCCAGCCTATAGTACCGGGACTCAAATCATATCTTAGGGATACACCGGATACTATTGAAATATTCAGTAGTATAAAATGGAAAGAGGGTTTTATGTGGGCAACAATGGATGTGAGTGCTTTGTACACGAACATCCCACATGAGAAAGGGATACGAGTCATCGAGTATTGGCTCAAGAATGATAATAAGTTACATCAGAACCAACAACGATTCCTATTAGCATCAATTAGATTTACCCTGGAAAAAAACTTTTTCCTCTTTGAAGGTGACTACTTCCTCCAAACTACTGGCACGCTATGGGGACAATAATTGCCCTCAGTTATGCCAACCTCTACCTAGGGCTATGGGAGGAAGAGGTCATCTGGCATAACAATATGTATCCCCCTACCATTATAGCTTGGGGGAGATACATAGATGATATTATTTTTATATGGGACGGAAACACAAATAAATTCAATCTTTCTTTTACGGGCAAGCGAAGTACCAAAGAAATAGACTTCCTTGACGTGATATTTTTCCATGAAGACTGCAAGATACAAACAAAACTATATAAAAAGCCACGGATAGCAATGGATATTTACATGCTAAAAGTGGACACGATAAAAATTAGATTAACAACATTCCAATGGGTCAGTTCCAACGCCTTAAAAGAAATTGCTAAAAAAAAAAAGAAGATTCTGAGAAGGAAGCAACAAGTTTGAATCATAGATTTAAAGCCAGAGGATACAATTCATATAATCTTAATAGAGCCCTCAATAAAGTGAAAAAAAATTAGATAGAGCAACAATTCTGAATACAGGCAAAGACAAAATTTGCAGAAAGCCATATAAAAACCAAGATGTGGTAAATTTTATCACTACCTATAACGAGGGAGCTCCAGAAATCAAGAAAATTATAAAAAAAAACACTGGCACATCCTAAAAAAGACAGCCTATTGAATCAGATAACAATAAATGAACCAAAGATGGTGTTCCAACAAAAACAAAATCGCAATAATATTTTGGCCCCTAGCCAACTAAAAAATATGCCCATAGTGGAAACAAATTGGCTTAATAAGGCCTCAATAGGATTTTTTAAGTGCAACAGGCGTAATTGCACAGCATGTGCACACCATTTCTCTAAAAATAAACCAACAAAAGAGATAACATCTTCCGTTACAAATAAACAATATAAAATCAAGACTTTGCCCCCTTCGGGAGGGCCCAGACAATACGAGACGCCTCCTTAACATACTCAGTTCTGCCTCACATCTTCGAAGGTCGCTGGCGGTCATCTTGCTCGACGCCGAGAAGGTGTTTGACTGGGTTAGATGGCAATACCTCTGGGCAGTCCTTAAGAGATTCCATTTTCCCCCCGACTTCATAACGGCCGTTCAAGCCTTGTACTCAACTCCTACTGCCTCTGTGTGTGGTCTGGGTTTTCGCTCCTCTCTCTTTCCTATTACAAACGGCACCAGACAGGGGTGCCCCCTTTCGCCACTTCTGTTCGCCCTGTCCATAGAACCTTTGGCTGAGCAGATCAGAACTGACCCCCTCATAAAAGGAGTCACCTTGTCGGGCACTGTGCACAAAATTGCACTCTTTGCTGACGACGTAACTTTGTTTCTATCACACCCCGATCAAGGGATACCTAGGCTTCTCGACATACTCACCACGTTCGGGGCCCACTCTTACTATAAGTTGAATTTATCAAAAACACAGGTGTATACGCAGGGGTTTACGAAGGCTCAATTAGTTCCTCTTACGGAGTCTTATAAATTTAACTGGACTGAACACTCTGTCCTACACTTGGGTGTCAGGATCTCTAGCAGCTTTCCCCAAACAATAAAAGACAACTATCTCCCTCTCCTAACCTCCCTTCGCTCTCTACGAAAGGACTGGAACCTCCAGCATGTCTCCTGGGTGGGTAGGATTGCGGCTCTGAAAATGTCTTTCCTTCCCAAGCTGACATACCTATTCCGCTGCCTGCCTATTAAAATACAGAGGCATCTGCTCCTTCAATTTCAAAGTGGGTTCACCAAATTTATATGGTTAGATAAACCTCCCAGAGTCGCACATAGAGTACTTCAACTTCCCAAAACCGCGGGGGCATGCATAGCTTCACCGTCGGTGATACGGTACTATGAGGCTGCAATGCTTACCCATGTATCTCAATGGGGGGTAAAGTCATCGGAGGCCAAGTGGAAATCCATTGAACAGGCTTCGCTGCCCTTTCAAATTGCCTTACGCGACTTAATTTTGTCCCCTCCACACTGTCGTAGGGAGCTTGCCCTAACAAACCCTGTGGTTTGCGAATGCCTCAGCTTTTGGGACAGAATACGGCACCACCCCCTCGTGGCCCCGCATCCCTCCCCAGTCGCCTCCATAGTAGGCCTCTTATCGGGCCTCCAAGACTCTCACCCTAATAAGTGGGTCCAACTGGGAATCAACAATATAGCGGACCTCTGGTCCACGTCCCCTCGAAACTCATTTAAACAATTATCCCAGATCAGTGCCGAGGACCAGATCCCATCGTATCTACCTTTTGAATACCAGAGGATTAAGAGCTTTTTAAGCAGTTGGGGCTTCAAGCCTACCCTAGACAGACCTCTGACCCTCTGGGAGTCCATCTGGGCAAGGGGAGATAGGCTGTGTAGGCCACTTTCCGTTCATTACAAGCTGCTAGGGGGGTCCCAAGACCTTGAGACCCCTCCCCATCTCTCCCGTTGGGAGACGCTGACAGGTAGGCACGCTTCTTTGGAGGAGTGGGAGCGAGCTCTCTCCCTGACCCAGAAAGCTATACATTGCACAACATTATATGAAACTTATTTTAAACTTCTCACTCATTGGTACTACGTACCCACTAGGTTAGCGAAAATATTCCCGGCGGCGTCCCCCAATTGCTGGAGGAATTGTGGCCACAGGGGTAATGCACTACATATATGGTGGGAGTGCCCCGTGATCCGGCCCCTGTGGACTAGGTGCTTCTTGGTGCTACAGAGCATTGGCATCGGGCTTCCCAGTCTAGCTGACTCAGCCCTCCTCCACTTAAATCTACACTCTTTACCTAAAAATCACGCGTATATCTGCATTTACCTGTTCATGACTATAAAGTACTCTGTTGCATGTTCCTGGACGAAGGAACGGGCACCAAGTTGGGCAACGATCTATAATAACATGGCATACATTTACACAATGGAAAAGGACATCTTTTACAAACTAAATAAGTCTGACCTGTTTGAGTTAATTTGGGCTGACTGGAAGGAGCTCCAAAATACAGACTGGAGGCCCAATGCAACTGCCCAAGACACATAGTTCCAAGCCTATATCCCCTCTACGACAGTAGCCCTCCTAACACATACACTACCTCAATTAGTTGGTCCAGGCTCCCCTCCTGATACCTTTCTTTATACTTCCCCCCCTCCACTTCTACCACACCTCCTTTCCACCACCCTCCTTTCTTATGCTTAGAAAATCTATTATATGATCAGATATTAAGTCCCCCCCCCCTTTTTTTCTTTGATCTCAGACTTGTCAGCCATGAATCAAGGCTTGATAAGTCGACTCTGTTCATAGTGCTATGTAAGTGTTGAAAATATGTTTCAATTTGTAGGGCGCAGACCCCCACTTGTTATATCTGTAAACTTCATCTTGTCAGATAGGAGCTGCGTCTCCACAGTATTTGTACATTCTTCTATTTACTACCAATAAAAATTATAAAAAAAAAAATCAAGACTTTGTGCAACTGCCGGACGGAGTATGTGGTATATGTCCTACAATGTGGATGTGGTCTCCAATATGTGGGGCGGACTACTAGGCCCTACAAAAAGAGACTACTAGAACACATTAATAATATAGAAGCAGGGGAGAAAACAGCCCACTATAAAGAGAAACATCAACAAAATCCAGGCTGTCTAAGGGGCACTATTCTTGAATGTATTCAAAACAACAAAAGAGGGGGCAGTAGAGAGCTCCGTCTACGTAAAAGGGAGACATTTTGGATCTACACCCTTGGGTTTCTGGCTCCCCATGGCCTGAATAAAGATATAGATATTGGAGCATTTTTGGTCTGAATATGAACAATAAATATTTCTAGAAACTCTAAATTTTGATACATGACCCTCTCCAATCCCTGTTTTAGATTTTACTATAAGTCTCCTCTACACCATTACAAATGTTCTCTACATTTCTACATTTCTTTTGGGGACATATACTAGTAAATCCTTCCTAATTTTTACACAAGGTTTTATCACTGGTTATAAATCCAGTTGTTACTATCAAAAATATCAAAAATATAAATTTATCTTTTACTATCTCTCCTGTTGAAGATATATACTATCTGCTGTAACAAATATACGGGTGTTAGGTAGTTTTATAAAACACGGATACAGGATGAGACCTAACAGCTTTTTTTATTATGGTTGATGACATCACATTGGTAGTAACTATTCAACCAATATAATCAATGAACTACCATGTTATTAGATTAGCCACACATACGAGTTCATGTGATCAACAAGTGACCAATCATTTACTCGCATCACAAAGGGGGCGTGTCGCCGCTCCGGTTGAAAGGAGTCCATTACAGTGCAGACATTAAGATCCTCTAAGGAAGAAGGTCACCATTATTAAACCTTCGAAACCTGTCAGAATACACTAGTCTGCTGTTCCACAATTCAAAGAACTTTGTTTCTGACTGTATATCTGTTTCTGTGGCAAATAAAAAATCACTAATTTGGATGCCGGTTTGCTTATATCTTGTGAGCATACATGTATATGTTTTCTGATTACTTCATATGACATTGAGGTCTTTTAATGTGAGCACCTGAATTTATAATAAATATATCTGTTTGACATTTTACAAACAGTGATGCACTATTATTATCCTTCTGTTTTACATGTAAACTGCCATTTGAAAGGAGACTACAGCTGGTTTCTACATCTATGATCTACATCCTTGGATGCCCTTGAAAAGACTCTCCCTACACTGCGTGACACTTAACTCATATTGATTGAGGGTTAGGAGTGTAAGTAGACACCCTACGGGGTCACTCTTTTCCTGGCTCTTTGGACTATTTTGTGCACCCATTCATATACCATTTATATGGTTTTTATTGTGCACCGTCTATTCAATCCACTGAATCTATTGCATCTATCGCATTTTAGTGACTTTTTAAATAAGATTATTCTATGTGTTTTTTTAGACTGTAATTTATAGTAACTGTATTGTATGTATCCTCACATCACCAAGCGTATGCTATAAACACTGTTATTTATTGATAGGATATATAGATATATTTTCATTTACGGATACTTCTGCAAGCATTATTATTATAAATTACCATATATTTGTATTTTTTGTGACAAAGCTTATGGACATCGTGCTAATTACAATACCAATATATTTCTAAAGCTCCTCTTTTACTATTTGCTGCTATGGTTTAGCTATCCTGTAAATATTCACACAGTAATATATTTTTTAACTATATACTTCATTGCATACAACTGGAGTTCAGCATAGTACATCAGCTTACCTTATCTAAACTAATGTTGCAACAACCACAAAACACTTTGGTACCTTATAGGTGACACCTTTTTCTTAGTTAGCTTAGTGCGCCCTCTAGTTCTATCATACCCTCTTGTTTCTACACACACACACACACATATATATATATATAGAAATGTACAGATATGTGTGCAAGGAGATTTGCAACACACAAAAAGAAAGACTGCAGGTTACTGGATTGTGTAATAACTGTACCCACTGTAGGCAAGGGTCAGACACATAAAGAATAAGTAAATATAAGAATCAAAATCATCCAATCATACTCATTTGTACTAAATAACTTTATTAGTGAAAAAATATTGAAAGTCCGACTGGACTCATACACATGCACACACACACATACAATTAAAACTAGCTGGAACTCAGATAATATTATTGGTATATCAAATAGCACTCACGCGTTCAAATTATAGTAACTAACAGGGAATCTTAACTATTTATAGTGTTACAATATTGAACCCTGTTAGTGTATAATAGATTATAGACAGCAAGAAAAAATAATTGCTGTATTAGTTAGTCCTCCTTAAAGGAAAGTCTACACTAAGTTAGATAGGCAAAAACACTATATAATCTGAGGTGCTGGGTATTAGTGCACAAATTAGCCAACCCAAGCACGGCCTTAAATATCTGCGTGTTTGAGTCCTAAACTGAGTGAGAGTTGCACTATAATTATTGGATACTATTGCTAATAATAGTTAAAGTGGTCAGTATATAGGCCCCATAGATATAAAGTATAAGCCTTGATTTAAGAGACAAAATATGGTGAGTGCCTCTTATTGAACCACAGTATAGCTGTTTGCTGTGTGTGACCTGATATTCAGGGTGAGTATATTGGAATAAATTAGCATAAACCGATATTGTTTGCTACAAACTAACAAGCCTTGTCGCAATTTAAACACATCCAATAGTAGTGCTTAATCAGCTAGTTTGAATGCTGTGCAGTTAGCCTGCTTAATAACATAAGTTTACAAATTTATTAAATAAATTAGCATAAGCCGATATTGTTTGCTACAAACTAACAAGCGTTTCCGCAATTTTAACACATCACATAGTAGTGCTTTATCAGCTAGTTTGAGTGCTGTGCAGTTAGTCTGCTTAATACCGTAAGTTTATGAGTTTTAGAAATCTGACCCCTATTATCGTCAGGAGAATTACCACAGAAATACTTAGAAATTTCCCATTACAAACAGCCACCAAGTTAAATCGTCTACAATCAACATAAATGAGGACTAAGCTACCAAAAGGTCTCTTCTATAGCGGAGACCTGATTACTTTTAACTGTCTATAGATATTATGGTTGTATCAAGAGTGCTATGACTGAGTCAGCAAATTAAAAATTAGGGGTTCAATAACCCCGTGTTCGTGCCCCTATTGAACCCCTAATTTTTAATTTGCTGACTCAGTCATAGCACTCTTGATATCTATAGACAGTTAAAAGTAATCAGGTCTCCGCTATAGAAGAGACCTTTTGGTAGCTTAGTCCTCATTTATGTTGATTGTAGACGATTTAACTTGGTGGCTGTTTGTAATGGGAAATTTCTAAGTATTTCTGTGGTAATTCTCCTGACGATAATAGGGGTCAGATTTCTAAAACTCATAAACTTACGGTATTAAGCAGACTAACTGCACAGCACTCAAACTAGCTGATAAAGCACTACTATGTGATGTGTTAAAATTGCGGAAACGCTTGTTAGTTTGTAGCAAACAATATCGGCTTATGCTAATTTATTTCATAAATTTATAAACTTATGTTATTAAGCAGGCTAACTGCACAGCATTCAAACTAGCTGATTAAGCACTACTATTGGATGTGTTTAAATTGCGACAAGGCTTGTTAGTTTGTAGCAAACAATATCGGTTTATGCTAATTTATTCCAATATACTCACCCTGAATATCAGGTCACACACAGCAAACAGCTATACTGTGGTTCAATAAGAGGCACTCACCACATTTTGTCTCTTAAATCAAGGCTTATACTTTATATCTATGGGGCCTATATACTGACCACTTTAACTATTATTAGCAATAGTATCCAATAATTATAGTGCAACTCTCACTCAGTTTAGGACTCAAACACGCAGATATTTAAGGCCGTGCTTGGGTTGGCTAATTTGTGCACTAATACCCAGCACCTCAGATTATATAGTGTTTTTGCCTATCTAACTTAGTGTAGACTTTCCTTTAAGGAGGACTAACTAATACAGCAATTATTTTTTCTTGCTGTCTATAATCTATTATACACTAACAGGGTTCAATATTGTAACACTATAAATAGTTAAGATTCCCTGTTAGTTACTATAATTTGAACGCGTGAGTGCTATTTGATATACCAATAATATTATCTGAGTTCCAGCTAGTTTTAATTGTATGTGTGTGTGTGCATGTGTATGAGTCCAGTCGGACTTTCAATATTTTTTCACTAATAAAGTTATTTAGTACAAATGAGTATGATTGGATGATTTTGATTCTTATATTTACTTATTCTTTATGTGTCTGACCCTTACCTACAGTGGGTACAGTTATTACACAATCCAGTAACCTGCAGTCTTTCTTTTTGTGTGTTGCAAATCTCCTTGCACACATATCTGTACATTTCTATGTATATTATTGCAATAGGTTCTGGGATTCTGGGACTATAAGTATTATACAAAGTGATTCAGTCCTTGAATATAAGAATTACAACCCACTTCCTTTCCCTCGCCATCCTCATATATATATATATATATGAATACACAGAGAAAAATACAGCGCTATAGGAAAAAGGAATCCCAATGTAGTAGTCACCAACGTAGATTCTGTAAATATAGTGCTCCTTTGTCTTTAAATCACGGTCAGTTCCTGATAAAGAGGCAAACAAGGTTCCCAGTATACTCGCAGCCTAATCCCAGAGAAGGGGGTCACCAAAGAAGGAAATCCTGTATGGCATCTAGAACAACAGAAGAGGGAAGGGCACACAGACAACAGGGCCCTCTTGGTGTAGTATGTTAGGTATCAAATGCAGCTGTACAAACAACAAGCCAAATGAACACTCACTTATAATAACCTCAACTCAAATGAGGTATGGAAACGGCAAGGAGGGTAATTTAAGCCCCAGGTTCCTCTCCAAATTGAAATCCGAGCCCAGTCAACAGAAGATGAACCATTGAAAATTGTGGAATTCCCAGTCCCTATATTCTCATGCACAGGACACAACAGTGCAGGAATCTAGGAAAGGAAACTTGGCAGGTGATGACTGTTGTAGCACTGCTAGTAGAGCACAGTGTATCACTGCTTCCTTGTGATCTGACGAGAATAAAAGAGCACCTCTTAAGTGCTAAATCCGCAGGCTGGAGCTTCTCAGTAGTCCAGCAGACTGACACTGGCAGATCTGGGAATTTGCTTGTAGAAGGCTTTCCAATCCTAAATAGAGAAGGCACAAACAGCACATCAGCAAACCAGCACATCCTTATTCTGATAAAAAATAAGGAGCAAGTGGGAAAGCAAGTGTTGAAATGTAATATAAAAATAGTGACGCGTTTCTCAGTCACAGAAAGACTGTTTCCTCAGGCTAATACAATCCATTATGTAGGAGTTAAAAAAATCCCCCTTTTGCATCATGGCATCACACTATACTGCAGAAGAGGCTTACACAATTCTTGCACAGGATTCAGGGAGTGACACCTTATCTGCCTTATCTGATTGTGGAAGTCTAACTGCATCACAAATAAAGCCCCTAAGTGACACATCTAGTGTTGGTGCTCCCACCCTACCACTATCTAAAAGGAGGTATCCAATAAGTTCTGATGAACATTGGCAACCCCTAAACTTAACTGCCCCTAAAATACCCCATTTACAGCAACTCCTGGCATCACAACCAGAGTTTCATATCTGGTTCAGCTCAACACCAAAAGCTGGTACAAAAAATTAGCCATGTATGTAACGCAGACAGCAGTTTTTAATGCATATGTGCTGTACAAAAAAGCAAGCACAGGGAAGCCGTACACTTTCCTGGAATTTACACTAAATATTTTGTCAGATATTTTGTTTAACCAGATCCCTAATCCTCCCACATTTCAGTTAGAGAATGACCAGATACTTTGTGGCAAGAACCTTCTTTCTAGCCCCCCCCCCCCCCCCCCACAGCCTGCAAAAACTTACCCAAGAAAAAGAGTCTGCTACAAAAAATAAGTTAGGAGGGACTCTGTATCGGCTAGATTACAAGTTTTGTCGGTAAAAACTTGCGTTGCTAACAAGCCTTTTTTTTCCAGCGCTCACTTTAAACAACACTGGTATTACAAGTTTCTGAATGGCTGCGTTAGCCTCAGAAAAGTGAGCGTTGAGGAAATTTAGCGCCACTTCTCACTGTAATACCAGCGTTGCTTATGGTAGCGGTAAGCTGGCAAAACGTGCTGAAAAAAAAACCTAACACCTGCAAAAAAGCAGCGTTCAGCTCCTAACGCAGCCCCATTGTTTCCTATGGGAAAATACTTTCTAAATCTACACCTAACACCCTAACATGAACCCCGAGTCTAAGCACCCCTAACCTTACACTTATTAACCCCGACATCCTCGACACCTGCATTATATTATTAGCCCCTAATCTGCCGCTCCAACACCGCTGCCACCTACATTATACCTATGAGCCCCTAATCTGCTGCCCCTAACATCGCCAACACCTACATTATATTTATTAACCCCTAATCTGCCGCCCCCAATGTTGCCGCCACCTAACTACAATTATTAACCCCTAATCTGCCGCCCCCAACGTCACCGCTACTATATTAAATGTATTAACCCCTAAACCTAAGTCTAACCCTAACCCTAACACCCCCCTAACTTAAATCTATTTTTAATAAATCTAAATAAAATTACTATAATTAAATAAATTATTCTTAATTAAAACTAAATACTTACCTATAAAATAAACCCTAATATAGCTACAATATAACTAATAGTTACATTGTAGCTATTTTCGGATTTATTTTTATTTTACAGGCAATTTTGTATTTATTTTCGGACTAACGACGAATGAATATTCCTTTAAATGATGTCTACCAAGATGGCGTCCCTCGAATTCCGATTGGCTGAATCAACCAATCGGATTTTTCCTACCTTAATTCCGATTGGCTGATAGAATCCTATCAGCCAATCGGAATTCAAGGGGCGCCATCTTGGATGATGTCATTTAAAGGAATATTCATTCGTCGTTAGTCCGTCGGCCGAGAAGGATGTTCCGCACCGGAGGTCTTCAAGATGGAGCCGTTCCTCGTCGGATGGATGAAGATAGAAGATGCCGCTTGGATGAAGATGTCTGCCGGTCCGGATGTCCTCTTCTGCCCGGATAGGATGAAGACTTCTGCTGGTCCGGATGTCCTCTCCTGCCCCATTCGATGACCAGTGGTGCCCGGCTTTTTTAAAGGGGGATCAGGTGGGTTTTAGAGTAGGGGTGTGTGGGTGGTGGGTTGTAATGTTCGGGGGGTATTGTATTTCTTTTTTTACAGGTAAATGAGCTGATTACTTTGGGGCAATGCCCCGCAAAAAGCCCTTTTAAGGGCTGCTAAAAGAGCTGATTACTTTGGGGCAATGCCCCGCAAAAAGCCCTTTTAAGGGCTGGTAAAAGAGCTGATTACTCAGGAGGAAATGCCCTGCAAAAGGCCCTTTTAAGGGTTATTTGTAATTTAGTGTAGGGTAGGGAAGTTTATTATTTTGGGGTTTTTTTTATTTTATTAGGGGGATTAGATTAGGTGTAATTAGTTTAAAATATTGTAATTTCTTTTTTATTTTCTGTAATTTAGTGTTTGTTTTTTTCGTAATTAAATTTAGCATATGTAATTTAATTGTAGGTAGTTTAGGTAATTAATTAATTAATTTTAACTTAGGTTAGGGTTTATTTTACAGGTACTTTTGTATTTATTTTAGCTAGGTAGTTATTAAATAGTTAATAACTATTTAATAACTATTGTGCCTAGTTAAAATAAATACAAAGTTGCCTGTAAAATAAAAATAAATCCTAAAATAGCTACAATGTAACTATTAGTTATATGGTAGCTATATTAGGGTTTATTTTATAGGTAAGTATTTAGTTTTAAATAGGAATAATTTATTTAATTATAGTAATTTTATTTAGATTTATTAAAAAATAGATTTAAGTTAGGGGTGTGTTAGGGTTAGGGTTAGACTTAGGTTTAGGGGTTAATACATTTAATATAGTAGCAGCGACGTTGGGGGCGGCAGATTAGCAGTTAATAATTGTAGTTAGGTGGCGGCGATGTTAGGGACGGCAGATTAGGGGTTAATAACAAATTTTATAGTGTTTGCGAGGTGGGAGTGCGGTGGTTTAGGGGTAAATACATTTATTATAGTGGCGGCGATGTCCGGTCGGCAGAATAGGGGTTAATAATTGTAGTTAGGTGGCGGCGACGTTGGGGGAGGCAGATTAGGGGTTAATACATATAATGTAGGTGTCAGCGATGTTAGGGGCAGCAGATTAGGGGTTCATAGGTATAATGTAGGTGGCGGCGATGTCCGGTCGGCAGATTAGGGGTTAAATCATTTTATTATAGTGTTTGCGATGTGGGGTGGCCTCGGTTTAGGGGTTAATAGGTAGTTTATGGGTGTTAGTGTACTTTGTAGCACTTTAGTTAAGAGCTTTATGTTCCGGTGTTAGCCCATAAAACTCTTAACTACTGACTTTTATTTGCGGTAGGAGTCTTGGAGGTAGAGGCTGTACCGCTCACTTCTTCCAAGACTTGTAATACCAGCGTTAGGAAAATCCCATTAAAAAGATAGGATATGCAATTGACGTAAGGGGATTTGCGGTATGGAAAAGTTGCAGAAGAAAAGTGAGCGGTACACCTGTACCTGCCAAACTTGTAATACCAGCGGGCTTTAAAAAGCAGCGTTAGGACCCCTTAACGCTGCTTTTTATGGCTAACGCCAAACTCGTAATCTAGCCGTATGTGTTCTTTTTTATTTTATTATTCTGTATTCCTGACTTCATGGACCCCCTGACCTTGTCCTTAGAGTAACCCAGTCACTCTAAGGTCATGATAAATTAGCTACACAAAACAACTTAAAATACCCAATTTAGAATACCCTGGGTTATTTACTTTTGCAAATGATATTTGCCATGATGGGGGTAATTTTCATTTCTGGGCTGTCATACTGTCTCAAAGGCGTTATGGGCCCAGAAAATCAATGTGCCAAATTTCCATGTAAATGGACAGGCCCCATATTTGGCCCTATAACGTGCTGAAACTCCATACAATCTGTACATGGGGGGTATTGTTGTACTCATGGGAGATTGATGAACACAAATATGGGTGTTTTATAGCAGTAAAACACAGTAAGATTATATAAGTACCAAACATGCAGTGCTTGTATGAAAAAGCAAAAATAAATAAATAAAAAAGGCCACTAAACCTGGCCAGGTGTTGTGACTAAGTGGCTACAAAAAAAAGACTGGACATACCCTTTTGGAATACCCTGGGTTGTCTTATTTTGCAAGTGGTATGCCATGATGGGGGGTAATTTTATTTTTTCTGGGCTGCCATACTGTCTCAAGGGCGACATAGGCCCAAAATATCAATGTGTCAAATATCTATGTATGAAGACTGAAATGGGCAGTCCCCATATTTTATCCTGTAACTTCCCGAAACACTATAAAACCTTTTATGCCCACAAATATGGGTGTTTTATAGCAGTGAAACATATAAGGATGATGATATAAACAGCGAAAGTACAGTGTTTATGTGAAAAATTAAAAAAAAAATCATGACCACTACGGGCGAGATTACATATGCGGTGCAGGCTTCAGCTTAATTTCTGAAACCTGCGCCACCATTTTCTTGGTTGTGTTTGGATTGTTCATTGAGCTACAACACACGGCCCAGGAGTGAAGGATTAGTGAGAGTAGAGAGAGAGTAGCGCAAACAGAATAAATAGTTAGTTAGGTCGCATTGGTGGATTGAGTAAACTTCTACACTTACACATATTCTGACATATTGCACACATTGCATACATACATATACAAATACACCACACTTTTTTTTCTATCCCCTCACATATTTTATTTTATTTTTACAGTGTGATAGGCTGAGTGTTTAGTTGTGATTGTGTGTGACTGAACTGGGAGTGAGTGTGAGTGTGTGTAGTGTGATTAGTGTGAGGATGGCAGGGAGAGGTAGAGATGAGGAGGGGAGGAGGAGAGACGGGTGGCAGAAGGGAGGAGCGAATAGGAGAGGACAGGAGGAGCAGTGGGCCCCACGACAGGGAGTAGGTAGAGTGGGGAGAGGGAGAGCCAGAAGGGATGATGGGAGGAGAGATGCCAGAGAGCCCCAGATACCAGGCACATCCAGGAGAGGGACAGAGGGTGCACATGGGGACAGAAGGGGGGAGGAGGGAGAGGATAGGGAGGAACCCACACTGCCAGGGACATAACAGGAGGACTTGGAGGAAGCCAAGTGGCCATGGAGGATAAGAGGCTGAGATGTCCCAACATCTCATTTGATTAAAATTTTTCCTAGTCCAGGCCATCATGGACAACTACAGTGACCTCATTGGGCAGGAGAAGGGCAAAGGCAGTGCCAAAAAAAAGCACTGCATGAATGTCGGTAGAGGATGTATGTCGTCAACAGCGTGGCCCTGCAGAGGAGGACTGCAGAGGGCCTGAAAAAAAGGTGGAATGATTGTAAGAGGCGGGTCAAAGAGAATATAGGACAGGAAGCTATCCACCAGAAGGGAACAGGCGGTGGGCCATCCCTGGAAATGGAGTACAACACCTGGCAGGAGATGATATGCAGATCCCTGAGTATGACAGCAGTCCGTGGACTTCCAGGGGCTCGGGACTCAGGGGTTGCAACCACAGCACATCATGCTGGTGAGTAACACCCCACACACCTCTATTATATGTAATTGCAATACATCATCCGTTAATATCACACATTCATGTACATGATGAGGAGCATGGTATTTGGAGTACTAACAACAACATCTACAATTATACTTGACATATATATGATATATGATATACTGCTACATAACACAATGCAATTCATGATGTGAGGTGGAATAGTGCAATATTAACATGTCTCAGAGTAACACAGGCCACAAGCCACATGTAGAGTTTTCATTAAATGGACACTATAGTCATCCCAATACATTTTAGCTCAATAAAGCAGACTCTGTACCTAGATCAAACTAAAGTAAATTGTGTGACCATACTGTCACTTAAAGAACACATTATTTCATCATTGATATGTACACATAACTATTGTATGAAACACATCCCTGTAAACTGCTGATATTTAAATCCCTCATAGACCAACTCACAATGCGCACATGCATGTTTTAGAGTTTGACATGTGAATCAGTATAGGCCCTTGCATGTATCAATGTACATTATATGCCCACATGGACAAATATCTGACTGTACTAATCCCTCTTATCCTTTAACTCCTCCACAGAACCTCCTGTCAGAAAGATAGAAACCACCACCAGTCTTCAGGCAGCCACAGGAACAGTATGCTCCCAGGCATGAGCATACTTTATTTCTGAACAAAGGGGATCCCAGAGAAGCATCCAAGTATTGGTGATTGGTTTATGAACAGATATAAAATAAAGAAGCAAGTATATGAACACACTGTGATAATGAGATCTGATTATACCTACAAGCTCAACCCATTTTATCATGTTGTGACTTCAAAACACAAAATCAGCTATTTCATATACACAAATAAGCCTTAAAAAGCAAATCTCATACATGTTATACTCTGCAGCTAGTAAAAAAGTAATTGTAAAGAGAAAAACTATTTAATAGTATACTGTCCCTTTAACTATTTGAGATGCTGCTTAAAGGGACAGTCAAGTCCCAAAAAAACTTTCATGTTTCAAATAGGGCATGTAATTTTAAACAGCTTTCCAATTTACTTTTATCACCAATTTTGCTTTGTTCTCTTGGTATTCTTAGTTGAAAGCTAAACCTAAGAGGTTCATATGCTAATTTCTTAGACCTTGAAGGCCGCCTCTAATCTAAATGCATTTTGATAGTTTTTCACCACTAGAGGGCATTAGTTCATATGTTTCATATAGATAACATTGAGCTCATGCACGTGAATTTACCATGGAGACAGCTCTGATTGGCTAAAATGCAAGTCTGTCAAAAGAACTGAAATAAGGGGGCAGTCTGCTGAGGCTTAGATACAAGGTAATTACAGAGCTAAAACGTGTATAATTATAACTGTGTTGGTTATGCAAAACTGGGGACTTGGTAATTAAGGGATTATCTATCTTTTAAAACAACAAAAATTCTGGTGTTGACTGTCCCTTTAAATGTATGTGTTTGCAAGGCGCACGATCTCCCTGGTCGACTACCTGAGCAAAACGCGGACGCCTTCTCTGCTCCTCTCACTGGCCGCGGAGAAGGCGTTCAATAGAATAGACTGGGACTTTATGCTGGAGGTCATGGCTAGGATGGGATTTGGGGGACCATTTGTCCAAGCAATAAAAAGCATATACTCATACCCCACTGCACACATAAGAGCAGCAGGCTATCAATCTAAAAGGATAGACATTAGAAACGGTACAAGACAGGGCTGTCCTTTATCGCCACTCCTGTTTGCTATATGCATAGAACCTTTAGCGGCAAGGATTCGCCTTGCCCCAGAAGTCCATGGGGTCTCAATAGGGGGAGAGGAATTCAAAATTTCTCTGTTTGCAGACGACGTTCTCCTCACCCTGACTAAACCTCTGATATCCCTGCCCCACCTATATCAAATCATACAGGATTACTCATGTATCTCAGGCTACAAGATCAATCAAGACAAATGTGAGGCATTACCTATAGCCCTTCCAGCCCACACTAAAAAACTTATTGAAACTAATTTTTCATTTGTATGGGCCAAAGAGGCAATTAAATATCTAGAAGTTCAGATCTCAAATGATAATACACAACTCTATAAACTGAACTATATCCCTTTATAGAAGGCAAATAGAAAGGAGATTAAAAGCTGGAGAATAGGTGGCTTTTCGTGGTATGGCCGACTGACGGCGATTAAAATGAATATTCTCCCAAGATTACTATACCTTTTTAGGGCTTTACCAATTAAGATTCCCTTACCAGAACTTACCAAACTCCAGACAGATTTAGTCGGATTTCTGAGAGGGAACAAGAAGGCTAGTATACCCTCACAGATATTAATGCAGCATAGACAATTGGGGGGGGGGGGGGGTTGGAGTTCCAAATTTGATTAATTACTATCACTCAGCAAGACTGGCGCAAACTACACTGTTGAGCCAAAAAAATAACATACTGGTATGGTTTAGAATGGAGACTCTGATGGAGGGTTATAGCCATTCAGACGATATATTATGGGATTACACGAAACACAAACAGAAACTGTCAAAAGCCCCAAAACCAATGGAAGAAATGATGGCAATGTGGTATTCTCTAACCACTAATCTGAGGCTGATGCCATCGGATTCTCTAATAAGACCGCTAAGGACACTGCTGTGTCAAGACTTTCATGGACAAATTGGAAAATGGGCAAATAAAGGGCTTTATAGAGTGGCGGACTTCCTCCACAAGGGTAAAATAGCCACATACCAGCAGATACAGGAAAAAATACTACCAGAAAAATTACAATGGTTTCTGTACCTGCAGATGGCGTCAGCTGTCACTAGGGTCTTACCTCAAACTTGTAGGAAAAGCCTGACTACAATTGAAAAACTCTGTAGCACTGAGTCTAGACACACAAAACTAATTTCCACCGTTTATCTCACATTACAAACAGCTAAATCTACCTCAAAGTCTCTTTTGATGGACAGGTGGGAACGGGACACTAACATTATATACTCAAAAGAAGAGTGGGAAGAGATATTTCATAACTCTGGAAGGGGTATGGTCAGTGCAGATTTTAGGGAAAACTGCATAAAGACAGTTTTTAGGTGGTATCTTACTCCGGTTATTACTTCACACTACACTCAGAACAGGAGTAAAGATTGTTACAGGGGGTGCAGGGAAACAGGAACATATATTCATATGTGGTGGGAGTGTCCTCAGATACAGCAAATATGGACCAATTTATCTAGACTACTGAGTGAGGTGCTCTCTGAAGATATTGCTTTAACAATGATTCAGGCTCTGTTGAATGAGCGAGTGAAACCCTTCAACTCAGCAACAAATACATTCATACGCACCCTATGTACAGCCACCAGGATAAGTGTAGCTCGTTATTGGAAAACGGGGATACCCTCATGGGGGGAGGTATTGGAAAAAATTAAGATCACATATAAGCTATCTGAGTCAGCATCATTCATACAAGCTAACCATGAGCAGTTCCTTAAGGTCTGGAATTATTGGATATTAAGTGGCCACTAAGTTTTACACAGAAAAAGAGTATATTTACATAAACAATTAGGACCCAGGAAATACACAGGGAGATGAGAGACGATAAGCGACATTAAAAGACGTTTGTAAGTCTAAATTGGACGGGGCTCTCTCCCTGGATCGGCGGCAGGAGCAGGATGAAGACAGGCAAGTTCTTGTTTGAGATTAAGTTTATGGGGGGGAGGGGTGGGGTGTTTTATTGGTTATTGTTGATTATGTAAGGTTTAATGTTAAGATATAGAGAAAGGGGAGGTAAGATGGAGAGGGGAAACGAGTTATTTGCTTTAAGAAAACACAACAACAAGAGATAGAGAAAGAGAGGAAAACAAGGAAGTTTGAACCTTTTCTACTGTTCTAAAGTCATATCCTCTATTCTCAGTCAATATCAAAGACGGGTTGCTCCACACACTGAAGGAGAACACTTTCTAAACCCGATGAGTCAAGGTACACTGCTCAGTGGAAGAGACTGTTCATCCTTTTGACTTGGTTTGTTAACCCAGAACTAATATAATAGACTCTAAACTGAAGGACTCTTACCGTAAGAGAGGGGGAAGGGGAAGTTTTTATTGGAAATTGTAAGAGATGTGTTGCATTCTTTATGTGTTGTACAATAAAGATTATTTCAACTAAATGTATGTGTTTGTTAAGGCTTACAGGGAGTTACGTTGCTTTTTTAGTCAGTGCAAGGGTTACTGCGCCTGCCTATGTGTGGCGAGATGAAAATGGAGTAGATCTTCTCAATTCTACGCACGTAAGTCCTTGCGCTGAATATGTAATACCGAATGGTGATGCCAGTTCTATGATAGTTTATGGGAGTAAAAAATGCGGGCGACGGTTAAAATATAAGCGCGTAACTTGTATGCTATGCCGTTTATGTGATACCAAAACCGTGTAAAAATCGGCGTCGCCAGCTTTTACGGGCAACGCCACATATATAATCTTGCCCCACATTTGCATAGCCTCCAACTGTCACGATTTGTGCGGGACAGTCGCAAATTTTAAAGGTCTGTCCCGCAGTCATGCACTGTGAGCCTTCAGTCCCGCATTGCCCCTGGGCTGCTACAATCAAGTTAAACAAAAAAATAAATAGAAAAGACTTGGCTCATTATCACAAACCTCAAGGGGCTAACTCTGAATAATGCTTTCTAAGTCTGCAGGGGGTATTGGGATATTCAGAGGAGCTCTGTTAACGGCGAATAAAAATGTGTCCCTCTTTTGCCATTTCAAATGTTGGGAGGTATGATTTTTTTGGCCAGGTGTAGTGACTAAGTAGCTACAAAAAAAACCCCACCTGGGATTCAAAATACCCTTTTTAGAATACCATGGGATGTCTACTTTTGCAAATAGTATGCCAGGATGGGGGATAATTTCCATTTCTGGGCTACCATACTACCTAAAAGGTGACATAGCCCCAGAAAATCAATGGTTCAAATTTCCATGTAAAAGGGCAGGCCACATATTTCGGCCTGTAACAACCAGAAATCCCTGAAAACCTGTATATAGGGGGTATTGTTGTACTTGTGGGACTGTGTGGTGTTTTATTGTAGTAAAACCTATCAGGATTATAATATTCACAATAAAATTGTTCGGAAAATATTTCTCACACTTACTTAGATTTTGTTCATATTAAATCATAGTTCATATATAAATATTTTATTTCAAAAGGAAACCCTATTTGTCCTCTAAAAAATGATGTATAATAAGTGTATAGCTCAAATTCTAGATTTTGTTTACGTTCAGAACTTGGACAATTGCCTCCATTCTAAAGGGGTTTATAAATTGAATTGTTTTGCAGTTGTTATCTCATTATGCCAATAAGGGACAAATATTGTAGCAGTGTCAGCCTTGAGAAATCAGCAGTTTGTATTCAGCAAAGTGCATTTCTAGGCCTGAGAATTAGAAATTGCTCAATTTTCAGATCTACATTACATGAAAAGGGGCAAAATATAAAATGAAACTATATTGCAAAGTTGTTTCATTTATGCATAACTAAACATTTTAAATATCAATATCAATGTGTTTAGTGTTCCTTTAAAAGAATAGGAAAGTCAGAATTAAACTTGCCTGATTCATATAGAGCATGTATTTTTAAGACACTTTTCATTTCACTTCTTTTTTCAAATGTGCTTCGTTCTCTTAGTATCCCTTTTTGAAAAAGAATATGCACATATCATACACTAGTGGGAGCTGCTACTTATTGGTGCCTGAACACATTTGTCTCTTGTGATTGGCTAACTAGATGTGTTCAGCTAGCTGCCAGTAGTGCAATGCTGTTCCTTCAGCAATGGATAACAAGAGAATGAAGAAAATTTGATAATAGAAGTAAATTGGAAAGTTGTTTAAAATTGTTTGTTCTATCTGAATCATAAAAGAAAATTTTGGGATTTATTATCCCTTTAACCCCTTAACGACATACGTCGTACAGGGTGCGTCTTGCACAAACTGGTCTTTAAAGACCAGCGACGTTAGGGGTTTAAAGCATCTGGAAGCGATCCTGATCGCTTCCAGCCGCTTTCCGGTTATTGCAGTGATGCCTTGATATTGAGGCATCTTGCAATAACATTTTTTCCCCATTCAATGCAGAGAGAGACACTCTGTGGCCCTCTCTGCACCGGACATCGATGGCCGAAAATCGTTGGTGGGTGGGAGCCGAAGTGGGAGGCGGGTGGGCAGCCATCGATGGCTTCTTTGATTAAAAGGGCGGCGGGATTGGGGGCAGGGGTGCCAGGGGCGCGCATGGACACACGCGCGTTCACGGGGGGTGGCGGGCGCGTGCACGGGGAGGGAGCGGTGGGAACCGCTGCACTACAGAAAAAAATTATACTTATAAGTGGGAGAATGGGGGGAGGGAATGGGTTAATAAAATAGCTAAGGGATTTGGGAGGATGGTCTTTGGGGGGGAAGCTACACTACAGAAAAAAAAAAAGTTTAAAAAAAATAATCTATTTTTGTATAAAGTGGGTACTGGCAGACAGCTGCCAGTACCCAATATGGCTCCAAATAAGGTAGAGGCGAAGGGTTAGAGAGCTGTTTGGGGGGATCAGGGAGGTTGGGGGCTAAGGGGGGCACCCTACACAGCAGCTTATGTAAATATGCTATTAAAAAAAAAAACTTTTTATTTTAGTACTGGCAGACTTTCTGCCAGTACTTAAAGGGACATTATACACTCATTTTTTCTTTGCATAAATGTCTTGTAGATTATCTATTTATATAGCCCATAAAGTTTTTTAAAAAAAATAAATGTATAGTTTTGCTTATTTTTAAATAACATTGCTCTGATTTTCAGACTCCTAACCAAGCCCCAAAGTTTTATGTGAATACTGTCAGCAGTGACGTGCAGTGACGTCAGAAGTTGGTGAGGCAGTGACTAGGATACGCCTTCATTCTTTAGATATCCTTTGTTGAAGAAATAGCAATGCACATGGGTGAGCCAATCACATGAGGTATCTATGTGCAGCCACCAATCAGCAGCTACTGAGCATATTTAGATATGATTTTCAACAAAGGACATCAAAAGAATGAAGAAAATTAGATATTAGATGTAAATTGGAAAGTTATTTAAATTTGCATATGGGTTTCATATGGGTTTCATATGGGTTTCTTGTCCCTTTAAATGGTGTCTTTGAAAACTGGTCAACTTAGTAAACATCTGATTTTAGTCTAAAAGGATTGTAACAAACTCTTGCCAGATAACACAATGCTTGCTCTGATTATGAGATCTAGAAATCCATGCCCATTAAAATATGTTTAAAACATACTTTTTACTTTAATGCTGCAAATTATGCTTATAGATTCTTTCATTACATAAGGGATGAGAGTCAGAGGGGGAGGAAGAGAGACAGAGAGGGAAAGAGACCATGGGGAGAACAACACATAAGGAGAGAGATGGATAGAGAGAGAGACACACACACACACACAAGGGGGGGACCACTGCATTTTAAAGTAATAAAACAGCAGAGCTACAGAGACTAAGTGAGACTATAACTAAATGAGACTATAATTTAGTGTAAAGTACAGAGGCAATCTGCTAAGTTAGTGGGTGTAAAGTTTGAGTAAACAAAATACAAAAACGACCCTGCTGTAAAAGAGTAAAAAACACTAAACCACATTCATTAAATTATCATTTTCACTAACAGAATCCCTTTCAGTAAAATCTTACTTCAATAAGATGTGGCTGAATAGAAACATTGCTCTCTGTGCCTCTCTCTTCCTGCTCTGTATAAGGATTCAGGAAGTGACAGTGGCACATTCCACTGCACTTAGAGGGGAAGAACAGAACTCTCTTTTTCACTTTAGCAAAGCTAGCAGGTTCACAGGACAGCAACAAAATATATGAAAGTTGTTTTTTTCCGTTTTTGTTTTGTTTTATATGATTTAACATCCAGCCCCAACCCTATGTTCCACTTACTAATGCCTCTCGCTGGATTGGTTCAGCCCAAATAGGACTGCCTCAAATAAAGCACTTATGGGCCATGCAATGATCTTAACCACTGTCATCCAGTAGATGGCGCAGCATGTTGTGTAATGGTGGGCAGACCTGCTTGTGCCTCTCCATTGCACAACATCTAGCTGTGAAAAAAAATGCTGGGGAAAAAAAATTACAATTTTTTTTTTTTTAAGCCAATAAAAAAAAAATATATTTTTGCCCATATGAAAGGTGAAGCACTGCCTCACCTGCCTCTAGTGACTGCACTGCACATCACTGACTGTCAGCTACCTTCTCCAGCTTGCTCCTGTTTGTGTAAAGGGTCTTTTCATATGCAAAAGAAGGGGGAGGGGGGGGGGAGTGTCTTATTTGCCACTTTATATCAGTTTCTGTGCATCTTATTCTTTATAGTAGTGTCTATTACATGCAGTTATATGAAAATGAGTGTATACTGTCCCTTTAAGATGGCGGGGACAATTATGGCGTGGGGGAGGGAAGAGAGCTGTTTGGGAGGGATCAGGGGGTGGGATGTGTCAGGTGGGAGGCTGATCTCTACACTAAAGCTAAAATTAACCCTGCAAGCTCCCTACAAGCTACCTAATTAACCCCTGCACTGCTGGGCATAATACAAGTGTGGTGCGCAGCGGAATTTAGCGGCCTTATAATTATCAAAAATTATCTGCTATTTCTGAACAAAGGGGATCTCAGAGAAGCATTTACAACCATATATGCTATACTTGCACAAGTTGTTTGTAAATAATTTCAGTGAGAAACCTAAAATTGTGAAAAATGTAACGTTTTTTTTTTTTATTTGATCGCATTTGGCAGTGAAATGGTGGCATGAAATATACCAAGATTGGCCTAGATCAATACTTGGGGTTGTCTACTACACTAAAGCTAAAATTAACCCTAGAAGCTCCCTACATGCTCCCTATGTAGTGGCATTTAGCGGCCTTCTAATTACCAAAAAGCAACGCCAAAGCCATATATGTCTGCTATTTCTGAACAAAGGGGATCCCAGAGAAGCATTTACAACCATTTATGCCATAATTGCACAAGTTGTTTGTAAATCATTTCAGTGAGAAACCTTAAGTTTGTGAACAAATTTGTGAAAAAGTGAACGATTTTTTTTTATTTAATCGCATTTGGCGGTGAAATGGTGGCATGAAATATACCAAAATGGGCCTTGATCAATACTTTGGGATGTCTTATAAAAAAATATATACATGTCAAGGGATATTCAGGGATTCCTGAAAGATATCAGTGTTCTAATGTAACTAGCGATAATTTTGAAAAAAAGTGGTTTGGAAATTGCAAAGTGCTACTTGTATTTATTGCCCTATAACTTGCAAAAAAAGCAAAGAACATGTCAACATTGGGTATTTCTAAACTCAAGATAAAATTTAGAAACTATTTAGCATGGGTGTTTTTTGGTGGTTGTCGATGTGTAACAGATTTTGGGGGTCAAAGTTAGAAAAAGTGTGTTTTTTTTATTTTTTCCTCATATTTCATATTTTTTTATAGTAAATTATAAGATATGATGAAAATAATGGTATCCTTAGCAAGTCCATTTAATGGTGAGAAAAACTGTATATAATATGTGTGGGTACAGTAAATGAGTAAGAGGAAAATTACAGCTAAACATAAACACCGCAGAAATGTAAAAATAGAAAGAAATTGAAAAATGGCCTTGTCCTTAAGGGGTTAAGATAAACATAATCTCCAATTGTTTTAAATGTTTTTGTTTGTAAGCCTTTTGCATTTCAGAGCTTAACCTTTTAACGCCGTTATGCCATTCTATTCCATCATAATTACACTGGGCTTTAGAGCCGTTATGACGGACTAGTACGTCATAGCCAATGGCTGTCCTGAAGCCTACTGTGCTTCTCAGATTTGATCGCGGTCTGGAGGGCCCCCCAGACCCGATCCAATAATTGAAATCTCGTGATCGTGTGCACGATTGCGTGATTTCAATTTGTCTACATCGGAACAGTTGTTCCGATGTAGACACTTTAACCCTGGCAGGAAAGGGTTAAAGGGACACGAAACCCAGCATAGTAGCTGGCCCATTTTTGGTTCAGCAACTGGGTAGCGCTTGCTGATTGGTGGCTACACTTGCATAATCTATCTGGAGCATGAAAGAAAAAAATTGTGTTTTGTGTCCCTTTAGCAGTAATATATGTAAATGGATTCAATGCAAAGTTATTTATCCTTTTTTTTTATTTATAACTAAAGATATCTACCTGGCAATTATGCAATAAATCGGGTCAGCTGACTTCATGATATTGTGTAAGGATGCAGCAGCAGCAGTCTGTCTGGATTGTGACAAAAATATACCACTTGGATTTCAAAGTTTCTAATCCCAAACAAAAGTCAGAAATAATTTGAATAAGATTGAACTAGGTTTGTTTAAGACTGTCATCCCTGAATAAATGAAAATAATCTAACATTAAAATCGAGTTATTGGTTTTCATGTCCTATACATTTAAATATATGTGACGTGACTAACTGAAGTATTTTTTCAAAGCCTTGTTCATCAATGTAACACAATAAGGCATCAAACATATGCTGAACCAATCGTTTAAAATTGAATAGTGCCAAGACAATGACAACTTGTATTTAACCTTGAGTGCAGAAATACCTGTGACTTGTTTATGTTAATAGAAGTAACTAAGTTGTATTTATTGATACAATATGCTCTGTTGTATAATGTGAGCAATGGTTGCAGATAGCCTCCACACCCCTAGATGGTGCTGTGAGTTTGATTGTGCACAATCTGTCATTGCGTGACGGACAGGGGGTGTGTGTATGTGTCACTTTATTAACCTGTCTTTGCTCAGTCGTGCTCCTCTCTTTCCTCCTGCAAACATGGCTCTGCTACAGTCTCGTTTGGTGGCCGCTGTATTTCGCTGCCAGCCTGCAGCTGTCACCCTGCAGAACAGAGCCAGGTAAGGCTAGATACTTTGTGTTTTATACTACCCACAAAAACGTAACTGGGAATATATATTTTAGTAATTTACACTGGTTATATGTGAGAGTATGTGGCTGGTTTAGTACGTACCTGGTACTGAAGGGGTTACACATGCTTTAAATTATGTGATTAACACCTTCCTTCCTGGTACAGTGACAATGTTTGCGCTCTGGAGGTTCAAGGACTTTGTCATGCGGAGCCCTTCTGATCCTGAA
This sequence comes from Bombina bombina, assembly GCF_027579735.1. Lineage (NCBI taxonomy): Eukaryota > Metazoa > Chordata > Amphibia > Anura > Bombinatoridae > Bombina > Bombina bombina. Next base: position 1,338,127,857 of record NC_069499.1, read on the forward strand.
AGACAAAGGATAACAAGTCACCAGCGGATTGTAGAATTTTACTTACATCCAGTGTTGAATAAAAAATGCATACTAATACTAAATGCAAATGCATAGATTATTCTTATTAAAATATATTCCAATTCCCACTGCTGAAATAACACTAGAGAAAAAATATTTTGAAAGTAAAATTTAAATTGGCTGCCAGTCTTCACGGGTAGTTTGGGTAAAGCTTTAACACTTGCCCTTCTGGCATGCCCATTAGTAGAATGTTGGGGTGCTTCTACTCCCTGTTGACCTTATATCATATGAGCTGGGCAAATCTGTATGGTAACACAATATGCCTGTGTAACTATGGCAGAATGCCACTGCTAAAGAACATTCAAGGTCATAGAATATGACTGCAGGGGGCACAGGATTTACCCATCCGATAAAAACACAAGGTGGTTAAAGGCTTTTGCAAACGACTTGATCCTTGTGGCTTTAACTCATTAAATCTTAAGTCAGCCAGGCAACTTATGTTTAGTATGCAGCCAAGGGGTCACATATACCGATCAAAGGCACAGAGTAGAATCCATATTATACTTCTCATCTACAGGCATCAGTCTGCTGCAATTAGTACCCTCACTTGTAGTGAATTGGTTAAGTAATTAATGTATGCTAAAATGGTTACGAAAGCCTAGTGTGATTTGGCCCAGTGTCTTAAAGGGACAGTCTAGGCCAAAATAAACTTTCATGATGCAGATAGAGCATGTAATTTTAAACAATTTTCCAATTTACTTTTATCACCAATTTTGCTTTGTTCTCTTGGTATTCTTAGTTGAAAGCTTAACCTAGGAGGTTTATATGCTAATTTCTTAGACCTTGAAGGCCACGTCTTTTCAGAATGCATTTTAACAGTTTTTCACCACTAGAGGGTGTTAGTTCATGTATTTCATATAGATAACACTGTGCTCGTGCACGTGAAGTTATCTGGGAGCAGGCATTGATTGGCTAAACTGCAAGTCTGTCAAAAGAACTGAAATAAAGGGGCAGTTTGTAGAGGCTTAGATACAAGATAATCAGAGGTTAAAAGTATATTATTTTAACTGTTGGTTATGCAAAACTGGGGAATGGGTAATAAAGGGATTATCTATTTTTTTAAAACAATAAAAATTCTGGTGTAGACTGTCCCTTTAATGCCTAAGTGCATGAAAAACAGTATATACATTGTTTCTGACATTAGTACCCTCCCTATTCACTGTTTCTAAAAGTTACGTGTGTGTCAATGTATCCCTTGGAACATGACCAGATAGTAGCTTGAATTTGTATTCTGGTCCAGTATTTAATTTCACTGCATATTCTACATATCTATGCATGTCAAAACATTTAGACATTGACACTGTGCTGTATAAACTGGATTTAGGGACACTGTATACTAAATGTACAGATTGCAACTGTATTTGGCTTACATGCCTGTATGTTCTATCTGGTTGCCAGGACTGTTCAGAGCTGGCCTCTGATCCATTCCTGGATTTAGAAGACTTCTATTTAACATGTAGAAATTGGAAATTAACTTAAAGGACCCGTAAATACATTAGATTTGCATAATAAATGCATGATAAAAAGACAACTCAATAGCACTTAGTCTGAACTTCAATTGAGTAGGTTGTTGTGTGTTGTTTTTTTGTCTGATAAATTTCAGTTATGTTTATTTCCACTATCACTGCATCATGTGACAACGATTAGTCAATCACAAATGCATATACATATATTCTAAATTCCTGCACATTCTCAGTAGGAGCTGGTGACTCAAAGTGTAAATATAAAGAAAACTGCACTTTTTAAAGGGACAGTATACACTTTTCATATAACTGCATGTAATAGAGACTACTGATCTAAAAAATCCAGTATAAAACAGTTTAAAAACATAGAAGCTTCCTGGAACACCCACTTTACATGTGGGGAAAAATCAGACACTCCCCCTCCCTTTGCATATGGAAAGACCCTTCACACAAACAGAAGCGAGCTGGAGTAGGTATACATCGGTTTTCTCCTAAAACTTTGGGGCTTGGTTAGGAGTCTGAAAATCAGAGCAATGTTATTTTAAAAATAAACAAAACTAAAAACAAAAACAAAACTGGGCTATATAAATAGATCTACAAGACATTTATGCAAAGAAAAATCTAGTGTATAATGTCCCTTTTTAATGGATGTAAATTGGAAAGTTGTTTAAAATTGCATGCTCTCTGTAGAATTAATATTTGACGTGTCCCTTTTTTTTAATGATCCATATTGCAAACATATCTCGTGTGTGCCAGGATCGTAGACTCGGTAACTTATTTCTGAGTTTAGAAATCCATTTTGGTATAAAATCGTAATGTGCTCTAAGGGTAAGAGTGGAGCTGAACTCATTGTGCGTGTCTTGTGTTTTTCTTGTTTTGAGTCCTATGTAGTAATATCTAAGGATAGGTTGGAAGTGTTTTGAAACATCCATTTGTAGGTTTGGGAGTTCTGTGTAACACATTAAGAAATGTGCACTGGGAAGGCTAAAGCTGGTCACCGATCCTGTGTTTTATTGGGAGGGACAAGAAAAATTAGCTAAATTGAAAATTACCTTGCACCATCTTAAAATGATGGTAAAGTTCCGGTAATCTAGATCAAGTATTGCATAAATAGATTAAATCAATTCATTGGTTTTTATAAATTTGCATATAAAGCAGTTATAACCTTTATATCAGTATCTAAACAGCAGATATTCAACTTGTTTGTGTTTTTTTTTTTTTGCATGCGCAAATTTTTCATCATGAGCGAGCATATAGCTGTAGGAGTGGGTGGGACCACTCTGTAGTCTAAGTAGATATGGGAGGAGCTTGGAGTGGTAAGAGGAAAAGTTTTTAAGATTACAATCTCATATTGTCAATTTTCAAGGTTTAAAAAGTTGACTAAGTGACAGGAAAACTAGTTTGTGGCACAAAAGTGATACTTTACCATCACTTTAATCCTGAAAGTTGGTAGAAATAAAACCTGGCTATTTTCTGTTTTCCCATCATTGTTACTCATTTAAACTGATCGTATTACTGTATAAACTAACTTACATAGTTTTTAAAAAAAAAAAAAGCACCACCAAAAATATTCTAGCAAAGAAAAAGGGGTTGTTGAGTGGCGCTCTGGTGGGAGCTAGAGTATGTTAATTGGCAATAATCCGATGTATAGAAAGAGAATATTTAATTCATGTGAGATGTGTAAAACCCAAAAAGTGTATATGACAAATAAAATTGTCAGAATATGCGTAAAAAAAATGTTGTGGCCACAACTATAAAACATATTTGATCCAAGAAAATGCATACACAGTACACATAAAAACGAACTGCAGTTTAAAATGTAATCTAACACTATTAAGTGAAATTATAGCATAACTCTGACTCAAAACCGTTAAAATTAAGAAGTGTTGAGGTCGGTATATTCTATTTTAGTAATTCTTTTACCCTTTCATACTTAGGCAGCTTACTAGGATGGAAATAAAAAAAAAACCTGAGTGATTTAAAGTGAATGTAAATTTTGATGCTAAAGTGCCCGTTTTTTAAAAATTCGATTAAAAACAGGGGCACTTTAATTAATCAATTTACATTTCACTTGTGTTGTGAAAAAATTCTTGACAGCCACTCCAGTTTCCTTCCGCCCGTCGCAAAGCCTCTTCCTGGGTCTAAAATGTGGACTCTGGCTTCCTCTAATCACGACTTCGAATCAGACACTGATTTTTCCCCCTCCAGGGGGAAGCCGTGATTGGAGGATGACCGATTCATCATTTCTGAGGTCAGAAATGGCTTTGCGACGACCGGGGGAAGCTGGAGCGACTCAAGTTTTGAAAGGTAAGTATTTTTTTCACAACACGAGTGAAATGTAAATTGTGATGCATTAAAGTGCCCCATTTTTAATTTTTTTTTTTTTTAAAAAGAGATTACTTTAGCATCAATTTACATTCACTTTAAATTTAATATCAGCCGCTTCTAGTTGATAGATACTTTGCTTGACACTTGAATAAGGTTAATGTAAATTAATAAAATACAATGTTGCTAATAGGCACAGTGGTGGTCAAAAGCTTTATACAATGTATAGAATTCCTTTAGGACAGTCAGAAAGCCTTCTCTGCTGAATCGCAAAAATATTGATGTCTGTTAGCCTTGAAGTCAACACTGCTGCCAGGTGATCGTTCTTACAGATGTTAATTGAAAGTCCTAGTAATGATATGAAACATATCAATGATGGAAAGCCCCTATTTTAGAGTGGGCGGAGGTCTTGTTATATTTCTATGTTGTGGGGGTGAATAGTTACTATTCCCAAAATAGTACAAACTGTGTGAGGTATCTGTCTTTGACAGTCACCTGGCTGCTAGACAGACACAGGATCACTTAGTTGAAAGAACAGGTTTACTGCTTTTAAACAATATATCCCATGTCCCTCTATTGTGTGTGCAACAGAGGGGATATTTCACTCCCCTTGACTTAATCATTGCCTATCCCATAATGTTACCTAGAAGATGATCACCTGCTATCTAAGCCAACATAATACCCCTCATTCCAAAAATAATGGTAAGCCTCTTTTCAGTGGAAGACTGTTGTAGTTATGAAGACCTTATTCCCTCTGTGCAAAATTGTATTTAATTCCATTTGATGGGGATGATGGGGGTTCTAATTGACCCCCATGCCCCTTTTATTTAAAGGTCCATAATACCCAAATGTTGAAACACTTGAAAGTGATGCAGCATAGCTGTAAAAAGCTGACTAGAAAATATCTCCTGAACATCTCTATGTAAAAAAGGTATAGAGAGATGGAGAGATAGAGAGATAGAGATATCCTCAAAAGTTCCTCAGTAGCCACCTCCCATTGTAAAGGATTTCTAAGCAGCATTTTAGTGTAGGATGAGCCTTGTGAACTCTCATATTATTTCACCAATCAGGTAAAGGACGCTTACTATGAAATCTCATGAGATTTAAAGGGCCACTGTAAGTAAATATTTTCTATGCCTGTTACTAACTAACTACCCCAAATACGCTTTTTATCAATAGAATTTCATTAACATATCTCTACCGTATATCAGAAATCTTGTCTGCAAATTTAATTGTTTTCCAAACCCACTCCGTGGGTATCCTTTGCTCTGTACCAATCCGTTTACAATACCTAGGTTTCAAAATGGCGCTTTAAACACAAAGTTATTGGTTTAAGTATTTTGAACATGCAGTGCTTAAAATAGTGGGCAGGATAACGTGACATCATCGGCGAATAAAAGATATAACTTTTAGAACGTTATGAAACTTCGTTTTGGAGAAAATATAGGTCAGTAGGTTTTAATTAATGTTTATTAACTTTAATATGTTTATCTTAAAAATTATAACAGAACGTAATCCTTTAAGTCAAATCTCATGAGATCACAGTAAGAGGTCATGACCTCAGCACTACTGATGCTGATTGGCTGCTGTTCTTTATTTTTTTTTTTTTTTTTTTTTTTTAACCTGCAGCTGGGAGCAGGTGAAGTATAACTTTTTACACAGAACTTACTCTGAGCTGAGGAGATTGTGAGGTAAAATATCTTCCTTTTTTACATAGATGCTCAGGTGATATTTTCCTGTCAGCTTTTTAGTTATACTGCATCAGTTTCAAGTGATTTAGCATATCAGTATTATGTCCCTTTAATTGTAGAAAAATTGGTACTTGAGGAGATGTAACATTTTACTGAAATAAGGGTTTTCATCCCTGTTCTGTATGGGTGTTTTTTTTTTTTTTTTTTTTTTTTTTTTTTTTAAACTGATTACCTGCCAGGGATGTGCAACTACTTATGTGGGGCCAAAGGAACACTTATTTTGTTTTGTCACATCATACTGACGTTTGGAATGAGTGAGGGGGCCATGTCAGCTATACTAACAAGGGTATCGGCGGGGGGGGGGCTTTTAAAAATAAGACTATCCTTATTCTAAGGAAAGTGTAGTCCATCAAGGTGTAAAAAATGCACTGGAAAAAATACCCCTTGACTGTTTATTGTAGTTGATGGTGGCAATCCTTTATGTTGGGGGGGAAAAACTAAACATTCCACATAACTATATGTAACAAATTGTGAAGACGGTGACCAAGTAGTGGTGACATTTCAGCTAAATTTTTTTTTTTTTTTTTTTTTTTTTTTTAATAACTTGGCTGTCTCCAGCAAGGGACCTTAAAGGACTGCTAAACGCAGCAAAAATATCTTAATAAAGACACTGCATCATGTGACAGCCATCAGCCAATTAAAAAATATATACCTATTTTCTGTGAATTCTTACACATGCTCAGTAAGAGCTGGTGCCTCAGTGTGCATATAAAAATGTGCACATTCAATAATGGAAGTGAACTGGAAAGTTGTTCAAAATTGTGTGCTCCATCTGAATCACGGACGTTTAATTTTGACTTTGCTGTCCCTTTAACTTTTTTATATTGCCCTACTGATTAGTATTAGGTTGCCTGCATTGATCATACAGATGATTTGAGTGATAAAATTATAATAATTGTAAAACCTTTATGATCCCATGTCTTTGTTCCTAGAGGAAATGCCTCACATAGCAGGTACAAGACAATTTAAGTTCTTGGTGACTGCTTCTGTTAATAACTGACCTTGACATTACCCCCTCGTGTACTAGAGCAGACTGCTTCAGTTGTTGTGCTGTCACAGAACTGGACCTCCCTGAGCTTGGGCTGCGACAGAAGTAGAATGTCCTACACTGGGGACCTGTGTGCATTCTCAGTAAGATATCTGCCCATAATCTAGACAAGTTTCACTGTATACTAGCAAGTAGTACCTATCCTCCCTGTACTCGCTATATACTGGAGTTTAGTAAACACTTCTAACTGTACTGGGATTAGTTACCGATTGCATCTGCAGCATAATCGATAGTATCTCTATTCCAGTAACTGTTGTACAGTTAGATCAGTAATTCAACTTTTAATCTTATTGAGGTGCCAATATCCTTATCTGCACCTCTGTACAGAGGACTTTTCTTTCTCTATTATGGTAATCAGTGACCCTAATACCTGAAGTATACTAGGATTTGACAAACCTTTATATCAAACTGAGGAGCCAGGGATGTGTATTGTGTAGGAGTCATAGAAGGATTTGCATGCAGACATATGTATCACAAAGATAGGAGCCAGAAGAAAATTATAGTGTGTATTATAGCAACATACACAAATGTAAGTGTTTTTATACTAAACCCTTTTTTCTTTTTTTTTTCTTATGATTCAGAAAGAGCATGCTACTTAAAGCTAACTTACTCTTTCTTTTTTGTTCTCGCTATCTTTATCTGAAAAAGCATGAATCTAAGCTTAGCAGCCAGCCCATTTTTGGCTCGGCACCCTGGATAGCGCTTGCTGATTAGTGGCTACATTTAGCCACCAGTCAGCAAGCGCAACCCAGGTTCTGAACCAAAAATGGGCTGGCTCTTAACCATACATTCCTGCTTTTCAAATATGCCAAGCGAAGGAAGAATTTCATAATAGGAGTGAATTAGAAAGTTGCTTAAAATGTCATGCTCTATTTGAATCATGAATGAAAAAATGTCTGATATCCCTTTTTAAAGGGACAGTGTACTGTAAAATTGATTTACCCTTAATGTGGTTCTTGTTATACCAGAATCTGAGTATAAAATGTGTGATAACTTGTATTTTTTTTTTTTTTTATTTTTTTTTTCATATGAAATAGCTTTTTTGTTTGACATCACAACCTATAAGAATGGGCCGAGCTTACAGAGAAATCAGATCTAATTTTCTGTACACACAAATGCTTCCTTATATCTGCCTGCCTACCAAAGCCTGATACTTACGGGCCAGTACTATAAAATGTACTAGTCTAAACATGGTTTTCCGCCCCCTCATGTGTAAACTTTAATATTCTGCCTAATACAAATCAAAATGCACTGTTCATTAAATTTGCAGTTAGCTTTGTATAGGTTTCCCTTTAAGAGTAATTTTGGTGTTTATCTGTAGGGCAAAAATTTACAGAATTACGCAGGGATTTGAGACTGTTTCATATACGTACACGTTCACCCCAATTTATGAAAAACTATGCTTTGTATTTTGTACTTAGAAGTACGAATTTCTATTTTATTTAATTTTTTGCGCATCCATTGTACTTATTTACACTGTGCATATTTATTTATTCCTGTGTAATTTATTTACAATTTTATGATTTTGATGCATCTTAACAATAAAAAAATTCTGTATTTTTGTGTAGTTTAATTATTTTGTATGATTTTTTTTTTTAAGTGTGCACTTGTTATGTATGCATCTCTTTCCCATATAAAAACGCACTATATGCCCCTTAGTGAGATACTGTTTTCACTGTAAAAAGTGGCTTTATAGAATTCCACCAGATAAACAGAAGTACTAGCAAGCATTCTTAAAGAATCTCACAGCCCTGAAGAGCTTTATAAAATCAGGCCCTTAGAGTGAACTAACTTTTTTTTTTTTTAATCCTCTCCTAACTCCCAGTGGAAGTATAATTTCTCTGCTGGTGGTGTTGAAAGTTTTTCTATTTCTTGTATTTAAATGTTCAGTATAGGTGGAAATACCCCAGGCAGAACCAGCTAATTTAAAGGCCAACATTAAAGGTGAATGATTTATTTGTAAACAATTTAATACATTCTAGCAGGTACAATGGATAATTGGGAACACATTAAAGGGGAGACAATGTTCCATGCACTCCAATTACAGTGACAGAGTTCAGTAACATGCACACTTTTCTGGGGCAATTTGACAGTAAAATCCTTTGTTCAAAAGCATTCCTATGTAGGCTCAGGAGCAGCAATGCACTGCTGATTGGTGGTTTCACAGAGATGCCTCTTGTCATTAGCTCACCCAATGTGTTCAGCTAGCTCCCAGTATTGCAGTGCTGCCCTTTCAACTAAGAATACCAAAAGAATGAAGCAAATTTGTAAACTGTGTAAAATTGCATGCTCTATCTGAGTCATGTCCTTTTACACAGCACTACTATATCAGGGATATGACCCCTAGGTTTTCAGTAACAAATTACTGCTGTGTTACTGGTAACAAATGGTTAAATTACATTTTAACACCTTGGCTGCCCTAATGTCTGCAGCATTTATTTAATCCTTGGTTGGGACATTTTCTGTTTATTTTGCTGCTTTGTATGTTGTGCACCAAACATGGTCATGTGTTACATCAGTAACCGTTTGTATCTTCAGAATGTATTGTAGACTCTAGTTTTAGGCCTTTGCATAAATGTGCTTGACGGGTATTTTGCTTTTCACCAAGAAAACAATAGCCGTTCTGCTAATCGGGCATTGAAGAATCCCTACAGAAGATCTAGTTCTTGTTGGCTTCAATCTAAACCTGTTGGAGCATGTCATTTTAAGACTTATCGTATACCCCACCCCAAAGGGGTTATTCACAGAATACAGATTTGGATGTGCAAAGCACTACTGGTCCGGGGAGAAACTGAAAAGATTAGCAGCACTAGTCCTGTATTTTTTTCTCTGGACCAGCAGTGCTCGGCACCGAATACTACTTGGGACATGCATTTCTCTCGAGAGCATGTAAAGTATGTGTGTGTATTGGCCCTTTAAGTGTTGTAAGCATTTGAAATCAACATTTTTAACATGGAAATACTTGTTCTCACTTAGCTATGGGTGCACACATTAGGACGAGCCTGTTAAGCAAAGTTATCAGTTTGCCATTTTAAACCTGTCCTCAAGCCTTCCCAACAGGATTACATTAAAGGGGCACTGAACCCAATTTTTTTTTCTTTCGAGATTCAGTGCATGAAATGTTAAGCAACTTTCTAATTTACTCCTATTAAATTTTATTTATTCTTTGTATCTTTATTTGAAATGTAAGTTTAGATGCCGGCCCATTTTTGAACAACCTGGGTTGTCCTTGCTGATTGGTGGATACATTCATCCACCAATAAAGTGCTGTCCAGAGTTCTGAACCAAGAAAAAAAAAGCTTAGATGCCTTTTTCAAATAAAGATAGCAAGAGAACGAAGAAAATCTGATAATAGGAGTAAATTAGAAAGTTGCTTAAAATTGCATGCTCTATTTGAATCATGAAAGAAAAAAAATTGGGTTCAGTGTCCCTTTAAATGAGCAGTTCAAATAACCGTTTACTAATCGGCTGATTAATTAACCTGTGCTCCAGTTCAGATATCCTCAAAATGTGGCCTGTTAGGGAGGACTAAGGACAGGTTTGAAAGCCAGTGCCCTAGTCTGAAACGGGAGAAATACCATCCTGGTGTCCCATACCAGATTCTGATAACTGGCTGACTAAATGATTAGTCAAATGCGACGTTAAAGGGACATGAAACCCAAATTATTTCATGATTCAGAGAATACAACAACTTTCCAATTTACTTTTATTTAATTTGCTTGCTTTTATTATCATTTGCTGAAATGTTTATCTAGGAAAGCTCAGGAGCAGCAAAGAACCTAGGTTCTAGCTGCTGATTGGTGGCTGCATATACAGATTGTCATTGGCTCACCCATGTGTTCAGTTAGAAACCAGTAGTGCATTGCTGCTCCTTCAACAAATGATACCAAAGAGTAAGCACATTTGATAATAGAAGTAAACTTGTTTAAAATTGTATGCTCTACTGAAATCATGAAGGATGTTTGGCTTTCATGACCCTTTAAAGGATTAAGGATCCCATTAAAAACACTGAATATATTTCTAAATATACCCGTTAGGTAAGACCTGATGTCCATCATTTTAAATTGGTTAGTTTGCAGCAGTGTGTTCTCTGAAAAGACATTGTGTAACCTACATCCAAACGATGATCTAATCAAGGCCATCCAGTTTATCATTTTGTAAAAAGGATAGCAAATATCCCTAGCAAAGCAGCTGAAAGAATTAACACTAGTGTAATAAATGACATGAGCGATACACTATGCAAATCAGGATAGTTAGTGGGTATCCTTAAAGGGCTGGAGTTCAGAACCTTTAGTTAACTTATTAGCATAAAAGGTACAAAACTGTCAGTATTGTATAAAAGAACATTAAGAAGCATTGCATATACTTATAGGACTGCTGTAAACGCCATGAATTGAACTAAGACCTAAATTGTATTAGCCTTTCTTATGAAGGTCCTTAGTGTTAATCTAAGGCATTTAAATTTACATACCAAAAATCCAGCGTTTAGCCTTGAAGCATACAAGGATTTGCTTGTTTAATCCACAAAGATGGCGCTGCACACTAGGTCAATAGTTTGTAGCTCACAACAAACTTATTACTGTAGAGTCCCTTTTGGTTTCCACTATGATACACAAACCCTCACTGCTCCAGATAGTAAAAAGAATCTTAGAAGTGGTGGTGCTTTTTGCATTGAAACAACTTTCTAATTTACTTCTATTACATGTGTGTTTGGGATTTAAAGGGATAGGAAAGGCATAATTAAACTTGCATGATTCAAATAGAACTTGTAATTTTAAGACTTAACGGGACGGTCAACACCAGAATTTTTGTTCTTTTGAAAGATAACCCCTTAATTGCCAATTCCCCAGTTTTGCATAACCAACAGTTATAATTATACATGTTTTACCTCTGTAATTACCTTGTATCTAAGCCTCAGCAGACTGCCCCCTTATTTCAGTTTTTTTGACAGACTTGCATTTTAGCCAATCAGAGCTGACTCCATGGTAAATTCACGTGCATGAGCTCAATGTTATCTATATGAAACATGAACTAATGCCCTCTAGTGGTGGAAAAAAATAAAAATGCATTTGGATTAAAGGTGGCCTCCAAGATCTAAGAAATTGGCATATGGAACTCCTAGGTTTAGCTTTCAACTAAGAATACCAAGAGAACAAAGCAAAATTGGTGATAAAAGTAAATTGGAAACTTGTTTAAAATTACATGCCCTATGTTTTTTTTTTTGTTTTTTTTTTTTTTTGTTTTTTTCTCTCTCCTCCCCAACTTAACTGTCCTTTAAATTCACTTTTATTTGTGCTTCGTTCTCTTGGTATCCCTTGTTGAGAGAATACGCTCCTATCCTACACTAATGGAAGCTAGCTGCTGATTGGTGCCTCCACACTTGTCTCTTGATTGGCTTACTAGATCTGTTCAGCTAACTGTCAGTAGTGCAATGCTGCTCTTTCAGCAAAGGATAATGAAGCAAATGTGATAATAGAAGTAAATTGGAAAGTTGTTGAACATTGTATGTTCTATCTGAATTTTCTGATTTCCTGTCCCTTTAAGCTCAGGCATGTACACATGTCTAGATCACTACTTACAATATCATTTTGCAAGAGCACTAGATGGCAGCACTTTTTCCTGCCATGCATTGCTCCAGACACCTAGGTATCCAAGGAATACCATGGGAACTAAACAAATTTGATAAACGTTCTAAATTGGAATTATTTTTGTCTGAATCACAAGATAATTTTTATGCTTCATATCTCTCTAATGCTATGTTGAATCCCTGAAATTGCAGCCATAATATGGGTTGTTCCTGTGCCATACAAGAAACTTCTGCGTCTTGACAGGTGATGAGATGCAGGGATAGTGCATCTTTGTCCATACACTCTAGGAAGACTGGGCAGATCATTGTTGGCAGTGTTAAATATGTTCCCTTAGGAAAAGTCACAGTGGGACATTATCCTCCCTTTACATGCAGGGCTTAGATCCACTTGAGTTATGTATCAGCTACTGCTTAAAGCTAAGGCAAACTCTGTAGTTGTACAAATTACTAGGCAATGCAAGGGAGAGGAATGGCCAGATTTGACTAAAGAGGTTGTCATCTGTAGCTTTGGAACAGGTTAGAGCTGCAACTTTGTCAGCTAATTTTATATGAAATGCAGCATAAATTATTGCATAAAGCATATCACACCAAGAATGTTAGTTAAATGTGCTCCTTTAACAGAAAATATATGTAATACATTATCCTACCCCCAACCCCTCCATTTAATTTGGGAATGCCCAAAGATAGGTTTTTTATTTTTTGGAAAATTATCAAGTACTAGTTGAAACTGGTATGTAAGAACACAAACTAACCTGTTCCTCAGTAATGCTTTTAATGGGAGACTGGTAACCACTCCAAATCTGTAAATATTTTCTTGCTACTGGCAAGGGATCTTGTACTACCCAGTGGGTGTCCTGTGCTCGGGCCCCCACAGATGCACTTTTGAAGCTTTAAAAAAAACACGTTTGGATGACTAATCCACATTCCTCCAATCATTGCGTGCTCCCTTTGGCATCCAGCTCATGGGGTACACTATTTTTTTTTTGTAAACTGGGCTCAACATGGATATATATGAAATTCTCTCAAATCCCAGCATAATTCTTCACCCTACACTTCTTTTTTTTTTCTTTATAAACTTTAAAGGTGGCAAGCTTTTATAAAAATACTCAAATAATTACTCTGAAAGGAAAACCTATGTATACGGAAATAATGGTGCATTTAAGGTACAGTAAAAGTTTTAAGCATATTCCTGAGTCTCCCTCTGTACTTTTATTAATCAGAGCTCTCATTTATTTCTTTGGGAGACCACTCACAGGGACAGCCCCTTTTCATTATAGAATTCTGGGGGCTGCGTGAGTGTCTCTTAAAACCCACGTCTAGACTTGCAAATTTTATAGAATCTGCCCCAAAAGAGAACAATTGAAAAATGTTTTATTGCTTCTCTCCTGGGAGTGTGATTTTCTTTTGATGGCTGTTTACACATCTTTTCTATAGCCTATACTTAAAGGGCCATTATACACATTTTTTTTTTCTTTGCATAAAGGTTTTGTAGATCTATTTATAAAGCCCATAAAGTTTTTTTTTTTTTTTTTTTTTTATAAATGTATAGTTTTGCTTATTTTTAAATAACATTGCTCTGATTTTCAGACTCCTAACCAAGCCCCAAAGTTTTATTTGAATACCGTCTGCTACCTTCTCCAGCTTGCTCCTGTTTGTGTAAAGGGTCTTTTCATATGCAAGAGGGGGAGGGGGAGTGTCTTATTTCCCACTTGCAGTGGGCTTTCCAACTGCCTTTTCAACAGAGTTAAACTGAAAGCTTCTAAGTACGTTTTTAAGCCATTTTATACTGGATTTTTATATCCGTATCTGTGCATCTTATTCTTTATAGTAGTGTCTATTACATGCAGTTATATGAAAATGAGTGTATACTGTCCCTTTAATTAAAGAAACGTTCAGTATGGGTAGGAATTTCACTGGCAAAATCAGCTATTTCAAATGCCGATATACAACAGTAAAGGAGCTTAAACTAATGTACCCCAGCAGGGAATAAACTATAGGGGAGAAAATTTTAGGGTAAACTGTCCCTTTTTAAATTTAACTCCAGTTTACAGAGCACACAAAGTATGCCATACCCAGCTGCTGCTGGCTAAGTTGCATGTCTTGTGGCCCTAACACTAACATCATTATGTTGTAACTTCTCTTTTTTTTTTTTTTTTTTTTTCCCCCCTCCTTAGCTCTTGGTGGTCCCATGTCGAGATGGGCCCTGCTGACCCTATCTTGGGTGTGACAGAGGCATACAGACGAGATACTAACTCCAAGAAGATGAACCTTGGTGTGGGGGCATACAGGGATGACAATGGCAAACCTTATGTCCTGAACAGTGTACGCAAGGTGGGTAATATGACCTTTCTGCGGGTTATCTGTAAAAAAAAAAAAAAAAGCATTACTAACTTGCACAACGTTAAATGTGAATGCACTCTTTGAAACAGTCCCGTGATACACTGGTCTTGTGTTTTTTTTTTTGTGTTTTTTTTTTGTTCCCCCATGTTGACACAACTTGGGCCAGCTCTTGAGAAAGTAATGTTAACTGTTAAGTTCCCAAATGTATAGCAGTTTCTCAGTTTGCATAAGACGGGTTAATATGTACTAGTGGTATGTGTTGCACTATGTGTAATATAAACTTGTCATGGAGGCTGGGTTCAGACCTCACTCCCTTCCCCTTCATTGGCTTGTATGTTCTAAGGTAGGTTTTGTAAGAGTAACCCATTAGCAATAAGCTGGCATGAGTTCCTTGAACTCTATTGCCCAATAAAATTGTTTGGGCTTGAGATCAAAATCTGAAATGTGCTGATAACATGTCAATGCTTTGTCCTCACTACTGTGCCTCTCTAGCTATACATGATCATAATACTGTGATTTCCTATACCCTTTCGGTTCAGTTCTACTGCAGTGATTTCTCACTGGAGAGGCTGGATGTTGGGAGTAGTAGGGTAATGGGTACCTGGGCATGTGTCTCCAATAAGGTCACCAGTCCTCTACTAGCTGTCTCCACCTGCCCATACTCATGCCTGCTGTGCTTAGCTATACTGCTCTAGTCCTTTGTAAAATACAGTGTCGGTAAAACAAGTCTGTTCCCTTAGTATAATACTCACCCACTCACACCATTACTCCCAGTCATTCTTTCATCCTGCTGTTACCCATGCAGCCTTTTCTTTCACAGTCTACACCCTGAATACCCATGTTTGTCTGTCACTTTTATTGTCCTTATGCCATATTAACTTTATCTCTAATCAAATGCTGTAGTACCACCTTTTCACATTATGCTGTACTCTGGCTCTTCATAACTCACTGTTTGTCCCATCTTCCTCAGTCTACTCTGCTTGTTTTTTTTTTTCTCATCTGTCCTTTCCCTCATATCTCTCATGGTCCGGCTCTGCTCCATTCACCTAGCTAAATGTCTCAACATGCTTGTTTCATTCTGTATCGGGACCATCCGGTGCAATCTGTTAATTCAGTAGTGCCACGATTTATGTTTGTTAGATTTTCATACCATCATTAAAAAGGCACCTGTTACCTTGATACATGTTTACTGTTTGACTGGATTAGAATAGGATTAAGGACTGATTTAAATCAGGGGAAGTTACAAACAGAATGCTAGAAAAGCACTTTTTTTTTAAAGGGACATTAGCTTAGAATGCTGTGTACAGATACATAATAGTGGATTTCATCCTGTTTATGCAGCTCTTTACAAATCAATTTGTAATAGCTTAAAGGTGCCAGATTTAGAAGTTCTACCTCTTTTTATACTGGTGATGGCCATCTTGGAGCACCAGGGTTTCTCCCAGCCTGTGACAGAAGCAGTGCACACTCAATCAGTTAGTGACAATGTCTTTTACAGCTGTGTAAAGTGCTTCAGGTTAGTGTTTATGATTAATCATGTTGTGAGCCATATATGTGTGGTGTGTTTTTTTTGTTTTTTTTTACACTATTTTTTTTAAAAAAAAGCACCTAGCAATAATATATAGCAATGCAGCCACTGCACAAATCTACAGCTTCTGCTTTGTATCATGCACATTATATAGCTATAAGAAAAAATTGGACTGTATTACTGATCTGAGTGTGTGCAAAGCTGTCACAGGCTGTGAGTATACCTGAGCTCCAAGATGGCTGCCCCAGTAAAGAGGCGGAGCTTCAGTAACTGGTACCTTTAAGCTATTTAAAATGATTCGAAAAGAGCTGCAGGAACAGTATGAAATGCAATAACCTAGTGAGTAGTAATCATTCTAGGGTAGCTGTGTCCCTGTCCTAAATTAGGATGTATCTACCATATTACCCACTCACATCTTTCAGTGTGTTTTGATGCATTTCAGATTATATTTGGTATTCAGCACCACTCTGTAAGGTTTGCCAGCCCTTTTACTAGAAGTCTCTGCAGCAATATACTGGCCAAGCGTTAACATGGTCATTACCATAGTGATTTTTTTTTTTTTGATTTTTTTTTTTTTTTATCAGCAATATAATGGCTGACTTTGCTACCAGAGTTGTAATGGGAGACTAAATTGTGTTAACGGCTTGGGTACCACGCAGGGCAATGCACTGGAAACCTCACTAACATCCTACACCCAATTCTAATCTGTTGATGCAACATTCTCCTATAGTGCAGATGCAATATGCTCTTTGTGATTTGTTTGACATTTCTGTGTCTCTAATATAGCCTGATCATAAAATTAAATAGCTGAACATCCATTTATAAAGTAAATTAGACTGCTAAAATCTTCCTGCAGTTTTACTGTGATTTTTTTTTTTTTTTTTTTTTTGAAGCATCCTTAAAGTTCTCACTTCTAAAATTGGGTTTACAACAAAACGTACCAGAATACACCCTACTTCCTTTTTTTGTTCGACAGCAACTCTTCAACTTTTTGTTTTAAAGGTTCTGCTAAAGGTGTTAACAGATTGAAGATCTGCTTTATTTTTATTTTTTTTGTTTGACTGTTTATTTTTCAGGCTGAGGCACTTATGGCAGCAAAGAATCTGGACAAAGAATACCTCCCAATTGGTGGTCTTGCAGAATTTGCCCGAGCTTCAGCTCAGTTAGCACTGGGAGAGAACAGTGAGACTATTCAGAGTGGACGGGTAAGAATCTGCACATTACACGTGCATCAGACTGATCTTTATAAAGTATCCAGGCATTAGACTCTGCACATTACACACGTGCATCAGACTGATCTTTATAATTTTGCAGTGAATAACAAAAAAATTTAATGTCCCAGGTCATTGGGTTTATAAATCTCCCATCAAAAATCATAAACTAAGGTTTTTTTGCTTTGTGTAGGGTTTTGTTTCTCTTCAGGAAAGCTTACAATAGAGATTTTGGTCTTTGCAGGATGGACTTTTTTTAATGTCATTGCTACTTTTTGGGTAAGACTAAGGGGAAAATTGATCAGTATTGCAGACAAACAAGTTCTGAAATAGACAACTTTCCACCTGCAGTTGCCACTTGTGATACAACATAGTGAGCAAAATTTTACATTGCACAAGAGCTCTTGTGTGATGCCTCCACTTGCTCACATGCAATCAATTAAGTGAGAACAGGGCATGTCAAACACTTCAAACAAGACTTGGGGGGGTTGTTGTTTTTTTAAGTTGGCTGAGAATAAAGGAGCAGTTTTGTCTTAATCTGTTTGCAGCCTGCCCCACAAAAGCAATGAATGTAGTTTTTATGGGAAGATTAAGCTAAAGTGTGCTAATGACAAATAACGTGCTATAATAAAAGTGAACTAAACTTTTATTTGATCTATTACTTTTAGTATATAACTGTACAGACCATCTCTGGAACAGGATCACTGCGTATTGGTGGCAACTTCCTGGTAAGAGTTTCTCTTGAAATATTGATTCCATGTATTGGATGGAAACTATACATACTCGTTTTACCGATTTTTAAGTCTGTTTTGAGGTGTGTGTAGTGTTTATAATCTTCCAGCCAGGAGGCCAGAAAACCCTATTCTGAAAGGGACACTAAAGTAAAAATTAAAGTTTCATTAATCAGAGCATGTAGTTTTAATGCTTTTCAATTCACTTCTGTTAAACTATGCACATTCTTTTTATATTCACCCTTTCAGAGACTCCTGAGCATGTTCACAGGGTATATGTACAGTACACTAGTCAAAGATTGGCTAATGGCTGTCGCATGATAAAGGGGCCAGCAAATGGGGAGGGGGGGAAATTTGTCAAAATCGACTTATTTGAAATTCAGAGTAAGTGCTTATTGCATTATCTTTCATTATGCACGTTGGTTACAAAATTCTACTGTATTGAGTGGTCCTTTAACTAAAGTCTTGATGGGTAAATCTTATCTTGTGGCCTTTCCTAACAGCAAAGGTTCTACAAGCACAGCCGTGATGTTTACCTGCCCAAACCATCTTGGGGGAATCATACCCCAATATTTCGGGATGCTGGACTTGAACTGAAGGGTTATCGATATTATGATCCCAAAACATGCGGTTTTGATTTTGCAGGTGCTCTGGATGATATCTCGGTAAGATCTATTTCCCTTAGGCAACCATTCTCTGATAATTTCCAAGTGTAAATATCAGTATGCAAAACTGCTTCTGTGGTTTTGCACCTTTTTTTATCTATCTAGCTGTCTCTTACCAGATTTTATTATTTAACTTGCTGAATTGCTAAGTGACTTTTAGAATGAAATAAAATAATTCACTTAGTCCTCCCAAAGACTTACCTTCCTCATGGTTAATGTCTATTTCTCCATCCCCCCCCCCCACACTTCTACTCCCCTCCTGTTTTATTGCAGAAAATGCCAGAGCAGAGCATCATCCTGTTCCATGCTTGCGCTCACAACCCCACCGGTGTAGACCCCAAACCAGAACAGTGGAAAGAGCTGGCATCTGTTGTCAAGGTATGAGTTGTATACATAGGAAAACTTCAATGTTTGAGTCTTTTTCCAGTACAGAATTTAGATTAATCTGACCTTTTTCTCTGTTGTTGACAATGAAAGTTTACACGTGTGTGGTGGTGTGTTTTGTTCCCCCCTCCTATTCTGATTTAAATGTAAAAGCCTGCTGTGCATTATACAAATACAATCTGTCTCAGTCTGTGTCAAACATCGCCATATTAGCTGCTTTGATGTTTGAGCAGGAAGTGGAGCATGAACACAGTGCTGTTTGGTAGCCTAAACACACATGAGCTATCTGAAAATATATTTACAGACTTAATGCTTTTTCATTTGGATAATGGTGTTTTTATCCTTTCATGAAAAGGAAAACGTATCACAGAATACAGGGGGAATTGGTCTAACCAGTTTCCCTTTATAAAAGGCAGGAATTATTACATGTTTAACATTTTAACTGCTTATATTCCTAGAGATTTGACAAATTAAACTATATAATTGTAGATTAAAAAAAAAAATTGCAATAGCAGTTTTTGTCCCCTTTTTCCTGTAAATTTTAACTTTGACAACTGCTTTTCAAAATTCAACAGCATCTCTGTAAATTAATGGGTGCTACCATTTCTGATCTTAGTTCTTCCCCTTAGTTAATCTGTCCCCAATTGTCCTCAGCAGGAAAGACAAACAAAAACAAGGCTGTGTGGGACATAGGATTATCTAAACGTTTCCATAGACGTGTTTGCCCAGAAATAAATCTATTCACTATTTCAAACATGGAGGCACCATAAAAACTAAGTACTTTGTATTTTATTTTACATTTATATTAGTTTATAAAAACGAAACCTTTTTTTCAATATTGAATCTACATATTTGAAGGCTAATCTATGCCTTGAATACATTATGTCTAGCATTAATTTACTGTTTAACATCCCTTTTTAAAGGTACAATACAGAATTTTGCATGGTTTATAATAATATATTACAATATTTTCTTTCATGTAATTAACAAGAGTCCATGAGCTAGTGACGTATGGGATATACATTCCTACCAGGAGGGGCAAAGTTTCCCAAACCTTAAAATGCCTATAAATACACCCCTCACCACACCCACAAATCAGTTTTACAAACTTTGCCTCCAAGGGAGGTGGTGAAGTAAGTTTGTGCTAGATTCTACGTTGATATGCGCTCCGCAGCAAGTTGGAGCCCGGTTTTCCTCTCAGCGTGCAGTGAATGTCAGAGGGATGTGAAGAGAGTATTGCCTATTGAATGCAGTGATCTCCTTCTACGGGGTCTATTTCATAAGGTTCTCTGTTATCGGTCGTAGAGATTCATCTCTTACCTCCCTTTTCAGATCGACGATATACTCTTATATTTACCATTTCCTCTACTGATTCTCGTTTCAGTACTGGTTTGGCTTTCTACAAACATGTAGATGAGTGTCCTGGGGTAAGTAAGTCTTATTTTCTGTGACACTCTAAGCTATGGTTGGGCACTTTATTTATAAAGTTCTAAATATATGTATTCAAACATTTATTTGCCTTGACTCAGAATGTTCAACTTTCCTTATTTCCAGACAGTCAGTTTCATATTTGGGATTATGCATTGAATTATATTTTTTCTTACCTCAAAAATTTGACTTTTTTCCCTGTGGGCTGTTAGGCTCGCGGGGGCTGAAAATGCTTCATTTTATTGCGTCATTCTTGGCGCGGACTTTTTTGGCGCAAAAATTCTTTTCCGTTTCCGGCGTCATACGTGTCGCCGGAAGTTGCGTCATTTTTTGACGTTATTTTGCGTCAAGGATGTTGGCGTTCCGGAAGTTGCGTCATTTTTTGACGTTATTTTGCGTCAAGGATGTTGGCGTTCCGGATGTGGCGTCATTTTTGGCGCCAAAAGCATTTAGGCGCCAAATAATGTGGGCGTCTTTTTTGGCGCTAAAAAATATGGGCGTCATTTTTGTCTCCACATTATTTAAGTCTCATTATTTATTGCTTCTGGTTGCTAGAAGCTTGTTCACTGGCATTTTTTTCCCATTCCTGAAACTGTCATTTAAGGAATTTGATCAATTTTGCTTTATATGTTGTTTTTTTCTTTTACATATTGCAAGATGTTCCACGTTGCAACTGAGTCAGAAGATACTACAGGAAAATCACTGCACAGTGCTGGAGCTACCAAGCTAAGTCTGCTATAAACTTTTGGTATCTGTTTTCTCCAGCTGTTATTTGTATTGCATGTCATGTCAAACTTATTAATGCAGATAAAATTTCCTTTAGTACTGTTACATTACCTGTTGCTGTCCGTCAACATCTAATTTTCAGAGTGTTCCTGATAACATAAGAGATTTTATTTTTTAAATCCATTAAGAAGGCTATGTCTGTTATTTCTCCTTCTAGTATACATAAAAGTCTTTTAAAACTTCTCTTTTTTTCAGATGAATTTTTAAATGAACATCATCATTCTGATACTGATAATGGTTCTTCTGGTTCAGAGGTTTCTGTCTCAGAGGTTGATGCTGATAAATCTTTGTATTTGTTCAAGATGGAATTTATTCGTTCTTTACTTAAAGAAGTGTTATTTGCATTAGAAATAGAGGATTCTGGTCCTCTTGATACTAAATGTAAACGTTTAAATAAGGTTTTTAAATCTCCTGTAGTTATTCCAGAAGTGTTTTATCTCCCTGATGCTATTTCTGAAGTAATTTCCAGGGAATGGAATAATTTGGGTAATTTATTTACTCCTTCTAGACGTTTAAGCAAATTATATCCTGTGCCATCTGACAGATTAGAGTTTTTTGGGACAAAAATCCCTAAGGTTATGGGGCTGTCTCTACTCCTGCTAATGTACTACTATTCCTACGGCAGATAGTACTTCATTTAAGGATCCTTTAGATAGGAAAATTGAATCTTTTCTAAGAAAAGCTTACTTATGTTCAGGTAATCTTCTTAGACCTGCTATATTTTTAGCGGATGTTGCTGCAGCTTCAACTTTTTGGTTAGAAGCTTTAGCGCAACAAGTAACAGATCATAATTTTATAGCATTATTATTATTCTATAACATGCTAATAATTTTATTGGTGATACCATCTTTTGATATCATTAGAGTTGATGTCAGGTATATGTCTCTAGCTATTTTAGCTAGAAAAGCTTTATGGATTAAACTTGGAATGCTGACATGTCTTCTAAGTCAACTTTGCTTTCCCTTTCTTTCCAGGGTAAATAATCATTTCGTTCCTTTCCTCACAACAAGGAACAAAAGCCTGATCCTTCATCCTCAGGAGCGGTATCAGTTTGGAAACTATTTCCAGTTTGGAATATATCCAAGCCTTATAGAAACCTATAGTCAGCTCCTAAGTACCTATGAAGGTGCGGCCCTTATTCCAGCTCAGCTGGTATGGGGCAGATTACGTTTTCTTCAAAGAAATTTGGATCAATTCCGTTCTTAATCTCTGGTTTCAGAAACATTGTTTCAGAAAGGTACAGAATTGGCTTCAAGTTAAGGCCTCCTGCTAAGAGATTCTTTTCTTTCCCGTGTCCCAGTTGACACAGCAAGGCTCAGCATTTCTGAAATGTGTTTCAGATCTAGAGTTGGCTGGAGTATTTATGCCAGTTCCAGTTCTGGAACAGGGGCTGGGGTTTTATTTTATCTCTTCATTGTACCAAAGAAGGTCAATTCCTTCAGACCAGTTCTGGATCTATCATTATTGAATCGTTATGTTAGGATACCAACATTCAAGATGGTTACTGTAGGACTATCCTGCCTTTTGTTTAGCAAGGGCATTATATGTCTACAATAGATTTACAGGATGTGTATCTGCATATTCCGATTCATCCAGATCACTTTTAGTGTCTGAGATTCTCTTTTTAGACAAGCATTACCAGTTTTGTGGCTCTACTGTTTGGCCTAGCCTCAGTTCCAAGAATTTTTTTCAAAGGTTCTCGGTGCCCTTTTTTCTGTAATCAGAGAATAGGGTTTTGGTATTTCCTTATTTGGACGATATCTTGGTACTTGCTCAGTCTTCTCATTTTTGAAGAATCTCATACGAATCGACTTGTGTTGTTTCTTCAAGTTCATGGTTGGAGGATCAATTTACCAATCAGTTCATTGATTCCTCAGACAAGGGTAACCTTTTTAGGTTTCTAGATAAATTCAGTGTCTATGACTCTGTCCTTGTCAGACAAGAGAAGTTTAACATTGATATCAGCTTGTCAAAACCTTCAGTCACAATCATTCCCTTTGGTAGCCTTATGCATGGAAATGTTGGGTCTTAGGACTGCCGCATCAGATGCGATCTCCTTTGCTCGTTTTCACATGCGACCTCTTCAGCTCTGTATGCTGAACCTATGGTGCAGGGATTACTCAAAGATATCTCAATTAATATCTTTAAACCGATTTTACGACACTCTCTGACATGGTGGACAGATCACCATCGTTTAGTTCAGGGGGCTTCTTTGTTCTTCCGACCTGGACTATAATCTCAACAGATACAAGTCTTACAGGTTGGGGAGCTGTGTGGGGGTATCTGACGGCACAAGGGGTTTGGGAATCTCAGGAGGTGAGATTTCCGATCAATATTTTGGAACTCCGTGCAATTTTCAGAGCTCTTCAGTCTTGGCCTCTTCTGAAGAGAGAGTTGTTCATTGTTTTCAGATATGACAATGTCACAACTGTGGCATACATCAATCATCAAGGAGGGACTCACAGTCCTCTGGCTATGAAAGAAGTATCTCGAATTTTGGTTTGGGCGGAATCCAGCTCCTGTCTAATCTCTGCGGTTTTTATCCCAGGTATGGACAATTGGAAAGCGGATTATCTCAGTCGCCAAACGTTGCATCCGGGCGAATGGTCTCTTCACCCAGAGGTATTTCTTCAGATTGTTCAAATGTGGGAACTTCCAGAAATAAATCTGATGGCTTCTCATCTAAACAAGAAACTTCCCAGGTATCTGTCCAGATCCCGGGATCCTCAGGCGAAGGCAGTGGATGCATTTTCACTTCCTTGGAAGTATCATCCTGCCTATATCTTTCCGCCTCTAGTTCTTCTTCCAAGAGTAATCTCCAAGATTCTGAAGGAATGCTCGTTTGTTCTGCTGGTAGCTCCGGCATGGCCTCACAGGTTTTGGTATGCGGATCCTGTCCGGATGGCCTCTTGCCAACCGTGGACTCTTCCGTTAAGACCAGACCTTTTGTCTCAAGGTCCTTTTTTCCATCAGGATCTGAAATCCTTAAATTTAAAGGTATGGAGATTGAACACTTGATTCTTGGTCAAAGAGGTTTCTCTGACTCTGTGATTAATACTATGTTACAGGCTCGTAAATCTGTATCCAGAGAGATATATTATAGAGTCTGGAAGACCTATATTTCTTGGTGTCTTTCTCATCATTTTTCTTGGCATTCTTTTAGAATACCGAGAATATTACAATTTCTTCAGGATGGTTTAGATAAGGGTTTGTCCGCAAGTTCCTTGAAAGGTCAAATCTCTGCTCTTTCTGTTCTTTTTCACAGAAAGATTGCTATTCTTCCTGATATTCATTGTTTTGTACAAGCTTTGGTTCATATAAAGCCTGTCATTAAGTCAGTTTCTCCTCCTTGGAGTTTGAATTTGGTTCTGGGGGCTCTTCAAGCTCCTCCATTTGAACCTATGCATTCATTGGATATTAAATTACTTTCTTGGAAAGTTTTGTTCCTTTTGGCCATCTCTTCTGCAGAAGAGTTTCTGAATTATCTGCTCTTTCTTGTGAGTCTCCTTTTCTGATTCTTCATCAGGATAAGGCGGTGTTGCGAACTTCTTTTGAATTTTTACCTAACGTTGTGAATTCCAACAACATTGGTAGAGAAATTGTGGTTCCTTCATTATGTCCTAATCCTAAGAATTCTAAGGAGAAATCGTTGCATTCTTTGGATGTTGTTAGAGCTTTGAAATATTATGTTGAAGCTACGAAATCTTTCTGTAAGACTTCTAGTCTATTTGTTATCTTTTCCGGTTCTAGGAAAGGCCAGAAAGCTTCTGCCATTTCTTGGCATCTTGGTTGAAATCTTTAATTCATCTTGCCTATGTTGAGTCGGGTAAAATTCCGCCTCAGAGAATTACAGCTCATTCTACTAGGTCAGTATCTACTTCCTGGGCGTTTAGGAATGAAGCTTCGGTTGACCAGATCTGCAAAGCAGCAACTTGGTCCTCTTTGCATACTTTTACTAAATTCTACCATTTTGATGTATTTTCTTCTTCTGAAGCAGTTTTTGGTAGAAAAGTTCTTCAGGCAGCGGTTTCAGTTTGAATCTTCTGCTTATGTTTTTTGTTAAACTTTATTTTGGGTGTGGATTATTTTCAGCAGGAATTGGCTGTCTTTATTTTATCCCTCCCTCTCTAGTGACTCTTGTGTGGAAAGATCCACATCTTGGGTAGTCATTATCCCATACGTCACTAGCTCATGGACTCTTGTTAATTACATGAAAGAAAACATAATTTATGTAAGAACTTACCTGATAAATTCATTTCTTTCATATTAACAAGAGTCCATGAGGCCCACCCTTTTTTGTGGTGGTTATGATTTTTTTGTATAAAGCACAATTATTCCAATTCCTTATTTTATATGCTTCGCACTTTTTTTCTTATCACCCCACTTCTTGGCTATTCGTTAAACTGATTTGTGGGTGTGGTGAGGGGTGTATTTATAGGCATTTTAAGGTTTGGGAAACTTTGCCCCTCCTGGTAGGAATGTATATCCCATACGTCACTAGCTCATGGACTCTTGTTAATATGAAAGAAATGAATTTATCAGGTAAGTTCTTACATAAATTATGTTTTTTGGTTCTGGAAGGTGTAATCTTGAAAAGCGTGCACACACACTCACTCTATTAGCCTTGTTGCCTTAATTACAAGAAGTTGCATTAAACTTTATTTCTTAAGTATATATATTTATTAATATTAAAGTATGTATAATCTCAACTTTAGAGCCGCCGCCTCTTTCCATTCTTTGATATGGCATATCAAGGCTTTGCCAGTGGAGACACTGATCGTGATGCCTGGGCTGTGCGCTACTTCATCGAGCAGGGACTAAATCTGGTTTTGTCACAATCTTATGCCAAGAATATGGGATTGTATGGTGAGTAAAAATGTGGCCCATGAGTAGAATTATTCCCCCCCCCCCCCATATGCCACATTACAATGGACCACTGCACCCTGGTACTATATAACAATTTAATGTCCCCTAGGGGGTTAAACTAATCTGCATTTAGAGCTGTTCAACAGACTACAAGTAGAAAACAGAAGTGGCTCTATATAATGTATCCTCCAACAAAACAGTTCCCGCTGCTGTCATTTTAACAACATTTAGAAGTACACGGAGGACATTAAATAGTAGTATATTTTGTATAGAAGAAAGGATTGCAATAGTGTGTGTGGGGGGGGGGGGGGGTTGTCTATTGCCAAGGTAATTTTACAAGTAAATTCAAACATCACATTTTCTCAGATTCAGCAGTGGCTTGTATGACACAAATTAAGTATTCACTGACCCAGTACACACCAATGCCAGATCTCTGAACAGGTATGGTGTTAAATACTGATGCACAACCCTAACAGCTATGTGCATATGCCACTGAAAGTGGTAAGTTTTACTAGAAGCATTTTTGCTAATGGAAGTTTATTTCAAAAATGCTTCTATTTAAAACAAATTAACCTTTCAAATTTGACTTTTCTATCCCTTTTAGTTGTTGTATATGCAAACGTTAGGTTATTATTTTTTAGGGACATTTTATTAACCCCTTAATGACCTATGACCTGCCAGATAAGTCATGCAAAAACTGTCAGTTATCATGTACGTACCTGGCATGTCATCCGGTAAAACAAGCACTGGAAGCAATCTGTTATCGCTTCAACCGCTCTTAGTGCATTGCCACAATGCCTCGATATTGTGGCATTGTGCAATACCTGCCAGAGTAACCGATGCAGAGAGGGGATGGGAGTGGGGATTATAGGATAGGGATATGATCTTGGAGGGGCTAAGTGAGGTAGGGGGCAGCTACACTACAAGAACTTTTTTTTTTTTTTATATAAAAAATAAATATAAAAAAACTGGTTACTGGCAGACAGCTGCCAGTACCTAAGATAGCAGAAATCAGTTGGAGCAGGGAGGTTTAGAGCTGGTTGGTGGGTAAGGGGAATCCTACACTACAGAAAATATTTTTTTTAAAAGTTATTTTCATACTGGCAGACTTCCTGCCAGTGCTTAAGACAGGGGTGACTATTGGGGGGGAGGGAAGAGCTGTTTGAGGGGTATTAGGGGGTGGAAAGTGTCAGGTGGGAGGGTAATCTATACACTAAAGCTAAAATTAACCTTACAAGCTACTTAATTAACCCCTTCACTGCTGGGAATAAGTTTGGTGTACAGCTGCAATTGGTATCCTAATTACCAAAAAGCAATGTCAAAGCCATATGTCTATTTCTGAACAAAGGGGATCATAGAAGCATTAACAACCATTTGTGCCATGATTGCACAAACTGTATTTTATCATTTCAGTGAGAAACAGTTTGTGAAAGTTAACTTATTTTTTTTTTAAATTTTTTTTTATTGCATTTGGCAGTGAAATGGTGGCATGAAATATAACAAAATGGGTTGTCTTCTAAAGTGTGTGTGTATTGGAGTGATGGCAAAAATGCTGCAAATTCTCTGGTCTTTTGGGGAAGTTTCAGTTGGAAATGCTCAGTCCTTTAAGGGGGTAAACGTTGGGTATTTCTAAACTCAGGACAACATTTAGAAACTATTTAGCATGTTTTTTTCCATATTTTATTAAAAATGTATAGAAAATTATGATGAAAATAACAGTCCATTTAATGGCAAGAAAAACAGTAAGTGTGGGTACAGTAAATGAGTAAGATGAAAATTTCAGCGAAACAAACACCGCAGAAATGTAAAAAGCCCTGGTCCTTAAAGGGCCACTGTAAGTAAATATTTTCTATGCCTGTTACTAACTAACTACCCCAAATACGCTTTTTATCAATAGCATTTCATTAACATATCTCTACCGTATATCAGAAATCTTGTCTGCAAATTTAATTGTTTTCCAAACCCACTCCGTGGGTATCCTTTGCTCTGTACCAATCCGTTTAAAATACCTAGGTTTCAAAATGGCGCTTTAAACTCAAAGTTATTGGTTTAAGTATTTTGAACATGCAGTGCTGAAAATAGTGGGCAGGATAACGTGACATCATCGGCGAATAAAAGATAACTTTTAGAACGTTATGAAACTTTGTTTTGGAGAAAATATAGGTCAGTAGGTTTTAATTAATGTTTATTAACTTTAATATGTTAGTTGTTTAGCTTAAAAATTATAACAAAGTAATCCTTTAACAGTAAGAGAATTGAGAAACTGGTCACTAAGGGGTTAAGCAAATTTAAATTTTTAATTATGGGATTAAAACAAAAATGTATGGTGACATTAGCATTTGTTTCATAATAAAATGGACAAATGAATTTGAGAATTTTATATTTAGAGGTTTTTTTTGTTTTGTTTTTTCTTCTGAAGTATCTTGCACAAATATGCAAAGATTCTTACCTGTAAGGTAACTATATTGTCTTGTTTCAAACCCCCAACACTTTTTAATATTCCTTTTGACTTTTTTTTTTTGCAAGACCAGTACATTTTGTGGCAATTTAAGACTTATCTTTTGTATAGGTGAACGTGTGGGTGCATTCACTGTGGTATGCAGTGATGTGGATGAAGCAAAAAGAGTTGAATCCCAGTTGAAGATCTTGATCCGTCCTATGTATTCCAATCCTCCAATCAATGGAGCTCGGATAGCCGCTTCTATACTAACACAGCCTGATCTGCGTAGTGAATGGTAAGAGACAAACGGGTTTTTTTTTTTTTGGTTTTTTTTTTTGGGGGGGAGGAATTTAAAGCGACATTAAACACTAAGGGGTCGCTTTATCAAGCTGCTGGAATTTAGCATTGTACAAGAATGCAATTTTGCACTCTTGTGCAACGCCGCCTGCACACAGCCAATCACGCCCATGCATAAACTGTCAATCTCCCCGGTCGCACAAAACCAGAGAGTTTAAAATTCGCCTTCTAAGAGGTGGCGAAGAGGTTGGGGAAGCAGCGGTCTGATAACCGCTGGTTCATAAATACGGACTGCAGGTTCTCTTGTGACTACCTGCAGTCGTAGGGGTGCGGCTAGTTTTGTTTTCTATCTAGCATTTAAGGGTCGATTTATCAATCACATACTCTACCTATTCATTATCTCAGAAATCTATCTGGCATAAATGAGTTGGAGATTTAAATCTCCTCCCTCTGAGCCTTTCTTTTATCCTTTTCTACCGCCTTTTGAGAGGACTGGTATGAGAATGTACAATGAGATGTTGTGTAACTATTTTGTATCTTGGTATTAAACTATGAGACTCTGAAATATTGTCAACATGTGAAAGCTTAGACATTTCTTGTCTGAAGTCATGCATGTTATACTTTGTGCATCTCAACATTAACAGTTTACGCTTATCTCATTTATTGTTGTTGTGACTTAAAAATTTTAATAAATATCTAATAAAAAAATGCTAGAATGAATCGGTCAAAGAAAAGATTAGTCTGAGAATAACATGTGGATGCATTTCTTTAAGGTTTCATTAGTTTAAAACTTTGTCCATTTTTAGTGTATATAAAACAATGGGAGCTGCCATGTTGTAACTTAGGTTACCTTCTCTGCTATGGCCAATTAGGCACAGTTATAAATAGGTCACTAGAGTGTGCAGCCAATGGCTGTGAGAAATGAAAGTGCAGAACACTTATATTCCAAACAGGAACTAAAAAGCTCACAATTTCAGAATGGAATTGCAGGAAAGGGGACAAATCAAACCATGAAATTATATTGCAGAGGTTGTGTTTTTTTTTATATTTTTTTTTTATTTACAATCTCTGGGTTTACTGTCCATTCAAAGATCGGCTAAAAACTCCAGTAGAAGTGTGCATTGTAACTGACATACTAGACTTTATTTTTTATTCCCCCCTTACAACTTAACACTGACTTTTCAGGTTTCTAGTGACTTAAACTTCTAATGGTATGACACACACTTTTGCTTGGAAGCTGGTAAATTCTCATTAAACTAACTTTGAAGTGCAAAAAAATACAGTAGTGCATTGGCAGATTTTAATAATGCACTGTTGCTTGCATATAAATGTTACCTTGCAAACTGGCTAAAGGGACATGAAACCCTTAGTGCGTGCAGTTTTATACCGCATTCTACTATTTACTTTGTTCGTATCTTCTCTTGAAAAGCTGTGACGTAAGCTCAGGAGCGTGCATGTTCCTGGAGCACTGTATGTCGGAATGTTACCCATTTCCAAGAGCACTAAAAGACAGCGCTACTTCCTGCCATGTAGTGTTCCTGATACCTACTCGGGTATCTTCAGCAAAGAATACCATGGGAACAAAGTCAATTTGATAATAGAAGTAAATTCGTGTTTCATATCCCATTATGCAGTGTTGGCTCCCAGTAGTGCATTGCTGCTGCTTGTGAGCCCACCTAGGTATGTGCAACAATGGTACAATTGCATGTTCTATCTGAAAGTGTTACTCTTGTCTCTGAACACAATTGCTAGATATGCAGATTTTATTTTTTTTTAAATCAGAAAGTATATAAAGCAAAAATTAGCCTATTATATTAGGTCTTCAGATATTTTAGAAATAAGTGCCAATAAGTTCTAAATTAGGTTTCCTTCTTAAGGCCATTTTAGGGACGGTTATAAATTGTGGTCACTAGTGAGCAACCAGGACTGTGTGGAATCTGCACTTCTACTTGCAACAAGAAATCGGACAGACCAATCTTTAACCCCTTAATGACGTCCCATGCCATCCTAACACTGGGCTTTAATGCCTTTAGGATGGCATGGAACATCCTACCTTCGGCATCCTGCAGTTTCCTCGTTTTGTTAAATGGAAAATTTGCTAGCTTGTGTCTCTCCCTCAAGCTTCTATGGTGTCATTTGCATCAAATCATGATAGGAAAATTATTTGCACTAGTAACTAAGTTGAATCAGTGCTAATCCTCAAGGGTACAAGAGGCCAGGCTACCACAGTCTGCACGTGTGCAAACGTTTTGTGTTGTATCTGAATATTTGTGATTGGTTAGCAGTGGTTCTTTTGTTCTGGGGACAGGGAAATCGGTGAAAAGAATAAACCTAAAACAATATACTAATTTGACAAAATGAAAGCTGCAATTTTCAATGCAAAATGTTACAATTTGTGTCAAGTGTCACTTTAAGTATATTTTAATAGTAGTTTTCTGAAATATTTTTTTTGCTGCTTTTACTAACAGCATTACCAGGTCCTGCCTTGAATAAATTTAGACGTTGTCTGCTGGGTTTTACAACTCTCCCTCCCCCGAAGGTGGCGGTGTGGTATGGGCTTGGTTATCGCCTTCTCTCTTTACATAAAAAAAAAAAAAAAAAAAAAAAAAAAACTTACTAGCCAGTCACAGCCAAGGTTCTTTCTATTTTCATTATGATACAAACCTCAGCTTTCTAAAGCTAACTAGAAAAAAAGTTTGTGTGCAGAACTAACAGCATTGTAGGGGATCGTAGCATTTAGGGATAGCTTTAAAGCAGACATTCTAAGGCACAAAATAACTGCCTGCTCTAATTTTGTTTGCGTTCCTGATCCTTGCTAAATGTATTTAAAGGGACAATTAAACTGCTGGGCACACAGCTACCCTACAATGGTTACTACTAGGTATGTTGCATTTCCTCCTGTTCGGTCGGCTCTTTAAACCTAAACTAATACCCCTATAATCAAATACTAAACTAACCAATAGCCCTTAAAAGGGCCTTTTGTAGGGCATTGACCTAAGTTAAACAGCTTTTACCTTAAAAAAAAAAAAAAAATATTAAGTCCCCCCCCTTCAGCTCTTTTTAAGAGTACCCAATAAATCCTTAATCTAAAAAAAAACAAACCCCAAAAATTAAAAAATAAAAGCTTAAGTCTAACCCCCAAATAGGTACTCATCAATCTGGCAGAAGAGGTCCTGTTCCTGGCGGTGAAGTCTTCTTCCAAGCGGGGACCACTGCCGCCTTCATCCAGGACCAAGCTGATTTGAACAGCCAATAGAATTTCAGTAGCTCTCATCCTATTGGCTAATTTGAAGAATCAAATCAGCCAATAGGAATGCAAGGGATGCCATATTTAAACACTTACCTTGAATTCACTATTCAGTGTACAGCGACAATCGTACGAAGAGGGTCCTCTTCGGCTCCGCGGTCGCCAGTCCTGCTCTGCGCTTATCTCCACTCTGTGCCGGCTTGGTCCTGGATGAAGGAAGTGGGGCTTTTGTAGGGCATTGTCCTAAGTTAAAAAGCTTTTACCTAAACAAATTACCAATTACTCCTAACAGTAACCCCCCCCCCATAAAAAAAACTTAACCTACCCATTGCCCCTTACCCATGGGCATTCAGCACTTACAGCCCAAAAAAAGCTAATCTAAAAAAGCCACCCCAAAAAAATAAAGACCAAGATCTAAACCCCAAATAAGTACTCACCGTTCCTAAAGTCCGGCGGAGAAGGTCGTCTTCCAGGCGGCTCAATCTATCTTCAGCCACAACGAAGGCAGCATGGAGTGGTCTTCCCAGATGTGTGGATCCTCAGAAGCAGTCCAACGGTGGTGAGCATTCTTTGGCAGCGTGGAGGCTCCTCTTTATCCGATGTTCGTCGTACACTGAAGATTGAATGCAAGGTATTGCATTCAATTTGGGGTACCGTGCATTCCTATTGGCTGAAATATTGAAATCGGCAAATAGGTTGAGAGCTACTAAAATCCTATTGGCTGTTCAAATCAACCAATAAGATTTCAGTAGCTCTCATCCCATTTGCTGATTTCAAAAATAGGAATGCATGGTACCCCAATAAATATGGGGTACCTTGCATTCAATCAGTGTGCGTTGAACAATCACACGAAGAGGAGCCTCCACGACGCTGAGTATCTGCATCAGGGAAGCTAGCTCCGCACCACAGTTAAGGACCGCCGCAGAGGATCCACGCATCTGGGAAGACCGTGCCGCTTTTGTTCCTGGTGAAGATAGATGATGGAGCCGTCTGGAATAAGATCTTTTCCGCCGGACTTCATGAACGCTGAGTATCTATTTGGGGCTTAGTCTTAGATTTTTTTTTTTTAAAAGATTAGGGATTTAATGGGCTGTAAAAGAGCTGATGGCAATGCCCATACAAATGCCCCTTAAGGGGGAATAGGTAGTTGAGGTTTTTTTTACTGTTAGGGGGCACTTAGTTAAACAGCTCTTTTACATTTTAAAAAAAAAAGCTAAGGGCAATGCCCTACAAAAGGCCCTTTTAAGGGCTATTGGTAGTTTAGATTAGGGGGTGTTTTTATTTTGGGGGTCTTATTTTCATAGGGATTAAGTTTACATTTTTTTAATTTTGTTTCTGTAACTTTATATTGTAATTTTAGAAAAAATTTTTTTTGTAATTTAATGTTGAGTTTTATTTAAGTTTAACTTGGTATTTGAGTTATTTTAGGAGGCTTAGTAATTTAGTTATTTTCATTGTGGGGTTGGCAGTTTAGGGGTTAACAATTTAATGTTTGCGGATTAGGGGTTAATTACTTTATTATTTTTCGGTGTTAATACTTAGTGAGGGAGGTTAGGTGTGGGTTTTTTTTTTTTTTTTTTTTTTCTTCATGTGGGTGGTTATTTCTTTTCGTGCGGACAGTAGCAACATTCTTTTAGCTGCCTCGCGCATCCAACATTCCTTTGAGGATGCGTGCGCAACTGGCGAATGACGTGTTACAAACATGATTATAGTATAGATGTGAGCTTTACAGGTACACAATATATCATGTACACCAACCTGGTATACGTTCTACAGCTGTATATCAGAGTGTGTGTGTGTAGCTTATGTCACAGGCTTTTAGAATACCTGAGCTCCAAGATGGCATCCTCAGTACAAAGGCAGAGCTTCAGTATCAAACGGGAGAACTGATTAGTAAAGAGCTGCAGGAACTGGGTGGAAAGCAATAACACAGGGAGTAGTTACTAATTTTTGTTGTAGTTGTGTGAACAGCAGTTCAATGTCCCCCTTAAAGGGACAGTCAAGTATAAATTAAACTTTCATTATTCAGATAGGACTTGTAATTTTAATCAACTTTCCAATTTACTTTTATCATCAAATTTGCTTTTTTCTCTTGGTATTCTTAGTTTAAACTAAACATAGGTAGGCTCATATGCTAATTTCTAAGCCTTTGAGGGCTGCCTCTTATCACAGGCTTTTTTAAATCTCTTTTCAACACAGAGACAAAGTGCACGTGGGTCATATAGATAACACTATGTTCAGGCACAGGGGGTTATTTAAGATTTAGCACAAAACAATGCTAACTGCAAGACAATATATAATAAACAGTCAGTCATGTAATCAGGGGGCTGGAAGAAGGTTCCTAGATACAAGGTAATCACAGAAGTAAAAAGTGCATTAATATAACTGTTGGTTATGCAAAACTGGGGAATGAGTAATAAAGGGATTATCTATCTTTTTAAAACAATAACAATTCTATGGTAGACTGTCCCTTTAAGCCCTATGCAGAGGTGTTGCATGCAATAGTCTATCAAGAAAGCACATCCATAGCTATATTAAAGGAGAATTAACTTTTTTTTTTTTTTTTTTTTTTTTTTTAAAACCCCAGCTGCAGAGGGTACTGCTAACTTCAAAGCTACTTCCACATGCTCCTGACTGGGGTGGCTGGAGAAATAAGTGCACTAATGTTGCCTGTCTGTTTCTAGTAGCTATCCAGATGTGAAAAATATGTGCAGGGTAGGGATACGCATCAGCCTTTTTCTAGTGTTTTAACACTTTAAAAGGTATACTCTAATTGTAGTAACAAAGCTGTATAATATTACCTAAATATTGGCAAGCGATTTGTCATGTTTGCATTCTTATGTTAACAATTGTGAATTATAAATATCTGCTGGAAAAGAAATCTGTAATCAAACAAGCAATGCTGGTGCTTGTTGCAGGCTGCAGGAGGTGAAGAGTATGGCCAACCGGATCATCAGCATGCGAGAACAGCTGGTGTCCAACTTGAAGAAGGAAGGATCTATCCACAATTGGCAACATATTAGTGACCAGATTGGCATGTTCTGCTTCACTGGGCTACGTCCAGAGCAGGTGAGAAGCTAATAAACTGCGTGGGAGCATTGCTTAAAACCATTCTATTCTATGCTTTTTTATATATATATATTCTTTCAATCTCACTGCCTCTGTTCTTATTTTTTTAGTTGTGTTTTTTTTTTTTTTTTTTTTATTTCATAATTTCTTTCCTACACGTCTTTTCTCCAGGTGGAACGTCTCATAAAGGAATTCTCAGTCTACATGACCAAGGATGGTCGTATCTCTGTGGCTGGAGTAACTTCAGGGAATGTTGGTTACCTTGCCCATGCCATTCACCAAGTCTCAAAATGAGCTAGTCTGACACTTGTGGTGAACTCCACCGGCACCTTCAAAGGAAAAAATAGCACTTAACTTGTCCCCAAACCTGCTTACCCATTGATACCTCTTAGAAGTAATAGAGAAATCTAGTGCAGTCAACTCTTAAATCCTTCCATGAAGAATTTTTAGTATGTCTAATAAATACAGTTTCCACTTATTAGTGTTTAACACAGCCCTCCCATATGAAATTGACTGTTGTAATGGTTGTGTTAGAATGTAGTGCTGGAGCCTTGCAGTGAGTAACTTGTAGAGGGAACACACCATTTCAGACTTTTGCTACATCCCATATCTGTCCCTTTTTACTGGTTTACAACAAATTGCTTTGGAAATAAATGTTGCCCCGTTCTAACCAAATGGTTTACCATTTTTGGCTGCCTTCATGTAATATCTAAGAATGTCGGTGCTGGCGTTGGGCAGAATGTCTGTCTGAAATATTCATTTGAATGTATTTTGGATTCAATAAAATTCATATGGGAATTGGTCTCAAGATTAATGTGATCCGCATATACATAGTTATTTAAACACCTTATTACTTTCTGTATAGCATTACACCAAGCATCTCCCTGACACTTACTAAAGATATCCAGTGGCACTACTATAATACAAAGAACTTAATCCCCAATTGTTATGCCAATGAATTCACTTTTATTCAAGGGTGTTATGTACCTTTATTCAGCTATTTGACAAATGGTCAGATGACCACTAACTATGGATACATGTGTAAGCACACCTATCCTTATGTTTTAAAGTGAAACTGATGTACACATGTAGCATGTCAAAATATATCCTTTATTAAAAATTCAACATTTAAAAAAAAAAAAAAAATGCTCTCCAAACAACTTAAATTGTTTGAATGTATAGTAGCAACATGCCACCATTGCTATCTGAATGAGTGGATACAGGATCCTTTGAACTATGTTAAAGTGAAAGTCAATTTGGATGAATTAGTGCCTGGTTTTTAATAAACCTATTAAAGTGTCTTTTTAAAAAAAAAAAAAAATCAAAATTGACATTTCACTCCTTTTCTTAAAAAATCTTACCTTTTTCTCCAACATTGGTGTGTCCGGTCCACGGCGTCGTCCTTACTTGTGGGATATCTCTTCCCCCAACAGGAATTGGCAAAGAGTCCCAGCAAAGCTGGCCATATAGTCCCTCCTAGGCTCCGCCCACCCCAGTCATTCTCTTTGCCGTTGCACAGGCAACATCTCCACGGAGATGGTTAAGAGTTTTTTGGTGTTTAAATGTAGTTTTTATTCTATTAAGTGTTTTGTTATTTTAAAATAGTGCTGGTATGTACTATTTACTCTGAAACAGAAAAGGATGAAGATTTCTGTTTGTGAGAGGAAGATGATTTTAGCAGACAGTAACTAAAATCGATTGCTGTTTCCACATAGGACTGTTGAGATGAAGTAACTTCAGTTGGGGGAAACAGTTAGCAGACTTTTCTGCTTAAGGTATGACTAGCCATATTTCTAACAAGACTGTGTAATGCTGGAAGGCTGTCATTTCCCCTCATGGGGACCGGTAAGCCATTTTCTTAGTCAAACAGAATAAAGGGCTTATTATGGGCTAAAAAACTGGTAGACATTTTTATGGGCTAAATCGATTGCTTTATTTGGGCATTTTATTCATATTTATGCTGACAATTTGCATTTATAAACTTGGGGAACGTTTATTAAACGGCAGGCACTGTGTTAGACACCTTTTCCAGTCAGGGGGCCTTCCTAGTTGTAGACTGAGCCTCATTTTCGCGCCATTACTGCGCAGTTGTTTTTTGAGAGCAGGGCATGCAGATGCATGTGTGAGGATCTAAAAATTGCTGGAAAAGCTTCTAGAAGGCGTCAATTGGTTAAATTTATAAACGGCTCTGGTTCCGTTATTTTAAGGGTTAAAGCTCTGAAATTTGGTGTGCAATACTATTAATGCTTTAAGACACTGTGGTGAAATTTATGGTAATTTTTGAACAATTCTTTAAATTTTAAACAGAAAACACTATTACTGAATATGTGAAAAAAGTATGAAGAGACAGTAACGGTTTTATTTTAAAACGTTTTTTGTGCTTTGTTGACAAGTTTAACATGTCTGTACCTTCAGATAAGCTATGTTCTATATGTATGAAAGCCAATGTGTCTCCCCATTTAAATTTATGTGATAATTGTGCCATAGCGTCCAAACAAAGTAAGGACAGTACTGCCACAGATAATGAAATTGCCCAAGATTCCTCAGATGAGGGGAGTAAACATGATACTACATCATCTCCTACTGTGTCTACACCAGTTTTGCCCACGCAGGAGGCCCCTAGTACATCTAGTGCGCCAATGCTTATTACCATGCAACAATTAACGGCTGTAATGGATAACTCCATAGCAAATATTTTATCCAAAATGCCTACTTATCAGAGAAAGCACGATTGCTCTGTTTTAAACACTGAAGAGCAAGAGGGCGCTGATGATAACTGTTCTGTCATACCCTCACACCAATCTGAAGGGGCCATGAGGGAGGTTTTGTCGGATGAGAAATTTTTCCTGAATCTGAAATTTCTCCAACAAGCTGAACCTGATGTTGTGACATTTAAATTTAAATTAGAACATCTCCGCGCACTGCTTAAGGAGGTGTTATCTACTCTGGATGATTGAGACAACTTGGTCATTCCAGAGAAATTATGCAAGATGGACAAGTTCCTAGAGGTTCCGGTGCACCCCGACGCTTTTCCTATACCCAAGCGGGTGGCGGACATAGTAAATACCTTTTTGTTCCCCCCCTATATTTAAGAAATTATTTCCTATGGTCGACCCCAGAAAGGACTTATGGCAGACAGTCCCTAAGGTCGAGGGGGCAGTTTCTACTCTAAACAAACTTACTACTATTCCTATCGAAGATAGTTGTGCTTTCAAAGATCCTATGGATAACAAATTGGAAGGTTTGCTTAAAAAGATTTTTGTACAGCAAGGTTACCTTCTACAACCAATTTCGTGCATTGTTCCTGTCACTACAGCAGCGTGGTTCTGGTTCGAGGAACTAGAAAAGTCGCTCAGTAGAGAGACTCCATATGAGGCGGTTATGGACAGAGTTCACGCACTTAAATTGACTAACTCTTTTATTTTAGATGCCGCTTTGCAATTAGCTAGATTAGCGGCGAAAAATTCAGGGTTTGCTATCGTGGCGCGCAGAGCGCTTTGGCTAAAGTCTTGGTCAGCGGATGTGTCATCCAAGACAAAATTGCTTAACATCCCTTTCAAAGGTAACTCTATTTGGACCAGAATTGAAAGATTATTTCAGACATCACTGGGGGAAAGGGCCACGCCCTTCCACAAGATAGGCCTTTCAAGGCCAAGAATAAGTCTAATTTTCGTTCCTTTCGCAATTTCAGGAACGGACCGGCCTCTAATTCTGCATCCTCTAAGCAAGAGGGTAATGCCTCAC
The DNA here is from genome assembly GCF_027579735.1 of Bombina bombina. Lineage (NCBI taxonomy): Eukaryota > Metazoa > Chordata > Amphibia > Anura > Bombinatoridae > Bombina > Bombina bombina. The sequence continues at coordinate 1,338,166,827 of NC_069499.1, forward strand.
AACCCAAACCAGCCTGGAAACCGATGCAAGGCTGGAACAAGGGTAAGCAGGCCAAGAAGCCTGCCGCTGCTAACAAAACGGCATGAAGGAGTAGCCCCCGATCCGGGACCGGATCTAGTGGGGGGCAGACTCTCTCTCTTTGCTCAGGCTTGGGCAAGAGATGTTCAGGATCCCTGGGCGCTAGAAATAGTTTCTCAAGGTTATCTCCTGGAATTCAAGGAACTACCCCCAAGGGGAAGGTTCCACATGTCTCACTTATCCTCAAACCAAATAAAGAGACAGGCATTCTTACATTGTGTAGAAGACCTGTTAAAGATGGGAGTGATACACCCAGTTCCAATAAAGGAACAAGGAATGGGATTTTATTCCAATCTGTTCGTAGTTCCCAAAAAAGAGGGAACTTTCAGACCAATTTTGGATTTGAAGATCCTAAACAAATTTCTCAGGGTACCATCGTTCAAGATGGAAACCATTCGAACGATTCTACCCACTATCCAGGAAAGTCAATTTATGACTACCGTGGATCTAAAGGATGCGTACCTACATATTCCTATCCACAAAGATCATCATCAGTTCCTAAGGTTCGCCTTTCTGGACAAGCATTACCAGTTTGTGGCCCTCCCATTTGGGTTAGCCACTGCTCCAAGGATTTTCACAAAGGTGCTAGGGTCCCTTCTAGCGGTTCTAAGACCGAGGGGCATTGCAGTAGTACCTTACTTGGACAACATTCTAATACAAGCGTCGTCCCTGTCAAAAGCAAAGGCTCATACAGACATCGTTCTGGCCTTTCTCAGATCACACGGATGGAAGGTGAACATAGAAAAAAGTTCTCTGTCTCCGTCAACAAGAGTTCCCTTCTTGGGAACAATAATAGATTCCTTAGAAATGAGGATTTTTCTGACAGAGGTCAGAAAATCAAAACTTCTAAGCTCTTGTCAAGTGCTTCATTCTGTTCCTCGTCCTTCCATAGCGCAGTGCATGGAAGTAGTAGGGTTGATGGTTGCAGCAATGGACATAGTTCCTTTTGCACTAATTCATCTAAGACCATTACAACTGTGCATGCTCAAACAGTGGAATGGGGACTATACAGACTTATCTCCAATGATTCAAGTAGATCAGAAGACCAGAGATTTACTCCGTTGGTGGCTGACCCTGGACCATCTGTCCCAGGGAATGAGCTTCCGCAGACCAGAGTGGGTCATTGTCACGACCGACGCCAGTCTAGTGGGCTGGGGCGCGGTCTGGGAATCCCTGAAAGCTCAGGGTCTATGGTCTCGGGAAGAGTCTCTTCTCCCGATAAACATTCTGGAACTGAGAGCGATATTCAATGCTCTCAGGGCTTGGCCTCAGCTAGCAAAGGCCAGATTCATAAGGTTCCAATCAGACAACATGACGACTGTTGCGTATATCAATCATCAGGGGGGAACAAGGAGTTCCCTGGCGATGAAAGTGAGCAAAATAATTCAATGGGCGGAGGATCACTCCTGCCACCTGTCTGCAATCCACATCCCAGGTGTGGAAAACTGGGAGGCGGATTTTCTGAGTCGTCAGACACTCCATCCGGAGATCTTTGCCCAAATAACTCAATTATGGGGCATTCCAGACATGGATCTGATGGCGTCTCGTCAGAACTTCAAGGTTCCTTGCTACGGGTCCAGATCCAGGGATCCCAAGGCGACTCTAGTAGATGCACTAGTAGCACCTTGGACCTTCAACCTAGCTTATATATTTCCACCGTTTCCTCTCATTCCCAGGCTGGTAGCCAGGATCAATCAGGAGAGGGCCTCTGTGATCTTGATAGCTCCTGCGTTGCCACGCAGGACTTGGTATGCAGACCTGGTGAATATGTCATCGGCTCCACCATGGAAGCTACCTTTGAGACAGGACCTTCTTGGTCAGGGTCCATTCGAACATCCAAATCTGGTCTCCCTCCAGCTGACGGCTTGGAGATTGAACGCTTGATTCTATCGAAGCGTGGGTTTTCAGATTCTGTGATAGATACTCTGGTTCAGGCCAGAAAACCGTTAACTAGAAAGATTTACCATAAAATATGGAAAAGATATATCTGTTGGTGTGAATCCAAAGGATTCCCATGGAATAAGATAAAAATTTATAAGATTCTCTCCTTTCTACAAGAAGGTTTGGAGAGAGGATTATCTGCAAGTTCTCTAAAGGGACAGATCTCTGCTTTATCTGTCTTACTACACAAGACTGGCAGCTGTGCCAGATGTTCAAGCATTTGTTCAGGCTCTGGTTAGGATCAAGCCTGTTTACAGACCTTTGACTCCTCCCTGGAGTCTAAATCTAGTTCTTTCAGTTCTTCAAGGGGTTCCATTTGAACCTTTACATTCCATAGATATTAAGTTACTATCTTGGAAAGTTTTGTTTTTGGTTGCTATTTCTTCTGCTAGAAGAGTTTCAGAGTTATCTGCTCTGCAGTGTTCTCCGCCCTATCTGGTGTTCCATGCAGATAAGGTGGTTTTGCGTACTAAGCCTGGTTTTCTTCCTAAGGTTTTCTAACAAATATTAACCAGGAGATAGTTGTACCTTCTTTGTGTCCGAATCCAGTTTCAAAGAAGGAACGTTTGTTACACAATTTGGACGTAGTCCGTGCTCTAAAATTCTATTTAGAGGCTACAAAAGATTTCAGACAAACATCTTCTTTGTTTGTTGTCTATTCTGGTAAAAGGAGAGGTCAAAAAGCGACTTCTACCTCTCTTGCCTTTTGGCTTAAAAGCATCATCCGATTGGCTTATGAGACTGCCGGACGGCAGCCTCCTGAAAGAATCACAGCTCACTCCACTAGGGCTGTGGCTTCCACATGGGCCTTCAAGAACGAGGCTTCTATTGACCAGATATGTAAGGCAGCGACTTGGTCTTCACTGCACACTTTTGCCAAATTTTACAAATTTGATACTTTTGCTTCTTTGGAGGCTATTTTTGGGGGAGGGGTTTTGCAAGCTGTGGTGCCTTCCGTTTAGGTAACCTGATTTGCTCCCTCCCTTCATCCGTGTCCTAAAGCTTTGGTATTGGTTCCCACAAGTAAGGATGGCGCCGTGGACTGGACACACCGTTGGAGAAAGTAATTTATCTGGTAAGCATAAATTCTGTTTTCTCCAACATAGGTGTGTCCGGTCCATGGCCCGCCCTGGTTTTTTAATCAGGTCTGATGAATTATTTTCTCTAACTACAGTCACCACGGTACCATATGGTTTCTCCTATATATTTCCTCCTGTCCGTCGGTCGAATGACTGGGGTGGGCGGAGCCTAGGAGGGACTATATGGCCAGCTTTGCTGGGACTCTTTGCCATTTCCTGTTGGGGAAGAGATATCCCACAAGTAAGGATAACGCCGTGGACCAGACACACCGTTGGAGAAATTAATTTATCAGGTAAGCATAAATTCTGTTTTTTTAATCCTGAATGCCGCTCCAGCGATTTTCCTGGCCGTCGGAAGCCTCTTCTTACGTCCAGAAATAATAAATCTGGATTCCAATCACATCTCCCCCTGGGGTGGAGGATCATGGCCTGATGCAATGCCGTGATTGGAGGTAGCCGGATTCATCATTTTGGACTCGCAAAGAGGGCTTGTAACGGTAGGAGGAAGCGCTGCAGCGGCTCACAAGATTAAAAGGTAAGATTTTTGAAGAAAAGGAGTGATGTCAATTTTTATGAATTAAAGTGCTCTTGTTTTTAATGGGTTTATCAAAAACCGTGCACTAATTCATCCAAATTGATCTTCACTTTAAAGGGACACTGAACCAAGTTTTTTTTTTTTTTTTCCTCGTGATTCAGAGCATGCAACTTTCTAATTTACTCCTATATTTTTCTTTGTTCTCTTGCTATCTTTATTTGAATAAGCATCTAAGCTTTTTTTTATCCAAAAAAAGCTTAGATGCCTTTTACTTAAAATGGAATGCTCCAATTTACTCCTATTTTTCTTTGTTCTCTTGCTATCTTTATTTGAAAAAGGCATCTAAGCTTTTTTTTATCCAAAAAAAGCTTAGATGCCTTTTTCAAATAAAGATAGCAAGAGAACAAAGAAAAATAGGAGTAAATTGGAGCATTCAATTTTAAGTAACTTTCTATCTGAATCCCAAAAGAGAAATTTGGGGTTTAGTGTCCCTTTAACAATAGTATTACAAAATAAAGATCAACATATGTACAGTATATACACAAGTGTTACCCAGATGCTGACCCAAAAATTGAGTCTCCTATGGCTTACATTCTTGCTTTTCAAATAAAGATATTAAGATACTAAGAAATTAATAGGAGTAAATTAGAAAGTTTCTTAAAATTATATGCATCTGAATCACGAAAGGGGAAAAAATGGGTTTAATATCCCTTTTAATTGGGGTAATTGTACAGCTGTGCTAAAATGCAGGAAAGTTTTTCTCGATGGGAGATCTCCAGCACTGTGTGTAACACAGAAGGGGACTGGTCTGTGTACACATCCTATAACCCTGCAACATGCACAGCCCTGGGTGCTAATTAGCACTCACAGGTAGCCGTACCATCTCAGGCAGTTAACCCCCATACAAGCCTGGGTGCAAGGCCCATAGGGATAATTACAAAGCAAATTTAATACAATACACAAAGGAAGTATAGCACTCGGCTAAGTTTAAAAGCAAAAATGGAAGTTGGTTACTGCATCTGGCCAAATGGGACAAGCCTAGGTACCATGTCAAGGTCTCTACCAATACCTGGGTCCATAATGCAGCTATAGGCTGCGCCACAAGACTCTACCCTAGTTTTGAAAGCTTCAAGTGCTCCCTAAAACTAACCTTTCCTAATCCCAGTTCCTCTCATCCATTGCTATCCCCTTGAACCCCCTTAGCATATAAGACTAACCTCCCTACTGTTTGGAGGTCACCTTCATAAGAGCTGACTAAAACAGTACAACTCTTGGCAGGGCCTTCTACCCATTTTATCCCTATAAATGTTAACTTGTATATTGTCTGTTTTATAGCGCTGCGGAATCTGTTGGTGCTTATCAAATAAATGAGGTGTGTGTTATTACTCTTTAAAATAGTAATACTCCAAAAGAAACTTTAATAGTTGCTTGTTTTTCTGTCCATTTATTATTGCCTCAGCCTATATATGAGGACATTGGAAAGAATAGAGTCCTATTACTACTCTTATAATAACCAAATAAAATATAGAAAAATTTGAAAAGTATCAAAATACATAACATTTTCTTTGTACCATGGCATATTATATTCACAATATAAAAGTAGTCCCCTCTGATATAATAGTTTCCCAGTGGCTGCTATAAATACAGTTATTTAGTCCATGTCAGCTGAGGGATGTGAGCTGTGCTAGTGAAGGTAGAAATTATTAGTGGTAGGTATAAGTAGAGAATAGGCAAAGGTTAGAAGTGGCTAAAATGGGAAAATAACTTAGACCCTCGCATCCCAGTGTTTTTTATATTGTATAAAACCTAGATCTTTGTTAATTTGAAATTGTGCAGCCTTACGCTTTTATTGGGATTAATTCATAGACTATCATGTGAAACACTGGTGTTTTATTCAGTTTCCTATAGGAGTATTCCTCTGATAGTAGTTCTGTGATGCTATTGATTAACATCTCCTTGTTGGAGTGGGATGTCTTCCAATTTTGTGCTATGATAAATTTAGCACTATTCAGTATGACCATAATAAGTTTAGCTCTAATTTTGCAAATATGACTTATTGGCTTGTTCAGGAGGGCTGTGAATATATCTAATTGAAAATCTCTCTTAGTATAGTTTGAATGCATAGGGTAACTTCTGACCATATATTAATTATAGGACAGTCCCACCATATGTGTTTCATTGTTCGTGTCATATAATATATCTCCTCAAACACTGGTTAGATGCTGTTGGCTAGCTGTGTATTCTAGATGGGCTAAGGTACTATCTGGTGAGCATTTTGTAATTGTATGCTGGAGGAGGCAGATGACTTTGCATATCTACACAAGTGAGATTGGGTCCCACATCTCCATTACTGCAAAGTTTTTAGGATCATCTGGGATAGTTATAAATTTATAGCTAAATTAAATTGTGCATCTTAAAGAGCTTCCTAACAAGCAAAGGTTCTCAAAGAGGGTTAGTTGTCAGGTCAGACTGAGTCTCCGTGGATGGTGATCCAAGAAATCATGAAGTAAGTATTTTAACCATTTTGAGAGTGCCCCCCGGCCAGATCAGAAATATTTTGTTGTGGCTTTAGTGTTCCCTGATGTCATGTGAGTGGTGTGACCCATAGTATCCAGGGATAAGAACTCCTTGAAACACGGCGTTCACGGGGATCGGGATAAGTATTAGGCCAGAGGCAAACTTCAGTCTAGGGGATTAGGGATAGGCCAAGGTCAGGAGCCAGGGAAATAAATCGGTTCCAAATCAGAATGCAGTCTAAAAGGTCAAAGGACATGCAGCAAAAAGCAGTGGTCCAAATTCAGGCAAAGGTCAGCAACAGTATAAGAGAAAAGTAATAGCACACCCAGGAACAGATCTAGTCCTATACACGGGTACTGGCAGGAAGCTGAATTTTATGGAATGTGGATTAGGTAACTGCCTGCAGCTGACAGGCATGTAGAGCTAAAGAGCCAGCCAGTAGGATTTGATCATCCTCACAAAGAACCAGTGGCTCAAGGGAATAAGCCAATGGCCAGAGACTGGAGGTTGCAGGATCAATGTCGCTCAAGCTCTGACAGGGCCCCTCCGGGGAGCACATGGTTTTCCAGGATTGTTACGATAGAAGCCTTTTACCAGAGAGGGTGCGTGTAAATATTTGACTGCTACCCAAGCAGCGTTCAGTAATGGGGTACCCTTTCCAGTGGATGAGAAAAGAGTCCCTGACGCTTACTTTCCACAATACGCTCTACTTCTTATTCTGGGGTACCGGCTACTCTTACCGGTGTTGGTCGATGCACTCTGGGGGTAAAACGGTTAAAAATGTATGGTCGTAGCAGAGACACATGGAAAACTGGGTGTACCAAAAGATACTTGAAATTGACAGCTAAATCTTGGGCACAACTTAGAGGAAACTTTACGTAACCGTAAGTTTTTACTTGATAAACAACCATACTTTGTCTCCGATATGGAACCTTGGGGTCTGACGTCTGTTGATCAGCAGTCTTTTTATAAGAGTTAATCAAAGCCCGTAGAGTCCAACGTATTCGGTTCCAATGTTGAGTGAGTACTGTAAAACGATGATTGGCAGCAGGAGATAAGATCAAAGGACAATTCTATGGAATGTATGATCCCTGTTTTGCACAAGAGAGGAACTGTCTGGGGATCGATAATCCCTGGACCCAGAGGTTGCCCACTTATTGTAGTTACTCTGTAAGGTTGTTACTTTTTTTTAAAGTAGAAATTGATAGATTTTCAGATAAGGTGGCATCCATAAAGATTTCGGCAGCCTCAGGACCAGTAAGGGCCAGAAAAGTATAAGTATTCTCTGCTATGGTAATTGATATGGGTACGAAGAGGTTTTTTTGTTTTGTAAGAGGCAAATTCAGGTATTTGGCTTAATCTTGTTCCTCCAACCAAGATTAAGCCCAATCTTCTAATGGTCTAGTTTGGCAAGTACGCAACAGATGTCCCTTTTAACCCACAATGCAAGCATATTCCTAGGGAATGCCTCCTCTGTCGTTCTGCCTCTTATAGGCAAATAACTCCCAGTTCCATTGGTTCTTCGGTAGTTGTAGTGGAATCTGACGGAGGAGACGGAAACTGTGGAGCAAACCGTATTTGTGGTTTAACAGTTCTTCTTGCTCTTTCCTTTTCTGATTGCCTTTCTAAAAAGCGGACACCCAGTTGAATACAGAGCTTGATAAAACTTTCTAAGGATTCCAGAATATCCAGATGAGTTCATCCTTAATTCTGTCACCTAATTCTTTATGGAAGGCTGCTTTCAGAGCCCCAGGATTCCACTTGGTCTCAGTAGCACAGTATGCTATAGATTTCCACACAATTGCTGCAGATTGAGACTCTTGACGTAGATATAAAAGATGTCTCTGACGCTCTTCCAGGTTTATCGAAGACAGTTTGTGGCCTAGCGACCCAATATTTAACTATACCAAGATATGGAAGTGTTGCTTACCGTTAAGGCCTGCCCCAGTCTCAGCAATACAGGGACAATCTGCTTAATTGCTATCCTCAGGTAGGCTCCAGTATTGTCAAAAACACGGGGAAGAGGACTGTTTGGCTGTAAACGAAAGCTTAGGTACTGATTATGGCGCAGTTTATAGCGCTTCAGTGTCTAGGACCAGAGCTGGGTCCTGTGATGTGCTCCGTAGTGTCGCTGAGTGTCTATCCCATGCATGGGAAACTCTGCCGGTCACAGAGCCTCCGGTAGTACTGGAGAGCAAAAAAATATGTATGAGCAGTTAATGATTTGTTGCATCTGTGGGTACTCTTCCTTATTAGGCTGCGTGTCGGTCCTCTCAGTGGTAGTTTCACCCCTCAAATTGTGACCCACATTAGCATGAAGGGATCCCAGTCACTTCCCACAGCTGTGAGGTTTAAATTGTGGATTTAAAAGTATGTTAGGCTGTTTACGGGAGGTTGGTCAGACAGGAGCTTCAGATATGTGCAGCCGGCTCCGCTCCCCTCCCCAGGAGTGTTTTGTTTTTTTATCACCTACCCTCCTATTTACCAGACCAGAATAATTGTCACACATTTTCATATATTAAATGTTTTCTCAGCTCTGTATCTCCATCCCCATATGTTTCAATTTCAAATGTGAATTCAAGTCCCCTACCCTTCAGTGGAGGAACTATCTTCCATCTAACAAGGCATGTTCTACTCTATAAATCTCCCAGGGAGACATTCTACATCTTTGAAAAAAAAAAAAAAAAAAGCTGACCCTCTCAAAAAGGTGTTTCAATAGTCAAATGCCCCAACATGATTTTCTGACCTAACTTGATAATGGCAGTAAGAGACAAATGCATTCTGTATATGGTATTGATAATGTGCCTTGGAAGTGGCCACAAATCTGAAATGTCCTTTGTTTTTTTTAGATCTGTGCAGTTTGTAAATAATACCAGATAGTGCTTACAATTAATAGACATGGACATGCAAAGGAAAAATCTAACTGTAGCAGTTAGAATCATCATGCCAACAAGTTAGAGTTTCAGGACTTCTTTATATGATGCTGGTAAAAATGAACTAGATAAACTAGACTGTATTTGCTTTTATTTATTTTTTATAACATAGCCTGTAAGTGATGGTTGTGAAACAATTCTCACTTAAAGGGATAGAAAAGGCAAAATTAAACTTGCATGATTCAGATAGAACACATAATTTTAACACACTTCTAAATTCACTTCTATTTTCAAACGTGCTTCATTCTCTTGTTATCCCTTTTTGAAAAAGACTACACACATATCTTGCACTAGAGGGAGCTGATTCTGATTGGTGCCCACACATTTGTTTCTTCTGATTGGCTAACTAGATGTATTCCTTCAGCAAAAGATAACAAGAGAATTAAGCCATTTTGATTATAGAAGTAAATGTGAAGTAAATGTTGTTTAAAATTGTGTGTTCTATTCAAATCATGAAAGAAAATGTTGGGGTTTCCGGTCCCTTTTGGTTGTTATGCCCTTAAGGACCACCCTGTATGTCGCTGCACTCCTGGACTTTTCTCTGCCGCAATATCGCTCAAAAGAGTGAGATTGCGCTATTTCTGCATGCCCGTTGGTGGGTGGGAGCAGCTGCAGGGAGGCCCATCGCTGGACTATTTCCAGTTACTGTGTCGGGAAGGGGGGCGGGAGCACGCATGCGACCAGTCTGCTGAGTCTGGCAGTCCCAAGTACTGCGTGAGGGAGAGGGGAAATAATTGATTTAAAATCGATCTGGGAGGGGGTAGGATATTGAGGGGGGGGGAGGCAGCTACACTATGGGAAAAAAGGGGTACAAAAATTAGCACATTTTTAAGAAACTGGGTACTGGCAGACAGCTGCCACTACCTAGATGGACACAAAAAGGAAGAGGGGAGATGTTAAGAGAGCTGTTTGGGGGGGGGGGATCTAGAGGTTGGGGGAAATCTACACTGCAGAAATATATATATATATCTTTTTATTTTAGTACGGGAGGACTTTCTGCCAGTACTTAAGATGGCGGTGACAATTGTGGGATGGGGGAGGGAAGAGAGCTGTTTGAGAGTGGTCAGAGAGGGATCAGGTGGGAGGCTGATCTCTACACTAAAGTTAAAATTTACCCTACAAGCTACCTAATTAACCCCTTAACTGCTGGACATAATACAAGTGTGGTGCGTAGCAGCATTTAGCTGCCTTCTAATTACCAGAAAGCAATGCCAAAGCCATATATGTCTGCTAGTTCTAAACGAAGGGGATCACAGAGAAGCATTTACAACCATTTGTGCCATGATTGCCCTGTTTGTTCACTTTTTTACAATAATTCACGTGTGGTGCGCAGCGGCATTTAGCGGCCTTCTAATTACCAGAAAGCAATGCCAAAGCCATATATGTCTGCTAGTTCTGAACAAAGGAGATCCCAGAGAAGTATTTACAACCATCTGTAATTGCACAAGCTGTTTGTAAATAATTTCAGTGAGAAACCTAAAGTTTGTGAAAAAGTGAACGATTTATTAATTTGATTGCATTTGGCGTTGAATTGGTGGCATGAAATATACCAAAATGGGCCTAGATCAATACTTTGGGTTGTCTACTAAAAAAAAAAATATAAACATGTCAAGGGATATTTAGGGATTCCTGACAGATATCAGTGTTCTAATGTAACTAGTGCTAATTTTGAAACCAAAAAATGGTTTGGAAATAGCAAAGTGCTACTTGTATTTATGGCCCTATAAGTTACAAAAAAAGCAAAGAAGATGTAAACATTGGGTATTTCTAAACTCAGGACAAAATTTAGAAACAATTTAGCATGGATATTTTTGGGTGGTTGTAGATGTGTAACAGATTTTGGGGGTCAAAGTTAGAAAAAGTGTGGTTTTTTTTCAATCATATTTTATAAAAAAAAATGTTATTGTAAATTATAGGATATGATGAAAATAAAGTTATCTTTAGAAATACAATTTAATAGCGATAAAAACTGTATATAATATGTGTGGGTACAGTAAATGAGTAAGAGGGAAAATTACAGCTAAACACAAACAGCGCAGAAATGTAAAAATAGCCCTGGTCCTTAAAGGAAAGAAATTGAAAAATGGCCGTTTCCTTAAGGGGTTAAGTTGTTATTAGTGAGTTCTGGCTTCCATTTAGCTCAAAGGGACATGAAACCCAATTGTTTCCCATGATTTAGATAGAACACACAATATAAAGAACTGTACTTAAAGGGATAGTCTAGTCAAAATGTAACTTTTATGATTCAGATAGGGCATGTAATTTTAAACAACTTTCCAATTTACTTTTATCATAAAATTTGCTTTGTAATCTTGGTATTCTTTGTTGAAAGCTAGACCTAGGTAGGCTCATATGCAAATTTCTAAGACCTTGAAGGCAGCCTTTTGACAGGTTTTTCACAGCTAGATCTTGCTAGTTCATGTGTGCCATATAGATAACACTGTGCTCACTCCCATGGAGTTATTTATGAGTCAGTTATGATTGGCTAAAATGCAAGTCTGTCAAAAGAACTGAAATAAGGGGGCTATATGCAGAGGCTTAGATAAAAGGTAATCACAGAGGTAAAAAGTATATTAACCCCTTTGCAACCTTAGGGCGTTCTATGCCATCCTAACCGCACTGGACTTTAAAGCCCTTAGGACAGTATAGAACGTCCTAGCAGTTTGATTGTACTAAAGCCAAAGGCTCTTCCTAAATGAGATCATGAGCGGGAGTGCGTTAGATCATGAACGGGAGGGCATGCCTAGCGTCATAGGCACTACCCCCTGACCCGAACACCCATCATTGAAATCACGTGATCGCATGATTTCCTTTTTTATACTTATTTGTTTATTTCAGAAATTTGTTCCGATGTAGACAAGCAAGTACAGGCGGGAGGGGGTAATATAACCGTGTTGGTTATGTAAAACTGGGGAACAGGTAATACAGTGATTATCTATCTTTTGAAACAATAAAAATTCTGAAGTAAACTGATCCTTTAATTCTCCTGGTATCTAATGCTGAATGAGCAGCAGTGCACTAATGGAACACATTGGGTGAGCCAATAAAAAGAGGTATATATGTGCAGTCACCAATAAGCAGCTAGATCTCAGTGCATTGCTGCTACCTGAGCTTATCTAGGTATGCTTATCTACAAAGAATACTAATAGAAACATAGATTTTAAAGGCAGCTAAGAACCATAGGCCAGTGGCGGACCTAATGAACAGAGGGCCCTGGTGCAAGATTTTTTTTTTGGGCCCCTCTATAAAAAAGGTAACTCAATAGTGCATCAGCATACCCACGCCTGCAAGCACACATATACACATGGAAATACACAAACACATACTGTATATTACTATTATTTAGTTTATTATAAATGTTAAACTTTACCATTTATAAAATTATAAGTAACTGTTAATAAAATAATTATTATAAAAACATACACATTTATTTACAATTACACTATCATATACAAACACGCACACACTATAACTATATTTTTATATATATATATATATTTATGTACACACACACCAGCTAGCACATGCAGTTCATTTGTTACCCCACATGCATACAGAAGATCTCTCTTAACCAAAGTTTCAGTGCGTCCACTGTAAAATGCAACAAAGCCGTATTAAAATAAAGTTCAGCTAGAGCATAAACGGCACTCTTCCTGATATGTATATCTAACTGGATCTTATGAAGGAAAGTTCACAGTGGTACAGAGCATGTTTGCAGGTGTTCAAATAACACTGTCGGGGCAGACTTATGTATCAATGTCCCTGTAAAAAAAAAAATCCCCTTTACTCACTCTACACGAGAGAGCTGAACAAATGCCAGAGGGGCCGAGCGTTTCACTCAGCAGGGATTACGGCGTCCTATTCCGTATCAGGTGTACCGCTAAGCCACTGAGCGTAACCAATATTACCTGAGTCCTGCAATGGTTCTTCACCCCCGTGTTATCGTTGGAACAAGATAACCACCGCTCACCACCTTTCCAAGGATATCCACAGTGAAAAAGATCCGGTCAGAGGTAACCATAACCATCTTTAGACTGGGTATTGATTCATTCAGCTTGAGAAAGCCCTCTGTGACGTAGGGTGAAACACGTGTAGCAACAGTCAATATCGGCTTGCTGCCGATTTCCACGCTGTTTGGAATTACAGCGTTTGAATTTAATTGAACTCAGGAAATTACAAGATGAAATTAAATCTAGAAAAAGGAGAAAGTTTTTGAGGGACTTATTGGATTATAAGGAGGGTGTGGTATATGATTATGCTGGACAGAAGTCTGGTACATCCGACTCTGATAAAGCAGGTTCAGAAACAGAAACTAGCAAGTCACCTAGACGTAATAGAGGTAGAAGAAGTGGTAATTTTTTAGGCAACAGGAGAGCAATAGACAAAAGAAGAGAAGAAGGGGTGGCAGGAAACATAGTAAATACTGGTCAAAAACCAACTACTTATGCCCTGAGGAGTCAACAGAGCAACAAAACTCCAAAGTGATACATTCTAATGAGCAGGGTCTTGAGATAGTGAATCTGTCCAATAAAATGTTAAATCAATCACATATTGAAGTTTTGAGTAAGGTCCTTACGTTCTGCCCCAACAATAATTTGGATAAATTCACTGCCAGAAAGGTAGTCCTTAGTACACTTAATATGGGTAGAGCAAAGATAACCAGTTTAAATATGCATGATAGAATAGCTTTGGATTATCTTAATACCCTGTCTGATGAAATATTAGGAGAAGATACTATGGGAATAGGGTTCAGTGATCTTAAGCCCAAATCCTCTTATATGCCGTCATTATCTATGGCAGTGATTTTCAACCTTTTTTTTGCCGTGGCACACTTTTTTCATTAAAAAATCTTGCGGCACACCACCATCCCAAAATTTTACAAAATAACACATTGTAGCTTAATACAGTGTGTGTATAAATATATATATATATATATATATATATATATACACACAAACATACACACATACACACACACTGTACTGTGCTGTCATGCCATGCCTCCAACAAACTATACATGACATATTGACATTCATTCACAAACAATCATAATGATTGTCTGTGAATGAATGTCAATGTCATGGTTGTAAATGATGCCTGATGAGCCTGTCGCATACCTAACAATATTTCAAAATTTGAAAGAGGGAGACCCCCGCACTGGGAAAAGCCCCCCCCCCCCCCCATCAGTCATCATCTCACTTAAAATAAAAAAACGGCCCAGAAAAAAAAAACAAGCAAAATTTAAAAAATATGTCACATTGTTGTCAGTCTGCCGTGGCACACCTGAGGATCTCTCACGGCACACTAGTGTGCCACGGCACACTGGTTGAAAAACACTGTGTTAATAGTTCATGTAATATCGATGATATTCACAAGATTATTTTACTTGGTTGATGTACTGCCATGTCTATTGTCGTCTGCTTCTGGAGAATATTTGAAATTGAAATTGCACTTTCAATTTAAACTGTATGTTTTAAATACCTCAATAAAGAATATATATATTTAAAAAAAGCCCCCCCAAATAAAAAAAACCCTAGCCTAAACTAAACTGCCAATAGCCCTTAAAAGAAATCAGCTCTTTTACCTGTATAAAAAAAATACAAACAACCCCCCAACAGTAAAACCCACCACCCACACAACCAAATCCCCCAAATAAAAACCTATCTAAAAAACCTAAGCTCCTCATTGCCCTGAAAAGGGCATTTGGATGGGCATTGCCCTTAAAAGGGCATTTAGCTCTTTTTTAAGTGCCCAAACCCTAATCTAACAATAAAACCCACCCAATAAACCCTTAAAAAACCTAACACTAACCCCCGAAGATCCACTTACAGTTTTTGAAGACCGGACATCCATCCTCAACGAAGCGGCAGAAGTCTTCATCCAAGCGGCAAGAAGTCCTCAATGAAGCCGGGAGAAGTCTTCATCCAAGCGGGCCGAAGTCTTCATCCAGACGGCATCTTCTACTGGGCTGGGGTGCAGTCTGCAATTCCCTGAAGGTTCAGGGTGTTTGGACTCAGGTGGAGTCTCTACTTCCAATCAATATTCTGGAACTGAGAGCAATATTCAATGCGCTTCAGGCGTGGCCTCAGTTGGCTTTGGCCAAATTCATCAGATTTCAGTCGGACAATATCACGACTGTGGCGTATATCAATCATCAGACTTTTCATCCGGGGAGTGGGAACTCCTCCCGGAGGTGTTTGCCTCATTGATTCGCCAATGGGGCAGACCAGAATTAGATCTGATGGCATCTCGTCAGAATGCCAAGCTTCCACGTTACGGATCTAGGTCGAGGGATCCTCAGGCCGAACTGATAGATGCCTTGGCAGTACCTTGGTCATTCAGACTAGCTTATGTGTTTCCACCGGTTCCTCTCCTTCCACGCGTGATTGCTCGGATCAAACAGGAGAGATCTTCAGTAATCTTGATAGCGCGTGCGTGGCTACGCAGGACTTGGTATGCGGATCTAGTGGACATGTCCTCTCTGCCACCGTGGAAACTTCCTTTGAGGCAGGACCTTCTCATTCAAGGTCCTTTCCAACATCCAAATCTAAATTCTCTGCAGCTGACTGCTTGGAGATTGAACGCTTGGTTTTATCTAAGCAGGGTTTCTCTGATTCACTCATCAATACTTTTATACAGGCTCGTAAGCCTGTCTCTAGAAAAATCTATCATAAGATATGGCGTAAATATCTTTATTGGTGTGAATCCAAGGGTTACTCATGGAGTAAAGAGGATTCCCAGGATTCTGTCTTTTCTCCAAGAAGGATTGGAGAAAGGGTTGTCCGCAGGTTCCTTAAAGGGACAGATTTCTGCTTTGTCAATTTTGCTTCACAAACGTTTGGCAGATGTGCCAGATGTTCAGTCTTTTTGTCAGGCTCTATCCAGAATTAAGCCTGTATTTAGACCAATTACTCCTCCCTGGAGTTTGAATTTAGTTCCTCGAGTTCTTCAAGGGGTTCCGTTTGAACCCATGCATTCCTTAGATATTAAATTGTTATTTTGGAAAGTTTTGTTTTTGGTTGCTATTTCTTCTGCTCGAAGAGTTTCGGAGCTTTCAGCGTTACAATGTGATTCGCCTTATCTTATATTTCATTCTGATAAGGTGGTTTTGCGTACCAAACCTGGATTTCTTCCTAAGGTTGTATCAAATAAGAATATTAATCAGGAAATTGTTGTTCCTTCCTTGTGTCCTAATCCTTCTTCTAAGAAGGAGCGTCTGTTACATAATCTGGACGTGGTCCGTGCCTTGAAGTTTTACTTACAGGCAACCAAGGATTTCCGTCAATCATCTTCATTATTCATTGTTTTTTCTGGAAAGCGTAGGGATCAGAAAGCTACGGCTACCTCTCTTTCTTTTTGGCTGAGGAGTATCATCCGCCTGGCATATGAGACTGCTGGACAGCAGCCTCCAGAAAGAATTACGGCTCATTCTACTAGGGCTGTGGCTTCCACATGGGCCTTTAAAAATGATGCTTCTGTTGAACAGATTTGTGAGGGTGCGACTTGGTCGTCCCTTCATACTTTTTCCAAATTTTCCAAATTTGATACTTTTGCTTCTTCTGAGGCTGTTTTTGGGAGAAAGATTTTTCAAGCAGTGGTGCCTTCCGTTTAGGTCTCTGTCTTGTCCCTCCCTTTCATCCGTGTCCTGTAGCTCTGGTATTGTATCCCACAAGTAAGGATGAAATCCGTGGTCTTGTCGTATCTGGTAGAAGAAAAGGAAATTTATGCTTACCTGATAAATTGATTTCTTCTACGATACGCCGAGTCCACGGCCCTCCCTGTCATTTTAAGACAGATTATATTTTATTTTTACAACTTCAGTCACCTCTGCACCTTTAGCTTTTCCTTTCCCTTCCTAAACCTTCAATCAAATGACTAGGGTTGGAGGGAAGGGAGGAGCTATATATACAGCTCTGCCGTGGACTCGTCGTATCATAGAAGAAATCAATTTATCAGGTAAGCATCAATTTCCTTTTTTAGGTTTCCAGATAGATTCAGTGTCCATGACTCTGTCTTTAATAACAAGAAATATACGGCTAGATTTAGAGTTCTGCGGCCAAAGGGGTGTGTTAGCTACGCATGCTTTTTTCCCCCGCACCTTTTAAATACCGCTGGTATTTAGAGTTCACAGAATGGCTGCGTTAGGCTCCAAAAAAGGGAGCGTAGAGCATATTTACCGCCACTGCAACTCTAAATACCAGCGTTGCTTACGGACGCGTCCAGCTTCAAAAACGTGCTCATGCACGATTCCCCCATAGAAAACAATGGGGCAGTTTGAGCTGAAAAAAACCCTAACACCTGCAAAAAAGCAGCGTTCAGCTCCTAACGCAGCCCCATTGTTTACTATGGGGAAACACTTCCTACGTCTGCACCTAACACCCTAACATGTACCCCGTGTCTAAACACCCCTAACCTTACACTTATTAACCCCTAATCTGCCGCCCACGCTATCGCTGACACCTGCATATTTTTTTTAACCCCTAATCTGCCGCTCCGTATACCGCCGCAACCTACATTATACCTATGTACCCCTAATCTGCTGCCCCTAACACCGCCGACCCCTATATTATATTTATTAACCCCTAATCTGCCCCCCACAACGTCGCCGCCAGCTACCTACAATAAGTAACCCCTAATCTGCCGATCGGATCTCGCCGCTAGTCTAATAAATGGATTAACCCCTAAAGCTAAGTATAACACTAACACCCCCCTAAGTTAAATATAATTTAAATCTAACGAAATAAATGAACTCTTATTATATAAATTATTCCTATTTAAAGCTAAATACGACTGGGAGAGAGACTGGGGGGTGGATTTACCGACAGAGGTGTGGTCAGAAGCAATCCAACACACTAAGTCATCCATTCACTGTATAACACTCTTTGAATTGTTCTACAAGCTGATGACTAGATGGCATTATGTTCCCTCAAAGATACATAAAACTGCCCCATCATTGCCCCTCTGTGGCGTAAATTGGAGGTTCTGTGCCGTCATCTGGGCCTTCTTATGTCCCTGCCCCCAGAATGGCCCTGATCCATGCCGGTCTACGGTCACTCTCTGCATCAAACCGCATTTTGCTGATAACAATCATGATGGCTGCAAAGCTATTAATCGCTAGAAATTGGAAGAAACCTGATTGTCCTAACTGGCAGGCCTTGATTCAACTCATTTCCTATTTTCGCTCCATGGAAAACTATGTATATAACACCCGCCAACTAATAGACCTACATGCTATGACTTGGGGTCCCTGGGACTCACTGGGAGAGGGCAAGATTCTTTCCATTTGAGGGAAGATAGCTGATACCAATTTCAATATGTATTCTGTGGGAGGGGACTGTACTACTCTCCCCCCCTCCCTGTGTCTGGCTTTATTAACTACCCCCCCTTTTTTTTTTCCTCTCTTCTCTTTCTCCTCTTCTTCCCCTCCCCCACTACCCTTCCTGCTCTGTTCTTCTAAGATATTTTCTACCTGAAAAATGCTTATACTGTTCTCTGTCTGCAAACGCCCTACGTCACTCACCTAGAACTAATTTCTGTACCCTAGATACTCGTTGAATATTTATATCTCTAATGTTTATCAACATAGTTAAAAATGTTAAAGTCCTCTTAAAAGGTAAATGAAGATCCATTATGCCCAGGTGCATTACATACTTCAGATAGTTTTTGCCATAAAAATCTACCAATATGTGCCTTAGATGTACAAACTAATTTTCTACCCTAGTCACCGTTGTTGCACGTTATGGTTTGAATCACACAAAAATAGACGTGGGTGTTAGATGATCATTTATCTGTTTTGTATATTTCTCTTACCTATAGTTAGTACCCAAGGCCCAAAAGAGGCCATTTTTATCTTTTCATCTCCATTCTCCTTTATATTGTTTTATTTAAGCAACGGGGTCCTTGAGGGACCTTATTTGAGTTCAGGGGATTATATTTTACAGAAGTTAAATAAAAAATGAGGTATCACTATTACAATTTCATTTATATGTTAATACAGTGATTTTCAACCTTTTTTTTGCCGTGGCACACTTTTTTCATTAAAAAATCTTGCGGCACACCACCATCCCAAAATTTTACAAAATAACACATTGTAGCTTAATACAGTGTGTGTATAAATATATATATATATATATATATATATATATATATATATATATATATATATATATATATATACACACAAACATACACACATACACACACACTGTACTGTGCTGTCATGCCATGCCTCCAACAAACTATACATGACATATTGACATTCATTCACAAACAATCATAATGATTGTCTGTGAATGAATGTCAATATGTCATGGTTGAAAAAAATGACGCCTGATGAGCCTGTTACATACCTCCCAATATTTCAAAATTTGAAAGAGGGAGACCCCTGCACTGGGAAAAGCCCCCCCCATCAGTCATCATCTCACTTAAAATAAAAAAACGGCCCAGAATAAAAAAACAAGCAAAATTTAAAAAATATGTCACATTGTTGTCAGTCTGCCGTGGCACACCTGAGGATCTCTCACGGCACACTGGTTGAAAAACACTGATCTATGGTACCCAGTGTCATGACATTTGTTAAACTAGTGGAGAAAGATCTACAGTTATTATCGACTAAGAAAAATAAAAGGGATAATTTGACTAAAGAACAACAGATGGCGCTGAGTGATCTGATCATGGACCAAAACATTGAGGTGAAACCGTCAGACAAGCGGGGCAACGTTGTTATCCCTAACAAACAGGATTACAGATTAGAGTGTATTAGACAACTTAATAATACTACACAATATGAAAAAATAAAAAACAATCCTATGAGTGAATATAAAGATGAACTTGATAACATTCTTAACAAAGCCCTATTGGATGGTCTGATAAATAAAAAAGAACTATCCTACATGCAGGTTAAATTCCCAGTAACTCCCACTTTTTACACTACACCAAAGATACACAAACAGAAAGTGCCCCCTCCGGGAAGACCAATAGTGTCGGGCCTGGGGGGCCTTACTGAAGGTGTAACTAAATACTTAGACTGGTGCATACGCCCCTACCTTACCTCCTTACCCTCCTACGTCAAAGACACCACTGAAGTCTTGAAAAAGCTGGATGATGTAATATTAACCCTTTAAGGACACAGCTTTCAGTTTGCTCAATTGTTTTATGACGGAAAAATTCTGTCATATGTCCTTAAGAGGTTAACACCAGAAACTATTTTGGTGTCGATTGACGTAGAAGCACTATACTCTTCTATACCCCACACAAAAGGTATTGATACCATCAAAGACATTTTAAACCAAAGAGGCCCTAAATTTACTGATCATACTAATCTTGTAGTGGATCTACTGAGCTTTGTTCTTAATAGGAATTATTTTAAATTTGACGGTAAATTTTACAGACAAATTAGGGGCACAGCAATGGGCGCTTGCTGTGCCCCTACTTATGCGTGTCTGTACTTAGGGAGATGGGAGAATGAAAGTATCTTGGATATTGCCACATAATTTGACCAATTGATCCTATTATGGATTTGCTATATCGATGATGTCCTCCTACTATGGGAGGGCACATCAGATAAGCTGGTTAAATTCATGGAACAATTAAATATCAATGAATGGAACTTGAAATTTACTTATGAATGGAGTTATGAGTCTTTGTCCTTCTTGGACTTAAAAATATCTAAGAGGGACAACAGATTAATAACTGAAACATTTAGGAAAAGTACATAAGCTAATACACTTCTTGAAGCCTCTAGTCATCATCCCCAACACCAAATTAATGCTATTCTCATTGAACAATATTTGAGACAAAAAAAGAAATTGTTCTTCTGATGAATCATTTAAACAGTATGCAGATGATCTAAAATTGAGATTTAAAGCTAGGGGGTACCATAATAAAATTATTAAAAAGGGATACCATAGAGCTAGAGATACCCCACGTGAAAAAATACTGTATGATAAAGTGGACAAACAGACTAGTGCCGAAGTTAGATTCATCAGTACTTTTAATTCTGAATGGGGTGAACTAAGAACATTTTTATATAAACACTGGGACATTCTTACCACAGACTCTGATATACATAAAATTGTCGGGGATCACCCTTCGATGACGGCCAGTCGTGCCCCCTCTATTCAAGATAAATTGGTTCATAGCCATTATAAAGGCAATACTGATTGGTTAGGTAAACACCAAAAGAAAGATGGTTGCTATAAATGTGGCAAGTGCAAAATGTGTAAACACATCTCCAAGGGCCAGGTAATGATTGATACTAGGGGTCACCCACATAAAATTAAAGGCCATATCACCTGCCGCAGTGAGGGGGTAGTCTATGTTGCCATTTGCTCCTGCCCAAGATTCTACGTAGGTAAAACCTATCGTGAGTTTAGGGAACGCATGAAGGAACATAGGAGAGATATACTCAACAAAAAAATTAAAGACAGTGGTGTTGCAAGAGACTTTTTTGAGGTGCATCAAAGCAAAGTGCATGATCTAAAATGTATGGGTCTAGAACTAATTGACATCAATGATAGAGGGGGCGATTGGGATAATCTTTTATTAAAATCGTAGTGTAAATGGATATACAATCTATACTCGTTGCAGCCCAATGGTCTTAATGAAGAATTAAATTTCACCCCTTTTCTAAGTAATTAAATATGGCATATAGAGTATAGTATAGAGTTAAAAGTGGTTAGGATTTACAACCCCCTCTCTATAATGCTATACTGATGTTCTATTGTTAATTATATAGGCTATTATCCCTATGTTTGGATGTCATAAAATTAATGTGTATATACCTTTAAGCATTTTTTTTGCCATTATTATGAGATTAGGCAAGTCAAATACACTTGGAATTACTTTTGCCCATCACGGTTGTCATATGTAGCAACATGTTATATTGTTTAATTCATTATTTTGTTCCTGCCAAGGAGGCTATAATTCTTGAGTTTATATATACTGTTTTATTTCACCTGTTCGGTCTGTGCTTAAATAGGAGCTGAATCTTTAGACCGCATATTGATTCATTCAGCTTGAGAAAGCCCTCTGTGACGTAGGGTGAAACATGTGTAGCAACAGTCAATATCGGCTTGCTGACGATTTCCACGCTGTTTGGAACTACAGCGTTTGAATTTATGGTTACCTCTGACCAGATCTTTTTCACTGTGGATATCCTTCGAAAGGTGGTGAGCGGTGGTTATCTTGTTCCAACGATAACACAGGGGTGAAAAACCATTGCAGGACTCAGGTAATATTGGTAACGCTCAGTGGCTTAGCGGTACACCTGATACGGAATAGGACGCTGTCATCCCTGCTGAGTGAAACGCTCGGCCCCTCTGGCATTTGTTCAGCTCTCTCTTGTGTAGAGTGAGTAAAGGGGATTTTTTACAGGGACATTGATACATAAGTCTGCCCCGACAGTGTTATTTGAACACCTGCAAACATGCTCTGTACCACTGTGAACTTTCCTTCATAAGATCCAGTTAGACATACATATCAGGAAGAGTGCCGTTTATGCTCTAGCTGAACTTTATTTTAATACGGCTTTGTTCCATTTTACAGTGGACGCACTGAAACTTTGGTTAAGAGAGATCTTCTGTATGTGTGTGGGGTAACGAATGAACTGCATATGCTTAATATGGGATTTTTTGGATGATGAATTGTATCATTTTTTGCAAATTATTTTCTAATTTCACAGCAATAAATTACTTTGTTGCATTATCGTTGACAACCGTGTATGAGTGTTTAGTTTTGAGATGCTCACAGTTTCTTCTTTATAGTTATTTATGACTTTATGTGTAGTGCTGGATAAGGTTTACTTTTCTATTCTTCATATTATTCAATATATATATATATATATATATATATATTTTTTTTTGTGTATCTGTGCCTCAAATCAGAGGTAAATTTATGAGTTAAAAAATGAAAATAATAGTATGGGGTATTAACCCCTATAACAAAGCACTTACTTCCGATTACCTCAAACAATCAGTATGAGGTAAGTAGCTGCTGTAAAAGAATAGAGCACTGCTCCCTCTGGTATCCAGACTGTCCAATGTATACGAAGGCAGGGGATCTGGACTGGTCTGCTGTGCTACTCCTGAGGTATGGTAGTATACTTTTCCACTGTACATCCACACTTTAGCCTCTTCTGCGACATCAGCAGTCTTGCTACAGAAGTGGAACTAGCTTTTATCGTCTGACATCAAAATGTTTTCACATAAACGCACTACATCTGGAGAGGCTAAAGTGTCTGCTGTGTTTAAAATTCTGGTGCACGGTGCATACTTAAATACACTTTTGAAACAGCTATAGCTTTTATTTTAAGCATTTTGCTAATGCATGTATATTACAAAATTGCTTTTGTTCAATAATGAAATGCAACTATGTGGTTTCCAATTTTGGCTGAAATATTCCTGGACCCTGGAGGTACTAATGGCAGAACATGCTTGCAGAAAGCCATTTTTTATTACAGGGCAGGGAGGAATCGTAGGCCATATGTAACCCCTTTCCCCTGGGTGCCGCCAAATAAATTCAATCTGTTAAGCAATTTTTTGTGGTGAGCAGGGTGGGTGCCGCAATACCTTCACATTATGCCTGTGCGTCCATTTTGAGTAAGGGTGCTCAATTCAATATATTATGTAGGGAGTTCAATGCACATGCATGATATAGAAGTGGGCGGGGTGATGAGCAGACCGGACAGCAGCTAGAGATAAAAAAAAAAAAAGCAGTACATTTTTAAAAAATGTTCATTAAAACTCTCTGTGGGCCCCTTCCAGCCCTCGGACCCTGGTGCAGTGGCACCGCCTGCACCACTGGTAGGTCCGCCCCTGCCATAGGCCCAACAAGTCTGTCCAAAATGTCATAATAATGTAAACTTATCTATTTTATATGATATCTTTATGTTTATCCCATGCATTCTTGAAGTCCCCCCACAGTGTTTTTCTCATTACCAACCTTTAATGTAAGTTTATTCCATTAATCAATTACCCTTTTTGTGAAGTGCTTCCTCAAATTACTCCTAAACATACTACCCTTCAGCTTGAGATCATGACTCTATGGGGTCAATTGCTTGTGCACATTCGCGGCAAATCGGGCGCTAGCAGGGGGTGCCAATCATCCCAATCGTATCCGATCAGGATGATTGCTGTCTGCCACCTCAGAGGAGAGTGAGTTATGAACGCTGCTTCTTAACTTTTGTTTCCGGCAAGCCTTAAGGCTCGTGCGGAAACTGCTGCATTCGCAGCATGATAAATCCGCCCTTAAGAATGAAATAGCTGTTTAAAATTTCATGCGCTATCTTAATCATTGAAGTTTAATTTTTAATGTCCCATTTGACCCTGGTAAATCATAAATCAGGACAATTTTTCAAGATAGAGGATGTATTAACAGAAACCATAGCCTTGATACACTAGATCAGGGGTTATCAATTGTGGAAATATATTTCCCATGATGCATTTCAGCTGTCTGAGCATCATGGGAAATGTAGTTCCAAAACCTTTGGAAGGCCACACTTGATGATCCCTGCACTAGATTAGTGGTGGGAGCTGTATGAGGCCCATTTAACCCTCCCCCTTGGTTCTCAGCTCTTGCCACACTTTACATACAGAAAACAGTGATCCTTTTCTTTATATGCCAAAATGCTGCACTGTCTGTCCTCTCACCATCCTCTTTTTAATCCAATCTTCAAAGCAGTAATTATAAATGTTAAAAGTACCATATGGCCCTCTCTAGGACTCAGGTGTGCTATGTAGAACCCATTCATTTGTATTGATTACCTATTATTGTAGACCACTTCCTCTAAAACTCATCCTACCCAGATGGGGATTAGGTCGGATAATAATGGATGTGAAGAAAAATAGTGTAAACTTTATTGTCATCTAGGAATACACACAAGTACAACCCCATAGCATGGTGTGAGTGTGATATATTTGTGTGGATACATATTGTGTAAGGTTATGCTGCATTGCTAAACACTATGCACAGCACTTACATTTTCCAATGGCTGGCACTACTCTGTAAATTAATATTTATACATTTTATAGAATCTGTGTATTCTAGATTTTAGACTAACACTTTTTAAATAGAGCAGCCAGCAAACATACTGTAATTTCATGCATACAATATGCTGTCAGAATACTTCTGGCTGTAATGATTCATTCACATTATGCTTGTGCTGATAGGAAACAATCACAAAAAAGCACAATAATGCAAACAGTAAAATCCCCAAAAATATTAACCAAAATTGTTGGAGAGTTTGCATCATATTACATTTTTCTATGTGTTTTACATTTAAATATATGCAAATGTTAGAGAAGTCATTTCTAAGCTCAATATTCAAACTAGAATGGTACAGTAGTTCTATCCTATAACTGTGAGAGTCAAGAATTTCACCGAATTTTTTCAGGAATTAAATTTTATTGTGGGTATTGTAACATCAATTCAGATATAAATGTGTCTGTCTTCCTGTGCCTTTAAAAGTTATCACGTTATCACAGTTAATTAAAGTGACGGTAAACTTTACATCAGGGGTTCCCACACTTTTTTGTGTTGGGATCTACTTTTCAAATGACCAGTTCAACGAGATCTACCGACTAAAAATGTGCTGGCTCCTAAGCTTACATCCCTGCCTTTTCAAAGATATCAAGAGAATGAAGAAAAATTGATAATAGGAGTAAATTAGAAAGCTGTTTTAAATTGCATGTTCTATCTCTAAATCATGGAAAAAAATAAAATGTGTGTTTCATATCCCTTTAAGGTTGCATGATTTAGCAACACATGGATGTGCAAAAGCATAAAGATACAACAGATTAATCCTGACTATAATTCAGGTTAATAGGAGCTCCGAGCAACCTCTTGTGCCATGTTGCAAAACACTCCATTAAATAACAAAGAGGTTAGTGTGAAAACTGCCCTGTAGGAACAGACAATGGCTAAACCCAAAATATCTTTATCCACGGGGGAAGACAGCACACTCTCCAGAGTGGGGCAAGGAAAGAGACTAGCCAGGTCTCCACTGAGCTGCAAACAATCAAATTTTCCAGTCACCAAGTATCTTTTTTTAAAATACCTTTATTTTCTTAAAGGGACACTGAACCCAAATTTTTTCTTTCGTGATTTAGATAGAGCATGAAATTTTAAGCAACTTTCTAATTTACTCCTATTATCAAATTTTCTTTATTCTCTTGGTATTGTTATTTGAAATGCAAGAATGTAAGTTTAGATGCCGGCCCATTTTTGGTGAACAACCTGGGCTGTCCTTGCTGATTGGTGGATAAATTCATCCACCAATAAAGAAGTGCTGTCCAGAGCTCTGAACCAAGAAAAAAAGCTTAGATGCCTTCTTTTTCAAATAAAGATAGCAAGAGAACGAAGAAAAATTGATAATAGGAGTAAATTAGAAAGTTGCTTAAAATTACATGCTCTATCTGAACCATGAAAGAAAAAAAATTGGGTTCAGTGTCCCTTTAAGGCAGGGTCCATCAGTAAGAAAATAAAGGTCTTTTAAAAAAAAATACTTAGTGGCTGGAAAATTTGATTGTTTAAACCCAAAATATATCACACAAATCTCTCAAATGTGTGATCATAAAAACATGAGAAACGGCAGATGAGGGATGGATCAGCGCTCCATAAAAATAGGAGCGGTCTGTGAAACAGATATATTTAAGTGATTAACTATCAGATAAAATGTATTAAAATATGGTTTATTTCACAACGTGACCTAACATACATATACGTGCCTGCACAAACATACAGTGTTAAAAGTTAAATGACAATATACAAAATGCAGTTCATATGTTAAATAACAATATTCATAGGCTAAAATGTCAGAAATGAAAACTTTTGAGAGTGAATGGGAAAGTCAAATTTGGCGATCTCTATTGCAGAATGACCTATGTTCTATTTAAAGGGACAGTCTAGTCCAAAATAAACTTTCAAGATTCAGATAGGGCATGCAATTTTAAACAATTTTCCAATTTAATTTTATCACCAATTTTGATTTGTTCTCTTGGTATTCTTAGTTGAAAGCTAAACCTAGGAGGTTTATATGCTAATTTCGAAGCCCTTGAAGGCCGCCTCTTCTCTCAGGGCATTTTGACAGTTTTTCACCACTAGATGGTGTTAGTTCATGTGTGTCATATAGATAACACTGTGCTTACGCACGTGGAGTTCCTATGAGCCAGCACTGATTGGCTAAAATGCATGTCTGTCAAAAGAACTGAAATAAGTGGGCAGTTTGCAGAGGCCTAGATACAAGGTAATCACAGAGGTAAAAAGTATATTAATATAACTGTGTTGGTTATGCAAAACTAGGAGGATGGGTAATAAAGGGATTATCTATCTTTTAAAACAATAACAATTCTGGTGTAGACTGTCCCTTTAAACTAATTGAGACTTTTTTTAAAGGATCCTATTAAACAGAGGACCAAACAGCTGTAGCGGTGGTACCTTAGAGTGATTAATCTTCGGTTATTTTTTCCTGTTACAGTCTGTGTGACCGAATGTAGGCAAACCTCCTTTTTTGACTAGTTTGCTCTTGTTGCAGTCTTTTGGGATGAGTAAAGGTAATCCTCCTGCTTGTTTTCCAAACTTTATGAATAACAGGTTAGTTTCTGGGCTCTCTGTTGCACCAAAAAACACTTCCGGATTGCAGTATACACAAAGGGACCTTTGTACACCCGTTCTGTCTAGTATACCTTTCCCCATAAGTTGGTTGTACAATTAACTTGGAGAGTAATCATTGGCATAATTAACTGACCATCATATGAACACCACGCATTGAAAGCTATAAATTGGGATCTAAAAACACAGGTTTATCTTGATAAAGGCTGATTCACAGCCGAAACGCGTAGATGCACTTCACCCTATCACCTGTAACCAACTTACGTGGAAAGGTATACTAGAACATAGGTCATTCTGCAATAGAAATTACCAAATTTTGACTTTCCTATTCACTCTCAAACATTTTAGCCTATGAATATTGTTATTTAACATATGAACTGCATTTTGTATATTGTCATTTAACTTTTAACATTGTATGTTTGTGCTGGCACGTATATGTATGTTAGGTCTACTTTGTGAAATAAACCATATTTTAATAAATTTTATCTGATAGTTAATCACACAAAACACTGCATTCAAATGACTGCCACTGACCCCCTTTACTTTGCGCTGCGGGCTTGGCCTGATATGACCCAGTGAGGCTTACACAAATAAATTTCAATAGCGCGCCATGCAGACCATTTCTTACCGGGTCAACACGTTCATTCAGACTTGTTCCTTTAGCATGCACAGCAGCCTCCACCTTTACTTTTTCTATCTATTGATGCTTACCCTCCTAACTATACTATACCGTCATATACATTGAGAGAGTACTCTTTCAACCATGCTTTTGATAGGCCAATTGTGTTGTCGTTCAAATATCATCTACAATGATTGGTTGAAATCAATGTCCCTCAAGATCCAATCCTGTAGCACTTTTCGTGTCCGACCATCAGACTGTTAATGACCTGCCCCTTCACATACTGCGAGAGATAAAGCGGTATCCCTAGCAACCATATTCTACTCAAGCCCCAGTGTTGAGATTGCGTGACTTGACCACATAATTTTGATCACATCGGCCACGATCTACCAGCAGCGCCTTCGGGATCTACTGGTAGATCCGATCTACCTATTGGGCACCCGTGCTTTACATGTTTTAAAGTCAGATCCGGAATCTAAGTAATATTTTACAGGGATTTTAAAGGGATAGTCTAGTCAAAATAAAACTTTTATGATTCAGATAGAGCATGCAATTTTAAGCAACTTTGTAATTTACTCCTATTATCAATTTTTCTTTGTTCTCTTGGTATGTTTACTTTAAAAAGCTGGAATGTGAGTTTAGTAGCCAGACCATTTTTGGTTCAGGACACTGGGTAGCGCTTGTTGATTAGTAGCTACATTTAGACTTCAATCAGCAAGCGCTACCCAGGTTCTGAACCAAAAAGGGGCCGGCTCCTAAGCTTACATTCAAATAAAGATACCAAGAGAACTAAAAAAGATTGATAATAAGAGTAAATTAGAAGTTGCTTAAAATTACATGCTCTATCGGAATCATGAAAGTTAATTTTGACTAGACTATACGGTATAGTCTATACCTTTAATGACGATGCCATTGTAATACTCTGTGCTCAGGCCACCCACATTAAAACTCATATTTTTTGGTGAGCTAACGGTTTGAACTGTTCTCTAATTGACGTTCTAGCCGTGCTGAACTTTTTTTTGTAGCTAGAGGGCTGATTGGAGAATGGTTAAAACTGTTAGCTCAACAAAAATATGAGTTTTGACGTGAGTGGCAGGAGCGCGGGGTATTAGATTTAAAAAGTAAGTTACAGAGCATCTTTATTCAAAGTGATCAATTAACTTAAGTTTTGCTTAGATTCCGTACCTGATTTTAAAACATGTAAAGTTTATAATCACAAATTTTAGGAGGCTTCTAACCTATATGTAAGAAGTGTTTATTAAACTTCACCCATTGATGTGCCAGGTGAGTGATTTGTCTTTTTTTTTTTATGGGTGATTATGCTATAATGACAATGTGACACACTATTTG
Source organism: Bombina bombina (assembly GCF_027579735.1). Lineage (NCBI taxonomy): Eukaryota > Metazoa > Chordata > Amphibia > Anura > Bombinatoridae > Bombina > Bombina bombina. The sequence continues at coordinate 1,338,196,485 of NC_069499.1, forward strand.
AACTTTGTTCTCCAGATCACAGCAATGATCAGTAAAATTCCAATATGAAATTAAAAAAAGTTTACAACTCTTCCTTGGTGATCACCCAGATGCTAAAATCTTCAAAGGTTTTACATTTGTAATACATAAAACCTAGTGTGCATTTTACAAATTAAACTGGTATGCGATAGATTTATAATAGTACAAAATCTAGATTTTATAAACAATATCTTGTAGCTATATACAAAATTTACTCTATTTTTTAAGATCAGTTAATGTAAAGTAGATTATCTTCATCATGTATATTTAAAATCGTATAACAACAATCAGTTAAAGGGACAGTCAACACCAGAATTTTTATTGTTTAAAAAGATAGATAATCCCTTTATTACCCATTCCCCAGTTTTGCAAAACCAACACTGTTATATTAATACACTTTTTACTTCTGTGACTATCTTGTATCTAAGCATCTCCTGACCGCCCCTAATCACATGACTTTTAGTTATTATCTATTGACTTGCATTTTAGCCAATTAGTGCAGTGTCTGCCACTAGGCACGGGTGTGATCACAATGCTATCTATATCATGGCCTACATGAGCTTGCTCTCCCCTGCTGTGAAAAGTAAATAAAATAGAGGAGGCCTTCAAGGGCTTAGAAATTATCATATGAGCCTTCCTAGGTTTGCTTTCAACTAGAATACCAAGAGAACAAAGCAAAATTGTTGATAAATGTAAATTGGATAGTTGTTTAAAATTACATGCCCTATTTGAAAAATGAAAGTTTTTTTTGGATTTGACTGTCCCTTTAATTTTTCAGACTGACACCGTTTTAAAACAAAAAATATCGTAAACACTAAGACTTAGTAAATTCAATAAATTCGAAAAACTTGTTATATTAAAACAAACTTCTACCAACCGTAAAATGTAAATGAAAATGTTCTCGCATTATCAGAGATGCAAATGAGTGCACACAAAGAAATACTTTGTCAAAATTGTCAGGTCTGTTGTATGTTAGCAAACAGGAGATTGTTGCGTCTATATTTTAACTTTTTTAAAAAAAATCAAAGTAACTATAACAATTTCGTTGTTGTTTTTGTTAAATGGTCCATAACATGGATGGCCTTTATGAATAATAAACTCTGATTGATACAGCAGTCGGTAAATCACTTTCTAGTTTCCAAATGCCTTGCGCAGGAGGAGAGGAACTCGGATCCCATTGAACTACGTATCCCAGAATGATGTGCGATGTGGATCACGTGTCAGGAGTGGTCGTCACGTGGTGTATGAGTGCAAGCTGCGACTGATCAGGTGAGTGTAATGAAAACCTTTGGTTATACATACCTGCACCGCATACAGGAATAAACACATCGGCACATTATAGACAAAGAAACTGACCCGCAATACCGGTGCACACAGTGACACTTTATGTATAGTCTGTGACTCAACCTTAAAATAGGGAATATAGTACCCACACTATAGCCGGTTCATACACATAGAGGAACACTGTGTGTGTACGCGCTCAACTAAACATGAATTTGCCAAGCAATCAATATACACAATGAAATGAGAATACGCATTAAAAAAAAATCTGATATGCAAAATATACAGAAATAGATAAATACGTTTTGATGTACTATTTGTCCCAAGCAGGAGCTATACACCGAGAAACAAGATGTATACACACAGAGATCCTGGAGAATACAGGAAGATCCTGTATATAGTTAGTCACATAATACCTAAAGACCCGAGACAAAAAAATACCCTTAAACACGTTTAGCAGTTTATCAAAACACTTATCAACAAATGCAATTAAATTTAGTTCATTATTTATTTTGCCACAATTATCTGTGATTTGCAGTTTTTTTCAAATCCTGTGAGAATTGAAAGTGCCTACTCCAAATGTATCACTCTCTAACCCTGTTGATTTCTACATTGTAATTAATCAATGTAGTAACTATGTATATCTCTTCCTTTTGTGACTCCTCGCAGAGGAGGTAAGCAAAGCACATGCTAACAAAAAAACAGCAAAAATGCATTTGAAATGTAGAGTTTGTATGCATAATGTAGAGAAAATGTGTTTTAAATGAGTATTCTGTACTAAACACTGATGTTGAAATGTTTATACCTATTTGAATAGATTTGTATATTTGGCTGCAATTTGGAACTTTTGTATTACTACAAAACTAAACATTTGAAATAAATGGATTCATACAGTTTTTCTTTTAAACATGTTGCTTGTGCATGAACTATAGAAAAAAAAATGCAGATAACATTTTTAATATCAGCTCAAATAACTGTGTGTGCTGGATTTGCAAGTTATGATGATCTGAGAAAATAAATGGAATTTGCTGTACAAATTAATGATGATAATAATAATAGTGATATTCAGCTTACGGTCATGCCATTGTTTAAAGGAACAGTGTGCTGTAACATTGTTTCCCCCTTAATAAGTTTCCAGTGACTAGTGGTACCAGCTGCAGAGTTTACAATGTATGGGACATTGCTCCTTTAGGTATATTTATGTATACGTTTCTGCTAATTAAAACCACAACTAAATTAAATGGGCTGGGTTTGTAGAGAGAGCAGATCTGATTAGATTATCTGTCTTATTATGTACACAATCGCCCTTATCTTTTTTCTCACTGTTTTCTCAAACACCAAATACATAGAGAAAACAATGGAAAATTAACATTTTAGTATCTATATGTCATACATCCACTGGGTGCATAATTTAATTCAAACCTATAGTTTTTCTATAACCAGTACTTAAAGGGACACTGAAGACAATTTTTTTTATTTCGTGATTCAGATAGAGCATGCAATCTTAAGCAACTTTCTAATTTACTCCTATTATCAATTCTACTTCGTTCTCTTTCTATCTTTACTTGAAAAATAAGGCATCTAAGATAAGGAGCCAGCCAATTTTTGGTTCAGTCTCTGGACAGCACTTGTTTATTGGTGGGTGAATTTATCCACCAATCAGCAAGAACAACCCAGGTTGTTCACCAAAAATGGTCTGCATCTAAACTTACATTCTTGCTTTTCAAATAAAGATACCAAGAGAATGAAGAACATTTGATATTAGGGGTAAATTTAGAAAGTTGCTTAAAATTGCATGCTCTATCTGAATCACGAAAGAAAAATTTGGGTTCAGTGTCCCTTTAACTTACTGAAATGTTCCGTATAGGCGGGGATACAACAGGCAAAATCAGCTATTTCAAATTAAAATTAAAACCAAAATAGTATTTTTAAAACTATTTAATACATTTTTGCAGATAAAATACATAGTTGGAAAAATCAAAGTATACTGTATCTTTTAAGTTCTTACTTAAAAGGGACACTGAACCCAATTTTTTTCTTTCATGATTCAGATAGAGCATGCTATTGTAAGCAACTTTCGAATTTACTCCTATTATCAATTTTTCTTCATTCTCTTGGTATCTTTATTTGAAAATCAAGAATGTAAGATTAGATGTCGGCCCATTTTTGGTGAACAACCTGGGTTGTCCTTGCTGATTGGACAGCACCAATAAACAAGTGCTGTCCAGGGTACTAAACCACAAATTGTCTGGTTCCTTAGCTTAGGTGCCTTCTTTTTCAAATAAAGATAGCAAGAGAACGAAGAAAAATTGCTAATAGGAGTAAATTAGAAAGTTGCTTAAAATTGCATGCTCTATATGAATCACAGAAGAAAAAAATTGGGTTCTGTGTCCCTTTAAAGGGACATTTCAGTCAAAATTGAAATGCACATAGATGAATTATATATTTGAAGAAACATATTTGCAATGTACATATATTCTCAAAAATGCATCTAGTAAAAGTTATCACTGTTTTATTGTTTGCTTTTTTCTCTGCACGTGCATGTGAAGCATAGCTAGATATTCTCAGTGCACTAGCACTGTACATACTGCCGCTGTTCAGAGTGCCATTGGGGCTTTTATCATCTCAGCAAATAACAAATTGAATCATTACCAGATGGTACAAACACCTTTGTATCGCTAAGCGAGTGCTGTGTTTAAAATGCTGGTGCACGGTGCATACTTAAATACACTTTTGAAACGGCTATAGCTTTTGTTAGAAGCATTTTTGCTAACACATGTATATTACTGAAATGCATCCATGTGGTTTGCAATTTTGACTGGAATGTCCCTTTAATATTGGCTTAATTTTAGTAGGGTGGTCAGTAAAAATCTGCTGAGTGGTGTGCTCATTAAAAAGGTCCTGGGGGAACATTGCATATACGTAATCCCAAGATAATGATACACACAAACCAAAGAGAGAGATCCAAGAATAAATGCACCTTGTTTCACTTGCACATACGCCTTAGAGCAGTGTTTTTCAACCAGTGTGCCGTGGCACACTAGTGTGCCGTGAGAGATCCTCAGGTGTGCCACGGCAGACTGACAACAGTGTGACATCTTTTAAACTTTGCTTGTTTTTTACTCCCAGTGCAGGGGTAGTTTGTAGGAGGCATGGCATAACAGCACAATACATACAGTATGTGTGTGTTTTTGTGTATGTGTATATATATATGCTGTATTAGGCTACAATGTGTGATTTTTTTTAAAATTTTGGGATGGTGGTGTGCCACAGGATTTTTTTAATGTAAAAAAGTGTGCCACGGCAAAAAAAAGGTTAAAAATCACTGCCTTAGAGATACACACAGATAAGAGGTGCCTCTAATGAGAGTGAAACACACACAGAAGAATCCAGGATTGAAAGAAACAAACACTCACTATTCTAGGACAGACACAGGGCAAGTAACATACATAATACAGATTCCTGGATATTTTTTTCTCACATATATGGTAACTAAACTCTCAGACTTATTAAGAGCCTTCATTTAGTTTTGTTTAGCGTTTTGTTGATTTTGTCATTATTAAAGGGTTAGTCAGCTCCAAAATTGTTGTTGTTTAAAAAAGATAGATAATCTCTTTATTGCCCATTCCCCAGTTTTACACAGCCAACAAAGTTATAGTAAAATACTTTTTACCTCTGTGAATACTTTGTATCTAAGCAACTTCTGACAGCCCCCTGATCACATGGCTATTTATAAATTTTCTATTGTCTTGCATTTTAGCCAATTAGTACTGGTTCATGCACAACTCCACCGGAGAGAGCACAATGTTATCTGTATGGCACAAATTAATTAGCAGTCTCTTGTTGTAAAAAGCATGTGATAAGAGGCTGTCTGTAGTGGCTTACAAACAGGCAGACATTTAGAGGTCTTTGGTTGTGCAAAGCTGGGGAATGGGTAGTAATAGCGTTATCTATCTTTTAAACAATAACTATTTTGGTGTAGACTTTAACTTTAGCCACAAATACTCCATTTGTTTTTAAGGTTATATGTTGTACACTTTGGGCTCGATTTATCAAGCCATGGCGGAAAGGGACGTACATATGTGCCCCTGCTCGCCTCTGCAGGCAGCAATCTGCAGGCAGTATTCAGTATTGAACAAAAGCGCTATTTTGCATTTGTATGCAACACTGCCCCCTACTTGCGCACAGCCAATCACGTGCGGGTAGGAGCTGTCAATCTCCCCAGTCAGATGAGACCGGGGAGTTTGAAATTCTCCACCTAGGCCGCTGCTTGATAAATAAAGACTGCAGGTTCTCTTGTGAGAACCTGCAGTCGTAGCGAGGTGAAGGGCTTGATAAATCAAGCCCTTAACGTCTGATGAAAGGGTGGATTAGATCTTACAGGGGCATTGCAATCAATTTTTATCTTGGTTTCATCTACTCTACAAGATGGCATTTGAGTATATATTTGTTTTTATTTATTTTTAATGCACGCTCCTGTCCTGAATAAATCAGTGATTTCTTATTACACTTGCAGAGATGTCTCTCCACCAGTAATGCAGAGCTGTCCTTACCAACTAGCGAGGAATAGTTAGTAGTGCAAAACTAAAACTGCTGTATCATTATAATTAAAACTTTACATGCTCTAAGTCATTACAGCAAGTCATTTTAAGACTATGTTGAAAAATAAAATGACAGAGGTGCCATAAGGCCTAGTACAGTCTGTACATCAGATAATAAAGTATGATAATACAGTGCACTCACGTGTAATAAAGCACACGGGGTGGGACTGATGAAACAGCCTTACAGCGGAGAAACGCGTTTTGTTTTTATGCCTTTTAATAAACAATAGTTTTATTGGTATCTACTCTTGCTACTGTTTGGTCAGCTTGATGCTGCACTAACCATTATTCAGTCTTGTTCGTAATACCTAAGTGAAGACTGTGATTCCTGGTTCCTGTGAACCATGTATTGAGCACCTGTGTGTGCTTTATTAAACGTGAGTGCACCACTGTATTACCATTCCTTATTATCTGATGTACAGACAAGCAGCACTGGGGGGGGGAAGACAAAACGCATTTTTTTCCTTGCAAGGTGTTTTTAAGGGAGGGACTTGTCTACTAGAAAATAAACTTTATTAGGGGTCTCTAGACATAGCAGACTTTTTTTACAGAGCATAAAATGTCCCATTCTTAAACAAATCCCCATGTATTGTGTTTGAACTTTTTTGTTTGTTTAAAGATCTACTTCTTTGTGGCATGTGATCCTCTTTAAAGAGCCTGTGGCTAGTGAGGGAGCTGAGATTGAGGGATTTAAAACAGCAACCCCCTATCCAGCTCCCTTACCTGCCTGTCATTTAGCTGCCCTGTCCCCACTGTGATGTCACCATGCAGGGGAATCGCTCATCTGGTGCTGTGATCAGCGATTCCCGTTCTCGTCATTCCCAGGCAAGCGGTTAAACAACTTTCTAATTTACTTCTTTTAACACATTTTCTTTGTTCTATTGGTATCTTTTGTTGAAAAGCAGGGACCTAAGCTAAGTAAGGAGCGTTTATGTGTCTGGAGCACTATATGGCAGCAGTTTTGTATTAAAGTGATCCATTTGCTAGAGCACTATACGGCAGCACTATTTCTTGCCATGTAGTGTTGCAGACACCTACCTTGATAACTCTTTAACAAAGAATACCATGGGAACGAAGCAGATTTGATAATAGAAGTATATTGGAAACCTTTTTAAAAATGTACGCACTGTCTGAATCACAAACCACTTTTTGGTTTCATATCCCTTTAATATTAGTGTAAAAAGTTGACTTACTACTTTGCAATAAATCTAGTCGGTTTGTTCAGATGGCTGCCCCTTAGCACAATCAGGATTTTCACCAGACTTGTCAAGTAAGGATGAGTTGACCTATTAGCAGTGATTACTTTGTCAGCAATTTCCATTCCATAAAAGGTTATAATTTCCTGCTTGAAACTGGAATGTGTGCCCTTTGGCTTATTAGAAGAGGAACTTGTAGACAGGCGTGCAATTTTTATTTGACGGCATCAGCAAACATTTCTCTAGTAGTCTAGAAGAGATGCAGGCTCTTGCTATGGTGATACATACACTTACGGACCCTATAGGTTGTACCCGAAACAGTAAATTGTTAGGCAGGGAATAAATATATTTATGTTTGTACTTAAATATGGGTGTGGAACTTTAGAGGATGGTTTGACAGTTTTATTTAATATTTAGGAACTTGCCAAATACTTTTTAGGAGCCAAGCATCTAAAAAGTTAGTAGCCAGCAAGAATATTCTAGGAGCCCTAACTTTCTAGTTGTTAGAATTTGTCAAGCCTTGATCTAGTGGTTTATATTCACTTGTGGCGCTTATTTTTTAATTATGGTTTACTATCATACACCTTACAGGGTAGCAATCACTCTCCCTAGAAGTTTCTCATTAGCAGCGTTATTTAGCCATAATATTGTGAATGTGACAAATCCTCTGCCCACATCATTGTAAACAACTGAATTAAAATGTTTAGCTATGCATAGTTAAACGACTTTGCAATATACTTTAATTATTAGGTGGGCGAGCAACTAAGTTTGTGGCAACCTGTTGTTATTATTATCCCACCACTTTTAAAATGGTCTCATAAAATATAAATCGCTTATTGTAAATGCTTGAAATTTGGTATGTTATTACTACTACTACTACTGCTGCTACAATTCATGCAACATAAACTTTGTAGGTCACATGGTCTGGCAGCCATATTGTTTTTTTGTCACAAATCATTTAAAAATCTTCTGCTCCACAACCGCTAATGCTACAAAGTGAAACTTGCTGTGGTAACTTACATTGTAACTCTGATTCACTCATTTGAAATCGATCGGTCGCATGGTGACCCAACCGATTTTGGCGTTGTTCAAAAAGCATCTAGGCTTTTCTTCTCTGAAACCACTGTTCTTGAAATAGTTCTCTACCAAGTTTGTTAAAATGGCTCTTTTTCAGAAATAAGCATGGCTGAAACAAATCATTAACTTTTCAGTTGTGCGCCAAAAAAAAAATGGCTGCCAGGCATTGTGACCTATATTGCAGAGTATGGTGTTTTATTTTATTTTGTACACATGATTTAAAAAAAAATTACAAATCTCTTTTGTTTCGCAAACCGCTAATAGTAGAGATGTAAAACTTTGTGTGAAATTTTGTACTGGTGTCATTGGTTTGGATCCCTACCAAACTTATTTAAATTGTGATTGTACCGTACTCAAGATGGTTGCCATGTCTAAAATGTGTGCACACTTTATTCAAGTGTAGTCAAACTTGAAAATGTTGTAATAGTAGTAACACAAATACATAGAAATACTCACACTTGGATACACACTCACACAGACACTCACAGAAAAAACTCACAAGGACACTCACAGAAAAAAACTCACAAAGACACCCACAGAAAAAAACTCACAAAGACATCCACAGAAAAAAAACTCACAAAGACACCCACAGAAAAAAACTCACAAAGACACCCACAGAAAAAAACTCACAAAGACACCTAACGGCCTAAACACTAATTTCAAGTTTAGGTGGTTGAGTATTGGGTTGGTGATTTCCAGAAAGGTCTCATTAAGAACAAATTGTAAGATTATTCAACAGGAAGGTCAAACTTTACACACAGGCACCCAGATACCCACAGAAACGCCCACACACACTCAAAAGACTCAGACACCAACACTCACACAAACACACACAGACACATACAAACCTACAAAAACACAAACATACATAGATACACAAACATCCACACAAAAACACACATAAATAACCACAGTTAGACACTCAGACACATTAATTTTTAAGTGAATACAAATGAGCATTGCTTTTGCTATACTGTATAGCAATCATGTTGTCATGCAATAGTGAGGCAGAGAGAGGGAAAGGATAGAAATGGGGGGGGGGGGGTAGAGACACAAAAAGGGAGAGAGAGTGGAGAAAGAAGAGAGCTGAGAAAATAAATAAGATAGTGAAAATATAGTACAGACAGATTGGATAAAGAAGAAAGATGGCATAGAGAGAGAGGGTAGACAGGGAGCAGGGGAAGGGAGATAAGTAAAAAAAAAGCTGAGAGAGTAAGAAGAGATAAAAGAGAGGAGAAAGTGAGGAGGGAAATAAGAAAATAATGAGAGAGCAAGCCATGTATTATTTCTTGTCTTAATTGGGCACAATTTATAGTTAATAAAAATAATTTACATTTCCAGGAGCAAAGGGTTTAAAAAAATACAAAAAACCTGTATCCTGCAGGTAGTGATGCTCAGAGCACCTGTCCAGGTTAGGTCAGAAGCACATGTCAAATAACAGGATACCATTTACAATAAACAGAGATTACTCAGGTCAGCGTCCCCCTGGCCCTTCTTACCTTTAGTTGATTTTTTTTTCTGCACAATGTTCTGTCTCATCTGAGACACTGTAAGTGCCACGTCCGGACAGAGAAGGAGGGGGAGAGGATGTCAGAGGGGGGCCTCATGAAGGCTAAAAACAGTATGGCATCACCCAGTCAGTGACGGGCCCTTCTGGTCACGTGGCCGCCGACTGGAGTCACCCCCTTTCACCCCCTGATGGCGGCCCTGCCAAACATGACTCCTATCCACAAATAATTTTAGAATTGCTACCCAAAAATATTAAGGGCTTGTAATCAGCAAAAAAAAAGGTCTATTGCTTTCCACGACTTCTATAAGAAACAAATTTATATAGTTCTGACACAAGAAACTCATTTAAAAAAATTGAATGAACCTTAATTGTTTACTTTATATTATGATCAGAATGGTCTTAGCTCAGGAGTGTTTATCTCATTTAGACCAGGTACCGCATTTGACCATCTTCAAAACCTTAGTGATATTTTGGTAGGCCTCTTACAGTTATGAATATTTATGCTCCAAACCGACCTGCTCCATCCTTTTTTTCGGAATGCTTTAAACAAATTCATTAACATAGCTAAAGGCCCCATCATTATTGGTGGGTATTTTAACTTTCCCTTATGCCCGGCAGTAGATACCACTTCAGGGAAATCATATATTCGATTACAACAGATTAAAGCCAATTGGTAAGCCCCTGATTGACACATGGGGGGTTACACATCTTACTTTGAGATTATATTTTTTTTTCTAGTCCACAACGAATGTAGTCATGTTTGTATTAAGTGATCAATCCCTTTTGCCCTCTCATATTGGCTCCAAAATATCTGATCCCTTGGTCGGATTTGGGTTTGGTAAAACCCAAATTTTTTCTTTCATTATTTTGAAAGAGCATGCAATTTTAAACAACTTTCAAATTTACTTCTATTATCTAATTTGCTTAATTCTCATGATATCCTTTCCTGATAGGCTCAGTAGCTGCTGATTGCTGGCTGCACATAGATGCCTCATGATTGGCTCACCCATGTGAATTGTCGTTTCTTCAAAAAAGGATATCTAAAGAATGAAGCAAACAAGATAATAGAAGTAAATTGGAATGTTGTTTAAAATTGTATTCTCTATCTGAATCATAAAAGAAAAAAAAAATAGGTTTAGTGTCCCTTTAATTATACTATTTTTTTTTTTTTACAAAAGATGCTTTTTACATCACAAAGTAACATAATTTATGTAAGAACTTACCTGATAAATTCATTTCTTTCATATTAGCAAGAGTCCATGAGCTAGTGACGTATGGGATATACATTCCTACCAGGAGGGGCAAAGTTTCCCAAACCTCAAAATGCCTATAAATACACCCCTCACCACACCCACAATTCAGTTTAACGAATAGCCAAGAAGTGGGGTGATAAAAAAGTGCGAAAGCATATAAAATAAGGAATTTGAATAATTGTGCTTTATACAAAAATCATAACCACCCCAAAAAAAGGGCAGGCCTCATGGACTCTTGCTAATATGAAAGAAATGAATTTATCAGGTAAGTTCTTACATAAATTATGTTTTCTTTCATGTAATTAGCAAGAGTCCATGAGCTAGTGACGTATGGGATAATGATTACCCAAGATGTGGATCTTTCCACGCAAGAGTCACTAGAGAGGGAGGGATAAAATAAAGACAGCCAATTCCTGCTGAAAATAATCCACACCCAAAATAAAGTTTAATGAAAAACATAAGCAGAAGATTCAAACTGAAACCGCTGCCTGAAGTACTTTTCTACCAAAAACTGCTTCAGAAGAAGAAAATACATCAAAATGGTAGAATTTAGTAAAAGTATGCAAAGAGGACCAAGTTGCTGCTTTGCAAATCTGATCAATCGAAGCTTCATTCCTAAACGCCCAGGAAGTAGAAACTGACCTAGTAGAATGAGCTGTAATCCTTTGAGGCGGAGTTTTACCCGACTCAACATAGGCAAGATGAATTAAAGATTTCAACCAAGATGCCAAAGAAATGGCAGAAGCTTTCTGGCCTTTTCTAGAACCGGAAAAGATAACAAATAAACTAGAAGTCTTTCGGAAAGACTTAGTAGCTTCAACATAATATTTCAAAGCTCTAACAACATCCAAAGAATGCAATGATTTCTCCTTAGAATTCTTAGGATTAGGACAAAATGAAGGAACCACAATTTCTCTACTAATGTTGTTAGAATTCACAACTTTAGGTAGAAATTCAAAAGAAGTTCGCAACACTGCCTTATCCTGATGAAAAATCAGAAAAGGAGACTCACAAGAAAGAGCAGATAATTCAGAAACTCTTCTGGCAGAAGAGATTGCCAAAAGGAACAAAACTTTCCAAGAAAGTAATTTAATGTCCAATGAATGCATAGGTTCAAACGGAGGAGCTTGAAGAGCCCCCAGAACCAAATTCAAACTCCAAGGAGGAGAAATTGACTTAATGACAGGTTTTATACGAACCAAAGCTTGTACAAAACAATGAATATCAGGAAGATTAGCAATCTTTCTGTGAAAAAGAACAGAAAGAGCAGAGATTTGTCCTTTCAAAGAACTTGCGGACAAACCTTTATCTAAACCATCCTGAAGAAACTGTAAAATTCTCGGAATTCTAAAAGAATGCCAAGAAAAATGATGAGAAAGACACCAAGAAATATAAGTCTTCCAGACTCTATAATATATCTCTCTGGATACAGATTTACGAGCCTGTAACATAGTATTAATCACAGAGTCAGAGAAACCTCTTTGACCAAGAATCAAGCGTTCAATCTCCATACCTTTTAAATTTAAGGATTTGAGATCCTGATGGAAAAAAGGACCTTGCGACAGAAGGTCTGGTCGTAGCGGAAGAGTCCACGGATGGCAAGAGGCCATCCGGACAAGATCCGCATACCAAAACCTGTGAGGCCATGCCGGAGCTACCAGCAGAACAAACGAGCATTCCTTCAGAATCTTGGAGATTACTCTTGGAAGAAGAACTAGAGGCGGAAAGATATAAGCAGGATGATACTTCCAAGGAAGTGATAATGCATCCACTGCTTCCGCCTGAGGATCCCGGGATCTGGACAGATACCTGGGAAGTTTCTTGTTTAGATGAGACGCCATCAGATCTATTTCTGGAAGCTCCCACATTTGAACAATCTGAAGAAATACCTCTGGGTGAAGAGACCATTCGCCCGGATGCAACGTTTGGCGACTGAGATAATCCGCTTCCCAATTGTCTATACCTGGGATATGAACTGCAGATATTAGACAGGAGCTGGATTCCGCCCAAACCAGAATTCGAGATACTTCTTTCATAGCCAGAGGACTGTGAGTCCCTCCTTGATGATTGATGTATGCCACAGTAGTGACATTGTCTGTCTGAAAATAAATGAACGATTCTCTCTTCAGAAGAGGCCAAGACTGAAGAGCTCTGAAAATTGCACGGAGTTCCAAAATATTGATCGGTAATCTCACCTCCTGAGATTCCCAAACTCCTTGTGCCGTCAGAGATCCCCACACAGCTCCCCAACCTGTGAGACTTGCATCTGTTGAAATTACAGTCCAGGTCGGAAGCACAAAAGAAGCCCCCTGAATTAAACGATGGTGATCTGTCCACCACGTTAGAGAGTGTCGTACAATCGGTTTTAAAGATATTAATTGAGATATCTTTGTGTAATCCTTGCACCATTGATTCAGCATACAGAGCTGAAGAGGTCGCATGTGAAAACGAGCAAAGGGGATCGCGTCCGATGCAGCAGTCATAAGACCTAGAATTTCCATGCATAAGGCTACCGAAGGGAATGATTGTGACTGAAGGTTTCGACAAGCTGAAATCAATTTTAGACGTCTCTTGTCTGTTAAAGACAGAGTCATGGACACTGAATCTATCTGGAAACCCAGAAAGGTTACCCTTGTCTGAGGAATCAATGAACTTTTTGGTGAATTGATCCTCCAACCATGATCTTGAAGAAACAACACAAGTCGATTCGTATGAGATTCTGCTAAATGTAAAGACTAAGCAAGTACCAAGATATCGTCCAAATAAGGAAATACCACAATACCCTGTTCTCTGATTACAGACAGAAGGGCACCGAGAACCTTTGTAAAAATTCTTGGAGCTGTAGCTAGGACAAACGGCAGAGCCACAAACTGGTAATGCTTGTCCAGAAAAGAGAATCTCAGGAACTGATAATGATCTGGATGAATCGGAATATGCAGATATGCATCCTGTAAATCTATTGTGTACATATAATGCCCTTGCTGAACAAAAGGCAAGATAGTCCTTACAGTTACCATTTTGAACGTTGGTATCCTTACATAACGATTCAATATTTTTAGATCCAGAACTGGTCTGAAGGAATTCTCCTTCTTTGGTACAATGAAGAGATTTGAATAAAACCCCATCCCCTGTTCTGGAACTGGCATAATTACTCCAGCCAACTCTAGATCTGAAACACAATTCAGGAATGCTTGAGCTTTCACTGGGACACAGGAAAGAAAAAATCTCTTTGCAGGAGGTCTTATCTTGAAACCAATTCTGTACCCTTCTGAAACAATGTTCTGAATCCAAAGATTGTGAACAGAATTGATCCAAATTTCTTTGAAAAAACGTAACCTGCCCCCTACCAGCTGAGCTGGAATGAGGGCTGCACCTTTATGTGGACTTAGAAGCAGGCTTTGTCTTTCTAGAAGGCTTGGATTTATTCCAGACTGGAGATGGTTTCCAAACTGAAACTGCTCCTGAGGATGAAGGATCAGGCTTTTGTTCTTTGTTGAAACGAAAGGAACGAAAACGATTATTAGCCCTGTTTTTACCCTTAGATTTTTTATCCTGTGGTAAAAAAGTTCCTTTCCCACCAGTAACAGTTGAAATAATAGAATCCAACTGAGAACCAAATAATTTGTTACCCTGGAAAGAAATGGAAAGTAGAGTTGATTTAGAAGCCATATCAGCATTCCAAGTTTTAAGCCATAAAGCTCTTCTAGCTAAAATAGCTAGAGACATAAACCTGACATCAACTCTGATAATATCAAAAATGGCATCACAGATAAAATTATTAGCATGCTGAAGAAGAATAATAATATTATGAGAATCATGATCTGTTACTTGTTGCGCTAAAGTCTCCAACCAAAAAGTGGAAGCTGCAGCAACATCAGCCAATGATATAGCAGGTCTAAGAAGATTACCTGAACACAGATAAGCTTTTCTTAGAAAGGATTCAATTTTCCTATCTAAAGGATCTTTAAACGAAGTACCATCTGACGTAGGAATAGTAGTACGTTTAGCAAGGGTAGAAATAGCCCCATCGACTTTAGGGATTTTGTCCCAAAATTCTAATCTGTCAGACGGCACAGGATATAATTGCTTAAAACGTTTAGAAGGAGTAAATGAATTACCCAATTTATCCCATTCTCTGGAAATTACTTCAGAAATAGCATTAGGAACAGGAAAAACTTCTGGAATAACCACAGGAGATTTAAATACCTTATCTAAACGTTTAGAATTAGTATCAAGAGGACCAGAATCCTCTATTTCTAAAGCAATTAGTACTTCTTTCAGTAAAGAACGAATAAATTCCATTTTAAATAAATATGAAGATTTATCAGCATCAATCTCTGAGACAGAATCCTCTGAACCAGAAGAGTCATCAGAATCAGAATGATGATGTTCATTTAAAAATTCATCTGTAGAGAGAGAAGTTTTAAAAGATTTTTTATGTTTACTAGAAGGAGAAATAACAGACATAGCCTTCTTGATGGATTCAGAAACAAAATCTCTAATGTTATCAGGAACATTCTGCACCTTAGATGTTGAAGGAACTGCAACAGGCAATGGTACATTACTAAAGGAAATATTATCTGCTTTAACAAGTTTGTCATGACAATTAATACAAACAACAGCCGGAGGAATAGCTACCAAAAGTTTACAGCAGATACACTTAGCTTTGGTAGTTCCAGCACTAGACAGCGATTTTCCTGAAGTATCTTCTGACTCAGATGCAACGTGAGACATCTTGCAATATGTAAGAGAAAAAACAACATATAAAGCAAAATTGATCAAATTCCTTAAATGACAGTTTCAGGAATGGGAAAAAATGCCAATAAACAAGCTTCTAGTAACCAGAAGCAAAGAAAAAATGAGACTGAAATAATGTGGAGACAAAAGCGACGCCCATATTTTTTGGCGCCAAATAAGACACCCACATTATTTGGCGCCTAAATGCTTTTTGGCGCCAAAAATGACGCCACATCCGGAACGCCGACATTTTTGGCGCAAAAGGACGTCAAAAAATTACGCAACTTCCGGCGACACGTATGACGCCGGAAACAGAAAATATTTTTTGCGCCAAAAAAGTCCGCGCCAAGAATGACGCAATAAAATGAAGCATTTTCAGCCCCCGCGAGCCTAACAGCCCACAGGGAAAAAAGAGTCAAATTTTAAGGTAAGAAAAAAATTGATTCAAATGCATTATCCCAAATATGAAACTGACTGTCTGAAAATAAGGAATGTTGAACATCCTGAGTCAAGGCAAATAAATGTTTGAATACATATATTTAGAACTTTATAAATAAAGTGCCCAACCAAAGCTTAGAGTGTCACAGAAAATAAGATTTACTTACCCCAGGACACTCATCTACATGTTTGTAGAAAGCCAAACCAGTACTGAAACGAAAATCAGCAGAGGTAATGGTATATAAATAAGAGTATATTGTCGATCTGAAAAGGGAGGTAAGAGATGAATCTCTACGACCGATAACAGAGAACCTATGAAATAGACCCCGTAGAAGGAGAGCACTGCATTCAAAATAGGCAATACTCTCCTCACATCCCTCTGACATTCACTGCACGCTGAGAGGAAAACCGGGCTCCAACCTGCTGCGGAGCGCATATCAACGTAGAATCTAGCACAAACTTACTTCACCACCTCCATAGGAGGCAAAGTTTGTAAAACTGAATTGTGGGTGTGGTGAGGGGTGTATTTATAGGCATTTTGAGGTTTGGGAAACTTTGCCCCTCCTGGTAGGAATGTATATCCCATACGTCACTAGCTCATGGACTCTTGCTAATTACATGAAAGAAATAAACATATCAGATATTTACATCATATCCAACATTTTTGGGTTATCAGGAAAATTCAGTCCTCATTTTTCGACCCCTTGAGTTAAATTGTTCACTCTTGGACCTATGATGGTGTGTGGATTCAAAGCTAGGGGTTTTAATAACAGGAAAACAAAAAAGAAAATATTACATCTCAAGAAGGTTAACATAATAAGTTGAATAAATGAGAAAAGGAGATGCAATTAACAAGACCCTTGCACTCCAACATAAGACATCAACTCCTTCACTAATATACGTGGGTGAGGCATTCAATTATTCGTATTAAGCCCAACTTACATATGACTAGTTTTCATAAGTGATCTATTCAAATAAAAAAAGGTCTAAATTTGTTTGCGACATTTAGCTTTTTATATACATATGAAGGAGTGGGAAACAGTATTGTTCTGCGGCGACATTACTTGGCTGTAGCCAGAAGGCCATGCAATGATATTATATAATTATATAAAGTGGGTAAATACATAACATGATGGGAAGCTCCCAGTTCTTGCATGTAGTGTTTTATTTGCAAAAAATCTTAACAATCCCTCTTGTGCACTGCCTCGGCCACACCAGAGGGAGTGAAATACACATGTATTGTATACGCCATATATGCTCAACAGAAACCAATATCACTTTGTTGACTATATATAGAGGGGTTGGATGTTTCTATATGCCATATGCCCACACTAGGTATCATGTTCAGAGATTATATTATCTGTATGTTGCACGAGTTGTATATGAGCGTACATGCATAAACAGTACAAATTTAAACTAGAATATTAAAGTTATTTCTAAAGCTTTATCTTAGCCCCACGTTATAGATATAATTTCTGTATTTAAATGAATATGGATGTATAAACATAAACAGGACGAGCATAAAAACCAGATAACAAAACAATGATGGTATTGGGTGTATCAGTTATTTTAAAGCTAGAAATTGATTATTTTAAGAGAGAGTACACAAACAATCAACAATAATTCTGTCAGGATAAACAGGGTTATAAGAGTAAATGTGTGCCACTTGCACGTTATTAACCTGCAGAGATTGCTTGCGGACAATACCAGTCCTTTAAGAGTGCCTGTCATTGCTTCTGCTTGTGAACAGTGCGGTAGTCTGGTGTTTGCAAGTGAAGAGGGCCCTGTGTACAGGCAAGTGAGCCATTTTTGCAGACTGGGTTGTAATTTAGGGGTGTCGCTTATTGGTATTTTGAGTGAATGTTCGTATTTTTGTTGATCCGGCGGTATATTGAATGTATCGACCTCCCAAGTGGAGCCTATGTTACTGGCCAGAGTAATACTCAATGCTGCAAGATCTATTGTCTTCGGGTCTGTGGCTCCTCGGGAGTCCCCTCCAAGCTCCCACAGCAGCGCCGCCGCCCCAAAGTACTGTTCAATACCTGATGGCCATTTTAGGCGGCTGTTATTTTTTGGTGTCGATGTTATGGGGAAGGATACCTCTCTTTTATCTACCTTGCTGATTGCTATACCTCCTCTTAAGGTAGGAATCTGTTTTTTTTTCAGATCAGCTATAGGCGCCATTTTGAAATATTCAGCAGTGCCTCACCCCACTGCTACCAATGATGATTGTAAGAGCTGGTTATTTTTATTCTTCTGCCGGTCGTTGTCGTCTTTCGCGTTAGGCTTGTGGTCCTGTGTTATCAATGAGTGTGGTGTTCTCACTGCAAAATTTGGTTGTCTGATCTTGTCCTCTGACGGAGTCTCATATTGTATGTATTCTACCGGCTGTAGTGTCGGTCTTGATTCACTCAGTGTCCGGCGCTGTGATGGTAGTTTGCTATGCTTCATTGGTTTGATTTTGTCTGCCAAAATGAGAAGCTTTTTTTCTGTGGGTGCTCTGTTTATCAGAGCTTGCATCATAGCTTCCAATTTAATAAAATGTGAGTCCAATATGTCACTGAAGTTTTCGGTCCGCATGTTTGCAGATGACCGTTGTATTATCGCCTCTTGAATAGCGCAGATCTCTAAGTATTATTTCTGTGTCCAGTGACTGTGTAAACACAATGGGAGTTGTAAAGGTTATATAGGTGCTGATCTTGCCCAGTTCTGGTCAAACACCCCAGTTTCCTGGGGGGGGGGATGCGCCGCCTGTTAGAATGCCGCTGTACCAGGCCTCAGTTGTCCTTTTCTGACTCCTAGATCATTAATACAGCAGATTGGATGTTGAAAAGTGGTTGCAGGGGTTGTAGGTTACGAAGCCAGTCGTAATTGTTTTTGGATGCTGTGGTTTAACAACGATAATCGGCGGACTATTGTTATTTCTCTTGGAGCTCTAGAAAGTTGTGACCACTCAGAGCCGCTGCATGGACACGCCCCCCTTAATGATACTATTTTTTTTTTACAGATCCTTTAGAAGTTCAATCTCTTACTGAGAAGACAAGTGAGTTTTTTAGTTTTAAGGGACAAAGTCCAAAAAAAACCTGTCATGATTCAAATAGTTATAGTGAAAAAGTGGGGCTATCCCTGATGACCTATCGATTGCCTTCTGTGTAGGTCAAACATGTAATAATGTTCGTCTAAATATAGCTTTACAGCAGCATAACACAAGTCACTGTTGGGCACACATATCTTGACAAATATATAGAAGCGTTCCTCTGTTAGCGTTCAGTCCCCCTCGGTGACAAGCCAATGTAAACCCGCAAAGCAAAGTTCATATAGAAATGTTAGTGCGCTCACCTCGTATCCAAACCAGGCTGGCCTCCGGACCCTTCTCTTATACGGCTAATGCCTGATCGATCCACCGGCCTCAGGGATAGTCACAGCACTGCAAACTTGTGACCACTCCCCACGCTAACCCAGCGTGGCCGCTTAGCTGGATGATACAACTTCAATCAAGCCGCGTTCAGAGGGAAAGGAGGAAGGTGACGTCAGCGGGATGGCTTGTGAGTATCCAATCCGGACCGGCAAAAGGAGGTGTGTGGCCCAAACTTCAATTGGGATTGGATGTATATCCACGGTAACTCCAAAGTGGTTGTGATGGTGCTTGGTAAAAGCTAAATGATGTCTGCTCTATATGGTAACGGACTATCCTGGCTGGTGAAATCACAGGATAAATCAAAAAGATTGATAGACAAACATTGATTACCAGAGAGAAAGTACAAAATAAACCAGAAACAAGGGAAGGTGTTTACTTCGTAACAGGGTATAGTTCTCAATATTCTCAAATTTGTGCAATAATAAAAAAGCACTTTGCACTACTAGTGGCAGATGATGG
This sequence comes from Bombina bombina, assembly GCF_027579735.1. Lineage (NCBI taxonomy): Eukaryota > Metazoa > Chordata > Amphibia > Anura > Bombinatoridae > Bombina > Bombina bombina. The sequence goes on from NC_069499.1 coordinate 1,338,216,473, forward strand.
CTTACAAGATACGGCCAAATTGGGCATTGAATGTTCTTATCGCAAAAACCACACTTTAGGTTCAAGATTGGCACCCACACAGTTGAAACAAATAAGTAACTCGGATTCATCCTGGTTAAGACATCAAGGTATGTTTAGGTGCGGGCGTAGAAAATGTAGGCCCTGTGACTTTGCACAGATCACCACAGACTTTAGATCGTGTGTCACAGGGGAAAGCTTTGGTATAAAATCTTGTCTAAATTGTACCACTGAATGCATTGTATATCTTTTGGAATGCACTCTTTGTTGCAAACAATATGTAGGACTCACTGAAAGGGATGCTAACTCTAGGATCAGAGAACATCTGTCCACACTGTCACTAGGTAAGGCTGCCACACCTCTGGTGCAGCATTTTGCCACCATGCACAATAAAAATGTTAACTCCCTCAGATGGTGTATTATTGAAAGAATAGTAACACCAAAAAGAGGAGGTAATAAGGAACGGATTTTGGCCAAGAGAGAGATGTACTGGATTTTTAAATTGGAGACACGAATCCCTAAAGGTCTTAATTCCAAATATGACCTAATCAATTTTTGGGAATAATTACATCCACCGTACATCTCTCTCTTGTTTCAATGCTGCCAAACTATGTTGATTGTAAATAATGGGCCACATATATTGAATGAATATTTGTGTCACTTAGCTAAGATTGTGTGAGATGAAGTCTGGGCTTAAGTCGCCTCAAGATATATATATTATTTAGCATATATTTTCATATTAGCGATATAGTATACCAAGAGGCTTGGGACCTATTCCAGATTTAGTACCAAATAATTACACAATATTCACAGGTTCCATTGTTCATCTCTATTTCTATCTCTAATTTCTAATTTATAATTCACATTATTCAGGAACAACAAAGATGTATCGCAAATATATATATATTAACTATGTTATGATTATGCAGTGTCTTGGTGTGTAAATTTCTATTCATATATTGACATGTGTAACTGTTTACTTACAACATCAATGTTTAGTATGTGAAGAGGCTCTTATATACATTGGTATACATTAAAATACAGGCCCGTGTCAATTTCAAACATTGTCCCATAGGTGACGTAAAGAGATAGTATATTTCCACCGATATACACATAGTTATAACTACAATGATTATTTGGTTCTAATAGTTGTTCCTGAGTATAATGCCTTGTAACAATTGTATTTGTGAAAGGTCTTAATAATGAGTAAGTGTATTCTTCTCTTTCTTGTTTTTAATTTGAATTTCTGTTAACCAATGATGTCTTAACACGTATTATATAAGGCAGGGGTTACGCCCTACACCTATGGCTATGACTACGGCTAACGCCGAAACGCGTAAGCCAGTTTAGGTAATACACCTACTCTGTTACTCCTGTGTGTTCCTACATTTTAATTATTTCACAATAAAGGATTGAATTTTTATTACGGACTGTCCGAACCTTTTTGATTTATCCTATGATTCAAATAGGGCATGTAATTTTAAACAACTTTCCAATTTACTTTTATCACCAATTTTGCTTTGTTCTTTTGATATTCTTAGTTGAAAGCTAAACCTAGGAGGTTCATATGCTAATTTCTTAGACCTTGAAGGCCACCTAATCTAAATGCATTTTGACATTTTTTTACCACTAGAGGGCGTTAGTTCATGTGTTTCATATAGATAACATTGAGCTCATGCACATGAATTTACCGAGGAGTGAGCACTGATTGGCTAAAATGCAAGTCTGTCAAAAGAACTAAAAAAAGGTGTCAGTCTGCATAAGATTAGAAACAATGTACTTACAGAGGTAAAACATGTATTTTTATAACTGTGTTGGTTATGCAAAACTGGGGTATGGGTAAAAAAGGAATTATCTATATTTTAAAACAACAAAAATTCTGGTGTTGACTGTCCCTTTAATGACCCCAATTCTACCTCTCCAGCAAATAACTGGGAGGCCTATTATGTTAAATCAGGGGGGAAATAATACAGATGACTTTGAAACACCATAAACAAAGAGCTGCGTATTACTCTATGCATTTTTTCTAAAGATAATTTGGTAGAAAGCTCAAACAAAACCCCAGGTCCCTGGAAATTTAAATGGACTTAAAAATGCTGGTAAGGTAGGAAATAAATAAATGCACTCACCAGAGAGCGATAACCTCTACTCATTTTTTTTGCAGAAAGCGATAATGCAGGGCATCTATTATCTAGATCCCTAAGGAAAAAGACAATTCAAAACTATATTCAAAATATTTCAGGACCTAAGGGAGTGCTCGAAAACACTAATGATGGAATTGTAAATGTGTTTGTGGATTATTATACCTCTCTATGTAATATTGGTAACTCTGATCATTCTAAGAAAATAAAATTAATAGAAACTTATTTATCCCAAATGCAGCTTCCTACCTTGTCTGTTAATGATAAGGCGAAATTAGATTCCCCTCTCACTATGCAAGAAGTATTAGAAGCTATTAAATGATTACTGTGTGGCAAAGCTCCTGGCCCAGACGGTTTTACCCCTACATTTTATCATCTGTTTAAAATGCAATCATGCCCACATCTTTTAAATCTCTTTCAATCAATAGATTAAGAAGCCCAATTCTCAAAATCTTTATTGGAAGCATCAGTCTCCTTGATACCAAAGCCAGGTAAACATTTGGATAAAGTTAGTGACTATAGACCTTTTTCCTTATTGAATATTGATATCAAATTGTACACTAAGATATCGGCCATGTGTCTTAACCGACTTTTACCTAACCTTATACTGATCTAGTCGGTTTTGTGTTAGGGAAGGAAGCAAAAGATACTATTCGAGTACTCCAATTACTTAACAATGCTATTGAAAGAAAAACCCTGTTCACACTGCTTTCGCCTGATGCAGAAAAAGCTTTCCACAGAGTGGACTGGAATTTCATGTAGTCTGCTCTGTCTAAATTTGGCTTCTCTCAGCAGTTTATCTCTTGGATCCAAGCGTTATACTTGATCCCTCAGCCAGAGCTTAAGCAAATCATTTACAATACAGTAATGTCCTCTATCATCACTTTTGTTTGCCCTCACTGTGGAAATCTTAGGTACACTTGTTTGGAACAATTCTAGAATAGAAGGGTAAATATTTGGAATATTACCCAGAAATGTCTTCTATTTCCGGACGACATTATCTTTACACTTCGGTCCCCATCGACATCTCTACCTACTTTACTAACCCTACTTAAAAATAATAAACAGGCCTCCAACTTTTCTGCTAACATAGATAAATAGGTTATAACGAATGTTAAAGGGAGAGTCAAGTTTCATGATTCAAATAGGGCATATAATTTTAAACTACTTTCCAATTTTACTTTTATCACCAATTTTGCTTTGTTCTCTTGGTATTCTTAGTTGAAAGCTAAACCTAGGAGGTTTATATGCTAATTTCTTAGACCTTGAAGGCCGCCTCTAATCTAAATGCATTTTAACAGTTTTTCACCACTAGAGGGCATTAGTTCATTTGTTTCATATAGATAACATTGAGCTCATGCACGTGAATTTACCCTGGAGTGAGCACTGATTGGCTAAAATGCAAGTCTGTCAAAAGAACTGAAATAAGGGGGGCAGTCTGCAGAGGCTTAGATACAAGGTAATTGCAGAGGTAAAATGTGTATTATTATAACTGTGTTGATTAAGCAAAACTGGGTAATTAAGGGATTATCTGTCTTTTAAAACAACAAAAATTCTGGTGTTGACTGTCTCTTTAATATGCCGCAAGAAGATATCAGTTTAATCAAATCCAATACCAACTTTTCACTTTTGATAAAACTAGTTGTCTAGGGCTGACCTTAAACCCAACCCCATCAAGATTATATGATCTTAATTTAAATTACCATTCAAGCTAAAATTTTAAGAAACATTCAGACATGGCATAAACAGAGTCACCAATCTTGGATGGGATAGATAGACACAATAACAATGATGATTTTACCTACATTTTTGTTTCAAGTGCTTCCTTTAGCTTTGTCAGGACAGTACCTAGCCTTCCAACAATGTTTCCTTGAAAAGTTTATTTGGTCTAATCAAAGGCCACAAGTCTAACGGCAGACAATGTATCTTAGCAAAGAAGATGGTGATTTGGGAGTCCCTAATCTTTTGAATTATTTTAGAGCAGCCCACCTTGTACGTGTTGTAGCTTGGAACCATGCAAATCCGGCACCAAGCTTTTGGCTAAGAGGTGAAAACGTCACCTCTTAAGCAAAGCAGCAATCTGCCATGGGCTGCCGTAGCAGCTCAGATTTGCGATCACTTGAAACAAATAAAGGAGCTTTCTGCATGAAGTATTTTATACTTAATGAATAAAAGTCCCCTTTATTTGTTTCAATAGTCAATCCTAGCGTTTGTGAAATGCTAGGGTTGACTTTAACTTTAAGGACTTTTAAAACCATTTGAAAATATTTGTACTTCCCCCAACTATATCCAAAGAACATATCCCACTTATATATATTTTAAGGAGTTCCTACCCCCTGGAACATAAACATGTAGATATCTAAGTGGAAGAGAGAACTCAATATTACTTTGTGAATCACAATGGAGTAAAATATTCTGTTCTTTTTAAAAAAAATCAGCTATATCCTCTACTATAGTTGTATCCAATTATAAGATACTTTCCAGATTGTATCTATGGCCTTATAGATTACATAGTATATTTCCTGCAACATCCTCACAGTGGCTATGTGGTGAAAGTGGCACTCTATCTCACATATGGTGGTCATGCCCCTTTTTACAATCATACTGGAAAAAAGTCTCACAAAGTATTAACAACGTTATATGGACTGATAATACTTTCCATCCCTCTTTGGTACTCAATAATTTTCCAAAAATTAGATGCATTTATCACAAGCAATTTTTAATTAATTCTGCAGAGACTTATCCCTAGATTTTTGAAGAAAGTAAAAGTATTAACTTTTTCTCAATGGGTACCAAGGCCGGATTGGCCTACCAGGAGATTTTCCCAGTGGGCTTGCAGCAGCTGGGGCTACAATTTAAAGGGGTAATTAATGCATGCCATTGGGTTGTAGGGTGCCTATATAACAACAATCAATCACTTTTTTAATACAAACTAATAGTAATATAATTCAGAAAAAAATATTGGGGGAAGGAGTATCCCACTAACCCCCTTTGAGAAAAAATAATTGACTCAACGGAAAATAGGTATGGTCTCCAAATTTTCCGGGCTGCTTATTATTCCCAATCCGCCCTTGATGGGTACGTAAGGTCCACCATGTTTTATCTTTAGAAGAAATACACTAGAATTTTATAAGGAAACAAGACTTGCTTTTAATTGGGGACAAAAAAAACATTTGTATGCTAGAGCTTTATTTGTTGTGCTCTTTATTCTCAAATAGTTACATAGTCGTAACTCCCCTTTATATATACAAAAAACACATTATACTTAAAGGGACAGTTTACTCAAAACATTTCTACCCTTTAATTTGTTCCCAATGATCCACTTTACCTGCTGGAGTGTATTAAATTGTTTACAAGTAGCTCCTTTACCCTTATATTGGCATTTGAAATTGTTGATTTAGTATGTGGTATCCCCACCTATTCAGAAAGTTTGTGGCCGCGCGTACCAGCTATAGATAAGCTTTGTAAACACAGCCAGCAGAAGAAATTACACTCCCAGTCGGATATAGCAGAGATAAGGTAATACAATGTTGATTTTCCATTGTTCTCTCAAAGTACTGGTGATTGTTTTAAGGACAGATATAAGATAAAGAAGCAGGTATATGTGCACAATGTGATACAGTAATGAGATCTGATTATACCTACAAGCTCAACCCATTTTATTAGGTTGTGGCTTCAAAACACAAAATCAGAGCTTTAATATACACAAATAAGCCTTAAAAAGCTAATTTTCATACATTTTTACTCTGCAGTTGGTAAAAAAAAAGCAATTGTAAACACATTAAGGGAAAAACTATTTTACAGTATACTGTCCCTTTAAGGAAACACTGATGTTTCTTTCAGGAGTTGGTCAATAATTCCTTCCCTTTAATTTTTGTTAATTTTAATACCATGTTTGAATCTACTATAGATGATTATTCTGATATCATAGAATGAGTCTGCCTGTGTAAACAAATAGTAATATTTGTGATTTGTATTACTGTATTATTTCATTGCTGTTGTTCAATATTGTTTGTCCCTTTTGAAAAATGACATTAAAAAGTTATATAAAAAGCAAAACAAACAAAACCTTGTAACAATTAGATTTTTAGTCAGCTTTGCAATAAATTAACATACTAGGTGATTGTAAACATGTTGTGCATTCATTAACCCTTTGTTGACTGCAATTGTTTTTTTTTTTTAATAGCCAAAGTCCCTCCACAACTTGTTTGGAGAAGCCATTTCTGACTTGTTACTGTATTAGACAATGCTTGCTACTGTCATTTTGTTAGCAAAGCTTGCACTGTTTTGCAGTTCCTTATCTGATCATTTCTGCTGAGGTCAATTAGTGACAGGGTTAGGCTGCAGTGTGCACTTACGATTCTCAGAATTTGAAAACCCACAGTTTTCACATATTACATTTTAAAGTGGGTTTTTTTGTTTGTAAAACTGAAAACTAGCTAGCCGCTTTCCCTTGTTTTAGGAGCCAATTTCCCTATACTAATTACTCTGACACTCTTTTGCATGGTGCTATAAATTATTGTTCAGTACAATTCAGTCCATTCACATTTACAAAACAAAAGACACTGTCATATGATCAGAATTTAAAAAAAACAACACTTAAGTGATAAATAATTTAACCCCTCAGTTTCCAGAGAAGTTGGCAACTCATTGTTTAGCTATGGTCTGCATCCTTTCCGGCTGCTAATGGATTTTATTTACACTGTTATTAATCGCTTGCTATTTTGTGTTCTGTTTGTAGGAAAAGAAAAGTGTGGGCCACACATGCTGGGTCACTTTGACCACGTAAAATGTCTACAGGAAATGTGGCCATCAATGCAGATTATTCATGGGATGCTGGAGAGCGAGCTAGGCTCCTGCAGAGCCCCAGTGTGGATATGGCCCCACAGCCACGGCGGCTAGCAGGAGGGACATCTCCAGCCGGGGCTGTTTTTATAGTGGTGAATGCTGCCCTGGGAGCAGGATTGCTGAATTTTCCTGCAGCATTTAGTGCTGCTGGGGGAGTCACAGCAGGAATATCTTTGCAACTGGTAAGTCAGTGATGAATTTTCTTATACCCCAAAAAGCCCTAGGCACAGATTAGACAACTGCCTGACTTTTGTAAAGTACTTTTTAGTAGATTTTCAACAAATAAAGTTTCAATGCAGAAAGAGCATGTAACAAAAAGAGGAAAGATAATCAAACCCTATCATCATTAAAGGGACAGTTTACTCAAAAATTTTCTCCCCTTTATTTTGTTCCCAATGATCCACTTTACCTGCTGGAGTGTATTAAATTGTTTACAAGTAGCTCCTTTACCCTTTATATTGGCATTTGAAATTGTTAATTTAGCATGTGGTATCCCCACCTATTCTGAAAGTTTGTGGCCACGCGTACCAGCTATAGATAAGCATTGTAAACACAGCCAGCAGAAGAAATTACACTCCCAGTGTGATAAAGCAGAGATAAGGTAATAAAATGTTGATTTTCCATTGTTCTCTCAAAGTATTGGTGATTGTTTTAAGGACAGATATAAGATAAAGAAGCAGGTATATGTGCACAATGTGATACAGTAATGAGATCTGATTATACCTACAAGCTCAACCTATTTTATTAGGCTGTGGCTTCAAAACACAAAATCAGAGCTTTAATATACAGAAATAAACATTAAAAAGCTAATTTTCGTACATTTTTTACTCTGCAGTTGGTAAAAAAAGCAATTGTAAACACATTAAGGGAAAAACTATTTCACAGTATACTGTCCCTTTAACAATTCCAGGTAAGAACAAATGTACCAAGTAATAAAGTTAAATGGGCAATTACTTTAGTGATATAATCTTGTTACAAAATAAGAAAGAAAGAGGTAACAAATTATGAACTGAACAGTGAAAATTAAATATGTTACAATAAACTTAGAGTAAAGTCAAAATTAAACTTTCATGATTTAGATAGAGTATTCAATTTTAAACAACTTTCCAACTTATTTCTATTATCTAATTAGCTTTGTATTCTTGGTATCCTTTGTTGAAAAGCATACATTGCTGCTAATTGGTGACTGCACATAAATGCATCTTGTCATAGGTTCACCCTATGTGTTCAGCTAGCTCCCAGTAGTGCATTGCTGCTCCTTCTACAGGTGGTCGTCATCATTTTTTAGCTTCTCATTATTGAAAACTAAGTGACACTTCCTTAATTTTTATCTCACTTTCATTTAGTTATATCAATATTAAAACGTGCAGTTTTTATTGTAAGCCCACAAACATCATCTCGTGGAGAACCTGTATATTTTCTAGTACAGTTGCTGATTGTCTGTAGTGGCCAGCCAAATGTATAGGAAACAAAATGTAAGATGGTATTGGACTTGGCATTATTATTTAGCTAGCCAGGAGGGCTCCTCTCTGAGAGAAGGTGCCCTTGGGCAGTTCTGTAATAACCTGTGGAGAACCCTTCCTGCAATATGTCAGGAGACATGATGCAACACTTTATAGTATGACCATGATAGCTAGTGCAATAGCAGACGGAGTATATTGTATATTGGCAGGAGGTATGTAAACAGAGCACAACGTAAAGTGTAAACATAAAAATTAATGTTATATGATTCTTCACTATGTGCAGAATTATGTAACATTAACTTAGCGGTACCTGCAAAAAATATAGGGTTTTGTGAGATTTAAGCCCACAAATCTACACTTACCTTACGTTCTTCGTCCAGCCTCTGCTAATCCTGTCTTTTTTAAAAAAAATTTTTTTTAAAGAGAGCAGGCTTGTTGTGCTGGCCATCGGACATTCAGGGCAAATTCCCGGTGTGCTGACCAGTTAGCTGGGCCAACTAGGTTTGCTTAGTCCCACCCACCAGTCAGTCTGAAGCACGGCCTTATAATTAAAGTTCCTTTGTTGCGGTGGGAACTATAATTACCAGCCTGGTCTTTGTATAGAGGGGAGGAGTTTAGATGTGGACCTGAGATTGTGCGGGAGACTCTGAGCGGACTGGCTGTCACCTGCATAGATACTGATATAAAATAAAAAAAGTCCCATATATGTACAGCAAATAAAGTTCAGAGAAAATAATTAGATGATGTGACTGATATATCCCAAATGTGTATAGTAAAAAATATTCAAATTGATGGAAACATTTTTCAAATTGATGACAATTTTGCCAGTTGATGAAGATATGTCCCTCGTGGTGTGTATATTATCAAATATAATTCATTTTAGTGGTACAAAAACGATTAAATAAAAATAAATTGATTAAATAAAAAGTAAAAAAAAAATCCAGAATCGAATACCATATAGGAAACTTGAGCAGCGCCTTCTTCAACGCGAATACATATGGTATTTGATTCTGGATTTTTTTCACTTTTTATTTTTATTCAATCATTATTATTTTTTAACACTAAGATTAATTATATTTGATAATCTACACACCACGAGGGACATATCTTCATCAGCTTGCAAAATTGTCATCAATTTGAAAATTGTTTTCCATCAATTTTAATATTTTTTACTATACACATTTGGGATATATAACAGTAACATCATCTAATTATTTTCTCTGAACTTTATTTGTTGGACATATATGGGACTCTTTTGGACTTTTTTTATTTTATCAGTATCTGGACAGTTAGACCACACTGTTCTGTATGTCTTAGTAGGATCCTTCAGTTCTTTTCCAACATCATTGTTTTTAATAAAACTATTTTATATATATATATTTATAGGGTATGTTGTTGTTAACTTATTTTTTTTATAGGGTATGTTGTTGTTAACTTATTTTTTTTTACTAATTTAGATGTTTAAATGTTATATTTTATATATTGTATACAGTTATAATATAATTATATTTCTTTCATGTAATTAGCAAGAGTCCATGAGCTAGTGACGTATGGGATATACATTCCTACCAGGAGGGGCAAAGTTTCCCAAACCTTAAAATGCCTATAAATACACCCCTCACCATACCCACAATTCAGTTTTACAAACTTTGCCTCCCGTGGAGGTGGTGAAGTAAGTTTGTGCTAGATTCTTCGTTGATATGCGCTTCGCAACAGGTTGAAGCCCGGTTTTCCTCTCAGAGTGCAGTGAATGTCAGAGGGATGTGAAGAGAGTATTGCCTATTTGAATACAATGGTCTACCTCTAGGGATCTATTTCATAGGTTCTCTGTTATCGGTCGTAGAGATTTCTTCTCCTACCTCCCTTTTCAGATCGACGATATACTCTTATATACCATTACCTCTACTGATTCTCGTTTCAGTTCTGGTTTGGCTATCTACTACATGTAGAGGAGTGTCCTGGGGTAAGTAAGTCTTATTTTTTGTGACACTCTGCGCTATGGTTGGGCACTTTATATGTAAAGTTCTAAATATATGTCTATAAACTTATATTTGCCTTGATTCAGGATAATCAGTATTCATTTTCTTTACAGACTGTCAGTTTCATTATTGGGATAATGCATTCAATTATTTTTTCTTACCTTGAATAATTTCATTTAGCCATTTTTTCCTGCATGCTGTTAGGCTTGCAGGGGCAGAAAATGTTTCTATTTATTACGTCATTTTTGGCGCAAACTTTTTTTGGCGCAAACTTTTTTTGGCGCTAAAAATGTTGTCATTTCTGGTGACGTAAATTACGCCGGAAGTTGTATTCTGTTACGCATGCGTATTCAGACTTTTTTTGCGCCAAAAAAATGTGGGCGTTTTTTTTACTCACATTATTTAAACATTTTCTTTTCATTGCTTCTGGTTTCAGTAGCTTATTATTTTGCATTCTTTCCCATTCCTGAAACTGTCATTTAAGGAATTTGATAATTTTGCGTTATATGTTGTTGTTTTCTATTACATATTGCAAGATGTCTCATCCTGACCCTGGATCAAAATCCCCTAATGGACAGACGCTGCCTGATGCTGGTTCTACCAAAGTTAAGTGCATATGTTGTAAACTTGTGGTAACTGTTCCTCCAGCCGTAGTTTATGAAAGCTGTCATGATAAACTTTCCAAAGCTGATTGTGTTTCCATTAGTAATAATCCTTTACCTGTTGTTGTTCCTTCAACATCTACTGTTCAGGATGTTCCTGTTAATGTAAAAGAATTTGTTTCTGATTCTATTAGGAAGGCTCTGTCTGTTATTCCTCCTTCCAGTAAACGTAAAAGGTCTTTCAAAACTTCTCACATTTCAGATGAATCTTTAGGTGAACGTCCTCACTCTGACTTATCTATTTCTGATGAGGTTTTTTCTGGTTCAGAAGATTCTACTTCAGATATTGATACTGATTAGGCTGACCATATGTCCCGTTTTGAAAGGGACAGTACCGTTATTTTATGTTTTTTTCCCTGTCCCGTCGTTTCTTTATTAATAGTCATTTTGTCCCATTTTGAGGGTTATCAGGCCGTGCGGGCAGCGCAAGTGTAATTTTTTATTGCACACACACCACTTAAATTTTTTTAAACTCCCCTCCGGCGGGGAGAGCAGTTTTTTAAAAAACTATTATTTTTTTTTAACTGCAGCTGGGTTGGGTCGCCATGCCCACATGATCCACAGCATGCAGTCTTCATGCAGTCTTAGCAGTCTATGCCGCCCGCGCTCTTCAAAATTAGGGGCGTGTAGGGGCGTGTCATTGATAGGTGCCTATAAAGAGTCAGTGACAGCAGGTCAGTACTCAGTCGTGATCTGTCAGACTGAGCCTAGGAGGGAGACTGGTCACTGGTCAGCGTGAGGGAAGTTAGATTACTAGCTAGCTCAGCTACTTACACTCAGGACAGGCTCAGCACAGGGGTCGGCAGGAGTCGGACTAAAAATATCTGAGATTCAGTCAGTCATCATCTGGATCTGATGTGATGATCAATCATCTGCCTTTAGCGGCTGCCTCACCATCATCTGAATTATAGGCTGACCTGACCATCACCAGACACCAGAGAGATAATTCTTGTTGCCATCTTCTACCTGTTTGTGTCACAGACGTGTGAAGTGAACATACAAACTAGTGTTATGGTCTAATCTGGAAGTAGATCGATTCAACTGTCTACAGTCTATGTTCTGAACTTCAGCTTCTGCAAGAATTGTGCACGGCCAAGATAAGACCAGTGTCTGTGCCTGGCAATCAATTAAATTAAATAAATTTTCATTTATTATATCATATGCTTATTATTATAATGCTGCTGCAGTGCTGGTTGTAGTACAGACGTTATAAAATAACGGTTATTATCAAGTAACTATGTAGTTCCACATTTTTATTAGTTCTTCCACCATTTAAATGTATAACAATGATTTTGGGCAACTCGGCTAAAAAAAATCTACAACTACTATCCAGATATTCAAACCAAACGCAAGTTCAGAGGCTTTTACCCTTTAAAATCAGTTAACATGGGGGAATTTGCCTTGACAACATAGGATAATCTCACTTTTTTAAAGCATGTTTGTTGTTTGTATGATAAATTAAATTGTAATACTTTTTTCACAAGCTTCAGAATCAGTTCTTCTTATTATATAAGCATGTTCTTTTTGATTTTCTTTGTTTAAACAACAAATTGGCTTGGGTATCCATCTTTTTAAAAGTGACAATGAGTCTGATACAAGTTCCGTAATATATATTAATATTAATGAATATTGTGTGTGTGTGGGGGGGGTCATGATGGATGTGATCTAATGGATGGAACCTTCATCTTTAGAATGGTTATTGAATAAGTAATTTTATTTCCCTTAACAACAGTTATAATAAAAAGCATTTTATAGGGTGTCTTTATAAGTCAAAACATTTGTGCTTTATTTTTATATAGATTTGCCAATTTTCTGTGTGCATCAAATTTAAAGTAAAAATAATTTAATATACATGATACATCAGCCCATGGAGTATGAGAAGTTTTATTATATGGCAGACATCCCAAGTCTCCCTGAAGTTGGTGTCCAATATATAACTGGGAGGGGGGGTGGCGGCGCAGTACCGGGAGAAGCCAACTCCCTGAAATGAGTTTTTGCAGGTTGGGATGTCTGATATGGTGTTGAAAGACCGAAATTTTCTGTGTAAATTTGTTTCATCAGATAAATATTCATGGTACAATCATGATGAAATACAGTCCCCCTCTAGCTCTACATCTACCTAAAATTTTTTGTATGAGTTCTTCTGTCACTGAAGGATAATTGTTGGCTCAATAGTTTAAATTCATGTCATAAAAGTTAACTTTTGTTAAAATCTTACTTTTTTTCATATAAATAAAGAATATTAACCCCGTCCCGTTTCTGACCGCTCAATGTCCCGTTTTTGTCTCAAGGAAATATGGTCAGCCTAATACTGATAAATCTTCATATTTATTTAAGATGGAGTATATTCGTTCATTACTTAAAGGGACACTGTACTCAAAAATTTTCTTTCGTGATTCACATAGAGCATGCATTTTTAAGCAACTTTCTAATTTACTCCTATTATCAAATTTTCTTCATTCTCTTGGTATGTTTATTTGAAAAGCAAGAATGTAAGTTTAGATGCCGGCCCATTTTTGGTGAACAACCTGGGTTGTCCTTGCTGATTGGTCAGCACCAATAAACAAGTGCTGTCCATGGTACTGAAGCAAACATTTGCTGGCTCCTTAACTGAGATGCCTTCTTTTTCAAATAAAGATAGCAAGAGAACAAATTAAAATTGATAATAGAAGTAAATTAGAAAGTTGCTTAAAATGGCATTCTCTATCTGAATCATGAAAGAAAAAATGTGGGTTCAGTGTCCCTTTAAAGAAGTTTTGATTGCTTTAGATATGGAGGAATCCAGTTCCTCTTGATACTAAAACTGCTAAACGTTTAAATTCGGTTTATAAACCTCATGTATTAATTCCGGAAGTTTTTACAGTTCCTGATGCTATCTCAGATGTGATTGCTAGGGAGTGGGATAGTCTGGGTACTTCATTTACTCCTTCTCCAAGGTTTAAGAAATTGTACCCTGTGCCATCTGATAGATTGGAATTTTGGGATAAAGTCCCTAAAGTCGATGGGGCTATCTCTACTCTAGCCAAACGTACTGCTATTCCTACGGCAGATAGCATTCGTTTAAAGATCCTTTAGATAGGAAAATTGAATCTTTTTTGAGAAAAGCTTATTTATGTTCAGGTAATCTACTTAGACCTGCTATCTCTTTGGCTGATGTTGCTGCAGCTTCAACTTTCTGGTTGGAGACTTTAGCGCAACAAGTGACAGATCATAATACATATAGCATTATTAAACTTCTTCAACACGCTAATAACTTTGTCTGTGATGCCATTTTTTATATCATTAGAGTTGATGTCCGGTGTATGTCTTTAGCTATTTTAGCTAGACGAGCTTTATGGCTTAAATCCTGGAATGTAGATATGACTTCTAAGTCAACTTTGCTTTCTCTCTCTTTCCAAGGTAATAAATTGTTTGGTTCTCAGTTGGATTCTATAATTTCAACTGTTACTGTGGTACTGGAGGGAAGGGTGCCTTTTTGCCTCAGGGCAAAAAATCTAATTACAGGGCTGCTAATCGTTTTCGTTCCTTTCGTCAGAATAAGGAGCAGAAGCCCGATCCTTCCCCTAAAGGAACAGTTTCCGGTTGGAAACCTAATCCAGTCTGGAATAAATCCAAGCCTTCCAGAAAGTCTAAACCAGCCCCTAAATCCGCATGAAGGTGCGGCCCTCATTCCAGCGCAGCTGGTAGGGGGCAGGTTACGATTTTTCAAAGATGTTTGGATCAATTCAGTTCACAATCTTTGGATTCAGAACATGGTTTCACAAGGGTACAGAATAGGTTTCAAAGTAAGACCGCCTGTGAGAAGATTCTTTCTCTCACGCATTCCAGTCGATCCAGTAAAGGCTCAGGCGTTTCTGAAATGTGTTTCAGACCTAGAGTTAGCTGGGGTAATTATACCAGTCCCAGTTCTGGAACAGGGTCTGGGGTTTTATTAAAATGTATTCATCGTACCAAAGAAGGAGAATTCTTTCAGACCGGTTCTGGATCTAAAAATATTGAATCGTTATTTAAGGATACCAACGTTCAAAATGGTGACTATAAGGACTATTCTGCCTTTTGTTCAGCAAGGGTATTATATGTCTACAATAGACTTACAGGATGCATACCTGCATATTCCAATTCATCCAGATCACTATCAGTTTCTGAGATTCTCTTTTCTAGACAAGCATTACCAGTTTATTGCTCTTCCATTTGGCCTAGCAACAGCTCCAAGGATCTTTTCAAAGGTTCTCGGTGCCCTTCTCTCTGTAATCAGAGAACAGGGTATTGCGGTATTTCCTTATTTGGACGATATCTTGGTACTTGCTCAGTCTTCACATTCTGCAGAATCTCATACGAATCAACTTGTGTTGTTTCTTCAAAGACATGGTTGGAGAATCAATTTACCCAAAGAGTTCCTTGATTCCTCAGACAAGAGTAACCTTTTTAGGTTTCCAAATAGATTCAGTGTCCATGACTTTGTCTCTGACAGAAAAGAGACGTCTGAAATTAGTTTCAGCCTGTCGAAGCCTCCAGTCTCAATTGTTCCCTTCGGTAGCATTATGCATGGAGATTTTAGGTCTCATGACTGCTGCATCGGACGCGATCCCTTTTGCTCGTTTTCACACAAGACCACTCCAGCTTTGTATGCTGAACCAGTGGTGCAGGGATTATACAAGGATATCACAAATAATATCCTTAAATCCCAATGTTCGATCATCTCTAATTTGGTGGATGGATCACCATCATTTAATTCAAGGGGCCTCTTTTGTTCGTCCAACCTGGACTGTGATCTCAACAGATGCGAGTCTTTCAGGTTGGGGAGCTGTATGGGGATCTCTGACAGCGCAAGGGGTTTGGGAATCTCAGGAGGCGAGATTACCAATCAACATTTTGGAACTCCGTGCGATTTTCAGAGCTCTTCAGTTTTGGCCTCTTCTAAAGAGAGAATCGTTTATTTGTTTTCAAACAGACAATGTCACGACCGTGGCATATGTCAATCATCAAGGGGGGACTCACAGTCCTCAAGCCATGAAAGAAGTATCTCGGATACTTGTATGGGTGGAATCCAGCTCCTGTCTAATTTCTGCGGTTCATATCCCAGGTGTAGACAATTGGGAAGCGGATTACCTCAGTCGCCAGACGTTACATCCGGGCGAATAGTCTCTTCATACAGAGGTTTTTCTTCAGATTGTTCGAATCTGGGGTCTTCCAGAAATAGATCTGATGGCCTCTCATCTGAACAAGAAACTTCCCAGGTATCTGTCCATATCCCGGGATCCTCAGGCGGAAGCAGTGGATGCGTTGTCACTTCCTTGGAATTATCATCCTGCTTATATCTTTCCGCCTCTAGTTCTTCCAAAAGTGATCTCCAAAATTCTATTGGAGCATTCATTTGTACTGCTGGTGGCTCCAGCATGGCCACACAGGTTTTGGTTTGCGGATCTCGTTCGGATGGCCAGTTGCCAACCTTGGACACTTCCATTAAGACCAGACCTTCTATCTCAAGGCCCATTTTTCCATCAGGATCTCAAATCATTAAATTTGAAGGTATGGAGATTGAACGCTTGATCCTCAGTCATAGAGGTTTCTCTGACTCAGTGATTAACACTATGTTACAGGCTCGTAAATCCGTCTCTAGAAAGATTTATTATCGAGTTTGGAAGAATTACATCTCTTGGTGTTCTCATAAATTTTCCTGGTTTTCTTTCAGAATTCCTAGAATTTTACAATTTCTTCAGGATGGTTTGGATAAAGGTTTGTCTGCAAGTTCTTTGAAGGGACAAATCTCTGCTCTTTCTGTTCTTTTTCACAGAAAGATTGCTAATCTTCCTGTTATTCATTGTTTTGTACAGGCGTTGGTCCATATCAAACCTGTTATTAAGCCAATCTCTCCTCCTTGGAGTCTTAATTTGGTTTTGACAGCTTTACAGGCTCCTCCGTTTGAGCCTATGCATTCTCTGGACATTAATTTACTTTCTTGGAAAGTACTGTTCCTTTTGGCCATCTCTTCTGCTAGAAGAGTTTCAGTTATCTGCTCTTTCTTGTGAATCTCCTTTTCTGATTTTTCATCAGGATAAGGCGGTGTTGCGGACTTCATTTAAATTTTTACCTAAGGTTGTGAATTCTAACAACATTAGTAGAGAAATTGTTGTCCCTTCATTATGTCCTAATCCTAAGAATTGTAAGGAAAGATTGTTACATTCTTTGGATGTAGTTAGAGCTTTGAAATATTATGTTGAAGCTACTAAAGATTTTAGAAAGACTTCTAGTCTATTTGTTGTTTTTTCTGGTCCCAGGAAAGGTCAGAAAGCTTCTGCCATTTCTTTGGCGTCTTGGTTAAAGTCTTTGATTCATCATGCTTATGTGGAGTCGGGTAAGTCCCCGCCTCAAAGAATTACGGCTCATTCTACTAGGTCAGTTTCTACTTTCTGGGCTTTTAGGAATGAAGCTTCTGTTGATTAGATTTGCAAAGCAGCGACTTGGTCTTCTTTGCATACTTTTACTAAATTCTACCATTTTGATGTGTTTTCCTCTTCTGAAGCAGTTTTTGGTAGAAAAGTACTTCAGGCAGCTGTTTCTGTTTGATTCGTCTGCTTTATAATTTCAGTTTTTTTCATTATAAAGATTAAAACTTTTGATTTGGGTTGTGAATTATTTTTTTCAGCGGAATTGGCTGTCTTTATTTTATCCCTCCCTCTCTAGTGACTCTTGCGTGGAAGTTCCACATCTTGGGTATCTGCTATCCCATACGTCACTAGCTCATGGACTCTTGCTAATTACATGAAAGAAAACATAATTTATGTAAGAACTTACCTGATAAATTCATTTCTTTCATATTAGCAAGAGTCCATGAGACCCACCCTTTTTTTGTGATGGTTATGATTTTTTTGTATGAAGCACAATTATTCCAATTCCTTATTTTTTTATGCTTTCGCTCCTTTTTTATCACCCCACTTCTTGGCTATTCGTTAAACTGAATTGTGGGTGTGGTGAGGGGTGTATTTATAGGCATTTTAAGGTTTGGGAAACTTTGCCCCTCCTGGTAGGAATGTATATCCCATACGTCAATAGCTCATGGACTCTTGCTAATATGAAAGAAATGAATTTATCAGGTAAGTTATTACATAAATTATGTTTTTCTATTCAAGCTCTCACTTAAGCCCATTTGTGGCGCTCCCTTTTTTCTATACAATTATGCATCTAGATTTTTAGGGAATCTGTTTTGGGAGCTTGTGAGTTCCTTTGTTTGTAGGAGCTGGAATGTCACTTTCTTCTATACTTTGTCACCTTCATGTCAACAAAGGATCTGGGAGCTGCTGCATGGTAATTTTGAGGTAGTATGTAGGGTAACAGCCAACTGCCCTTCACCCAGTTACATTTTATCACATATACATTTTAATATAAATTTATATAAATAATCCACAAGTAGGGAAATTTTGCCAGGGTGTCCAGCGAAATCTTAATATACATCCATATGCCCATTGTACATCGCACACAGCATCTGTAAATGGGAGGCAGCACTCACTGAACTTTATTCACACAAGTTCCGCTTCCCATTTACACCCTGTTTGCAATGTATAGTGGGCATATACACACAAATATACACTCACACAGTATATATCAGGGTGGCTGCTCCGGCCCTGAAAGCGAGTCACAAGCGCTCTGTCCTCTCACAGCTATAGCCAGCGCGTTACATTTTGTTCAACAGCGCTATCGGGCACACTGTGTTAGGATAGCTCGCCGGTGATGTGCTTTTCAAAAAGGACAGGATCAGAAGCGTGTGGCGAAGAACGCATGGTAAGTATAGCTTTGTGGGCTTAAATCTCACAAAACTCTTTATTTTTTGCAGGTATTGCAGAATTATGTAATATTCATTTTTATGTTTACTATTCTTTAACCCCTTAATGACCGGATCATTTTTCAATTTTCTTACCCTTAATGACAATGGCTATTTTTACATTTCTGCAGTGTTTGCGTTTAGCTGTAATTTTCCTCTTACTCGTTTACTGTACCCACACATATTATATACCGTTTTTCTCGTCATTAAATGGACTTTCTAAAGTTACCATTATTTTCATCATATCTTATAATTTACTAAGAAAAATGATAAAATATGAGGAAAAAATGGAAAAAAACACACTTTTTCTAACTTTGACCCCCAAAATCTGTTACACATCTACAATCACCAAAAAACACCCATGCTAAATAGTTTCTAAATTTTGTCCTGAGTTTAGAAATACCCAATGTTTACACGTTCTTTGCTTTTTTGGGGGCAATCAATACAAGTAGCACTTTGCTATTTCCAAACCACTTTTTTTCAAAATTAGCGCTAGTTACTTTGGAACCCTGATATCTGTCAGGAATACCTGAATATCCCTTGACATGTATATATTTTGTTTTAGAAGACATCCCAAAGTATTAATCTAGGCCCATTTTGGTATATTTCATGCCACCATTTCACTGCCAAATGCGATAAAAAAAAAAAAATCGTTCACTTTTTCACAAATTTTGTCACAAACTTTAGGTTTCCCACTGAAATTATTTACAAACAGCTTCTGCAATTATGGCACAAATGGTTGTAAATGCTTCTCTGGGATCCCCTTTTTCAGAAATAACAGACTTATATGGCTTTGTGGTTGCTTTTTGGTAATTAGAAGGCCGCTAAATGCCGCTGCGCACCACACGTGTTTTATGCCCAGGAGTGAAGGGGTTAATTAGGGAGCTTGTAGGGTTAATTTTAGATTTAGTGTAGTGTAGTAGACAACCCCAAGTATTGATCTAGGCCCATTTTGGTATATTTTATGCCACCATTTCACCGCCAAATGCGAGCAAATAAAAAAAAAACTTTTAAATTTTTCACAATTTTAGGTTTCTCACTGAAATTATTTACAAACAGCTTGTGCTATTATGGCAGAAATTGTTGTAAAAGCTTCTCTGGGATCCCCTTTGTTCAGAAATAGCAGACTTATATGGCTTTGGCGTTGCTTTTTGGTAATTAGAAGGCCGCTAAATGCTGCTGCGCACCACACGTGAATTATGCCCAGCAGTGAAGGGGTTAAATTAGGTAGCTTGTAGGGAGCTTGCAGGGTTAATTTTAGAGATCAGCCTCCCACCTGACACATCCCACCCCCTGATCCCTCCCAAACTGCTCTCTTCCCTCCCCCACCCCACAATTGTTCCCGCCATCTTAAGTACTGGCAGAAAGTCTGCCAGTAATAAATAAAAGTTTTTTTTTTTTTTTTTTTAAATAAAAATAACATATTTTAGTTGTGATGGACCCCTGCCTTAGCACCAACCTCCCTGATCCCCCCTCCAGCTCTCTAACCCTCTCCCCTACCTAATTACCGCCATCTTGGGTACTGGCAGCTGTCTGCCAGTACCCAGTTTAGCCCCACAAACCAAAGTATTTTAATTTTATTTATAACTTTTATTTTTATTTTTAATTATTTCTGTAGTGTAGCAGCCCCCCCACAATACCCCCACCCCCTCCCCCTCCCAGATCCTTTTATATGTAAAAAAAAAATTAACTTTTTTTCCCCTTCCTTCCTTCATTGGTGTCAAATTGGCTAATGCGCGCACGTGCACGCGCGCATGTGCACGCGCTCCCTCCTCCCACCCGGACAACGGCACCATCGCTACCGGTGCAGAGAGGGCCACAGAGTGGCTCTCTCTGCATCGGAGGCTTGTAAAGGGGTATTGCAGGATGCCTCCATATCGAGGCATCACTGCAATACCCTCAGAGCTGCTGGAAGCGATTGTGATGTTATCGCTTCCAGGTACGTCTATTGTCATTAACAGTTAGTTTTGCATGACGTACCTGGTACGTCAGTTGTCATTAAGGGGTTAAATGACCATTTAATACAGTAGAATTGCATAATCAACAAGTGCATGATAAAAAGACAATACAATGGCACTTAATCTGAATTGTAATTGAGCAGTAGAGTCAAGTTACTTAAATTTGCCGCCCCCTGTATCTTGACAGCCATCAGCCAATCACAGACTTGTATATGTATAGACTGTGAACTCTTGCACATGCTCAGTAGTAGTTGGTGCCCCAGAAAGTGTGTATATAAATAGATTGTGCACTGACATTGTTTAATTTGTACTGTCTCTTTGATTTAAGCAGTAATTGTTTACTAACTCTTGATCTATGAAACTGTAAAATGATCTTAGTGGCAAGTTGCAAGACTTCTGCTGTATGGTGTTACTTATATATTCTGTGTTCTCTGTGCAGGTGCTGCTGGTGTTCATTATCAGTGGGCTTGTCATCCTGGCATACTGTGCTGATGCTTGCAGCGAGCGTACATATCAGGAGGTGGTGAGGGGCGTGTGTGGCCGCACTGCTGGAGTGATCTGTGAGCTGCTCATTGCTGTGTATACTTTTGGGACTTGTATTGCCTTCTTCATCATCATAGGGGACCAGCTAGAAAAACGTGAGTGAAGCAGCAGGATATTCAAGACTCTTAACAAAAGATTGCATATACAGTAACTGTTGATGAGGTTAGGCTGGGACATCCAGTGAAAGGGGCTGGAAAAACAGGAACAGCAGACACTACCCCCCCCTTCATATGAAAAGACAGATTATACGAACAGGAGCTGCAGGAATCTGTAGATATCAGTATACATCTAAAACATTGGGGCTTGGTTAGGCCTGTAGAAATGGATCATCTACAAAACATTAAAGCAGAGAAAAATACTGTATTCCTCTACCTTCTTAATGTTCTCATTTAAAGGGACAGTCAACTCCAAAAATGTTATTGTTTAAAAAGATAGATAATGCCTTTATTACCCATCCCCCAGTTTTACATAACCAACACAGTTATATTAATATACGTTTTACCTTTGTTATTACCTTGTATCTAAGCCTCTTTTGATAGCCCCCCAATCACATGGCTATTTATTATCTATTGATTTGCATTTAAGCCAATTAGTGCAGCGTCATCCACAACCCACGGGAGACAGCACAATGTTATCTATTTGGCCCACATGGATTAGCAGTCTCTTGTTGTGAAAAGGGGCTGTCTGTAGTGGCTTAGAGACAGGCAAACATTTAGAGGTTTAAATGTTGGTTGTGCAAAACTGGGGATAGGGTAGTAAAGGCGTTATCTATCTTTTTAAACAATAACAAAAAATGGTGTTGACTTTACCTTTAAGTAAGGTTGCCACCTCAGCCATGTTTTCTTGGACACTTATGAGTTACACATGCTGCAGGGTGTGCAGGAAGGAATATGAATAGGGCTGTCCAGAAACACAATACATGTTCATTCCTGCACACCCTGCAGCATGCATAACTCATAAGTGTCCAGGAAAACCCTAGACTTAAAGGGATACTGAACCCACATTTTTTTATTCTGGGATTCAGATAGAGCATGCAATTTTAAGCAACTTTTTAATTTACTCCTATTATCAATTTTCTTTGTTCTCTTGCTATCTTTATTTGAAAAAGTAAGTCCAGAACCCTGGACAGCACTTGTTAATTGGTGGATGAATTTATCCACTAATCAGCAAGAACAACCCAGGTTGTTCACCAAAAATGGGTCGGCATCTAAACTTTCTTGCTTTTCAAATAAAGATACAAAGAGAATGAAGAACATTTGCTAATAGGAGTAAAGTTGCTTACAATTGCATGCTCTATCTGAATCAAAAAAAGAAAAAAATTGGGTTCAGTGTCCCTTTTACTACTAAAATTTGGCTTAAGAAGATGTAATCTAGTCGAAAGTATTTGCGGTGTGCTGTAGAAAAAAATGTGTGGTCAGCTGTAATACCATATAAAACCTTCCAAGTGTCTAATAAGTTGTGTCCTGCCACGGTCTTTAGAATTGAGTTAACTTTTCTATTCATTCTTTGTTGAGCGTCGGTAAGTGGAGTGTTTGGAGTTTGGGTCTGTGGATATAGAGAAACATTGAAGTCGCCTGCTAGAAAAATCATAGCTGTATTCCAACTAGTGAGGAGGTAAGATAGATTAGAAAAAAACTGCTCTTGGTGCTCGTTTGGGGCATGTACATTGCAAAAAAACACTTCTATCTCATTGATAATGCCTTTAATAATGAGGTATCTACCCTCCCTGTCTATGATGGAGTCAGTATGATGAAAGTTCAGAGAGGTGTGTAAAAGAATAGACACCCCTCTTTTTTTCTGATTGACAGTCGAGTGGTAGTGTAGAGGGAACTGTCTCTCCCAGTACTTAGGTACCTGCGAGGACATGAAATGAGTCTCTTGCAGAAAGATAACGTTAGCTCCTAGGAGTTTGTAATGTGACAAGGCCTTTCTTCTTTTCATATCAGAATTGAGGCCTCTCACATTATGTGAGATGAGAGTGATATTAGTACTAGCCATCTAAGTGTTTAGTAGGTAGCCTAGAGTCCCTATGTGTTAGTGTGAATTGATTTATTGATTCAAAGGCTCCTATAGGGATTTCTGCCCAGGGATTTCTGCCCAGCTTCCACGTGACAGGAGCATATGTGGTCTCTTCGGAGATGAGGGTAAGGGAGAGGGTAGAGAGGAAGAGAAGAATATAGTCTGACAGAGGAGAAGAAAAAAATGAAACAGGTTAATCATATTGTACATCATATTATCAACCCAAGTAATTAAACCTGATACTAAAAACAAAAAAATTGTTTCTTGACAAAACATAACTAACTCTAGGGGAGCTAACAGGGTCTGGGGAGGTGCCACCTATTGTCTCACAAAATGCTTAAGGCAAACAGGTAGAGAGAGATTATTGGAGGAGAATAATAACATCAATGCAAACCCAAGTCCCAGACTATCTGCTTCGGGAGGAATGAGAGATTGAGTATCCGGCATGGGAGTTGGCCCATATTTACTAAATGTAATATTAACCTTACTATGAAAGTAACTGTTTA
The DNA here is from genome assembly GCF_027579735.1 of Bombina bombina. Taxonomy (NCBI): domain Eukaryota; kingdom Metazoa; phylum Chordata; class Amphibia; order Anura; family Bombinatoridae; genus Bombina; species Bombina bombina. The sequence continues at coordinate 1,338,240,429 of NC_069499.1, forward strand.
CTGGAGAAATAACATATCACTAACAAATGGTGACTTCAGTCTTAGGTTCCAGAGTTCTTGGTGTTAATCTTCACACCACACAGGCCGAGTTCACCAGTGCTGAACAAGGAGGAAGCAAACTTGAAGATTCAGGTTGAACTGGTCAAGTATTCTTAGATTTTTCTTAGGAATCTTAGCCCACTGAGATCTCTGTGACTTCAGGGGTATCCTTTGTGGTTTGGGTGTCTCCATAGGTGATGAGGGTCCTTGTAGTGAGGGTATTTCCAGATCCAAGGCTGCACAGATGTCTGGAATCCCTTCTGCATCTCTGATTGTCAGTAATTTGTTGTCCTTAGTTATGTGTAGGGCGAATGGGTACCCCCACCTATACTGGATCTGATTTTTCCGTAGAAGAGTGGTGAGGGGTCTCAGGGTCCCCCTTCTTTGTAAAGTTCTGGTACTTAGGTCTTGAAAGAAATGGACCACATTACCCCTAAATTTGAAGGTAGGTTGCTTTGCTTATCTTTTTCAGGGAATCTCAGAAAAGCCACAATAACATCCCTCGGCGGCAGATCAGCTCTAGGTTTGGGTTTGAGAGCTCTGTGTGCCCTTTCTATTTCTATTTCTGTGGACGTATCTACTCCAGTGATCGCACAAAATAGCTGGTGAAGGTAGGAAGGCAAGTCTTCAAATGTTACTGACTCTGGGATAACTTAGAGACGGATGTTACATCTCCTACTCCTGTTCTCCATGTCCTCTATCTTATCCAATAGTTTGTTAACTACCAGATGTTGTTGTGAGACCTGTTGGACCGCCATCTCTACATCCTCTACAATGTTATCATTGTTATCTTCCAGGGTTTCTACCCTTGCGCCTAAGTCTGATATATCTTTCTTAATATAGTTCAAGCTTTCGTTCATTGAGGTATGCATGGCATCCATTTTAGCCCATAACTTGTCAAAGCTGCTGGTGATATCCTGCTTGGATACAAGTAGATGTAAATCAGCTCTGGTAAGGGGAGTGTTATCATCTGTGGGATTAGACTCTGTTGGTGTAGCTTCAATTATTGCCCTGATTTCAGTGGTGTGCTCTACAGGAATGTCACCCTGGGTTTGTTTAAAGTAGGAGGTGACAGGATTATTTCCCCCCCCCCCGTTTCTCTGACTTATTCAGTCTCTTTGCGGCCATTTTATTGCTTTGGCGTGTGTTTTCTGTGGGGGTTTACCCTTTAGTGGTGGCAGGAGGGTTTATATCAATATAATTATGTCTCCTCTTTCCTGGGCTTATAATGTGTGCTTAGTTCATCTGAGTGTAATAGCACCAACATCCACAAGATGGCAGGCTTGTATTAGAAAAGAGAATTTGCTGGGAAAAAACAAGTCTGGATGTAGATAGATAGAAGGGAAAAACCAAAAGGGAGTAGTGGTGTTCTAAATTCCTTCACAAGTTTCAGTATTCTGGGGCTACTTTGGAACCTGACAATGTGCTTGGGTCTGTTTATTGCACAGGGTACTCTCAGCTAACCCTTACCAGGTGTCCTGATGATATAGAAGGGAGCCATATAACTGACCATATCTGAAAAATGTGAGCTCCTGCAATATATGCCACGTGGAGAGTGGTACCATTTATACATTCATATATTCAGATTCAATTTCTATAAGTCTTGCTGCTTGTTATCTGCCATTAATATGAGGGGATATATAAGTTCAGCTTCTTCTATGCCCCACCGCATTACCACTCATTACAGGCTAGATTTTTCATAGGACTGAGCTGTAAATATGTGCGAGATCTCTTTGCTGATACTTTTGCAGCCCATGCGCTCGCTAATGCCCTGCGGCCTGTACGCCGCTCATCAGGTAGTCTGAGGGTTAGTGAATGAGGGGTGCGGTATGTGGTAACATGTCACTTACTCACTCCTTGTTGGAAAAAATCCCCCTCCTGATTTGGGGATCGCTAAGATGCGCCGGCTGACTGTGACCTGGTTTGGTCGCGCTGTGCTGCTGAGTCAGCTCCGGTGTAGAGGGAAGATGGCGGATGTGGCGAGTCTCTTGCGCCCTCAGTGGGGGGCCGTAGCTAAAGATCCGAGGTATAAAAAGATGATTCCCCGCTGCACCTCTTTTTCATAGTGCTGAATGTCCTCTTTGCACTTCACTAGATTTGATTTTAAGCTAGTGGTGGCTCCTCTCCCCTGACTGAGACACAGAGCTTCAGGGAAAAGCCTCCATCATGGCTGCAGGCAAACTCCGCCCCCCTCAGTGTCCCTTTTAAGGGGCATTGTACACTATATTTTTCTTTGCATAAATGTTTTGTAGATGATCCATTTATATAGCCCATCTGGGAGTGTTTTTGTAACAATGTATAGTTTTGTGCATTTTTTTAATGACATTGTGCTGATTATCAGACTCCTAACCAAGCCCTACAGTAACATTGTGCTGCATTTACAGACTCCTCTTGGTTCATATTTATGTTATCTGTATTTTCATAAGCAGGGGAGGGTGAGTGTCTGCTCTTCTGTTTTTCTCCCAGCCCCTTTCACTGGGTGTCCCAGCCAAACCTAACCGGGATCTTTTAAGTAAGTTTTTAAAGGTTTATACTAGATTTTAAGATCAGTATCTGTGCATATTCTTCTTTATTGTAGTGTCTATTACATTCAGAGATATGAAAATTTGTGTATACTGTCCCTTTAAAGGGACATTGTGCTCTAATAGTGTCTCCCCTTTTAATGTGTTGTCAATGGTCCATTTTACCTTCTGTATTAAAGTAATTTTGCAAATAGCTGCTTTACCTTTATTTATTATTTGAAAAACTTTTGCCTGTTATATCCTCACTTAAACTGAAAATTTGAGTAACAAACATTTTCTCTGTAGAAAAGATGTGTAAATAGAAGACCATAGCACTGATTCATTTACCAGAGGGTGGGAAGGTGTGAGGGAAAGAGAGATTTTGTAGGTGAAATTGCTGCTTGTGTTAATTCACCCCCAGCCATAATTAGCCTTTCATTACCAAACAGAAATGGCATTAGCAGGTTCAGCCCATTGTTATGGGCATGTCCTAGGCAATGGTTTTTAATGAAACAAACAGATATTTCAAATACAGAAATAAACAACAAGAAACATTTCCCCATACATTTAATACTCTGCAGTAGATATAACAAGTTATTTGGAACACTTTAAGAGGAAACACATTTTCTTTCTTATGACACAGTGAGTCCACGGATCAGCAATTACTGTTGGGAATTTCACTCCTGACCAGCAGGAGGAGGCAAAGAGCACCATAGCAAAGCTATTAAGTATCACTTCCCTTCCCACAAACCCCAGTCATTCTCTTTGCCTTAGGTGCAAGGAGGAGGTGAAATTTAGGTGTCTGTCAAGATTCTTCAATCAAGAGTTTATTATTTTGGAAGTCTGGGCAAGTTTGCTCTGATCTTCTCTGACATGCTGGGTTTAGCTGTACTCCACATTAGTCTCTTCAGTAGGGCTGTGGTAGCTTTTAAGCAGTTAGGAACTTGTGGGGTAGGCCTCACTGTGTTTTCCTAACAATTTTGCTGCCCTTCTATAATATGCCAGTGTAGGCTTACTCTGGTCATTATTTTTCATTTGCAGGACACTGTGAGGAGCGGCTTCCTCCCATTCCTGGAGCTGTCTCCCTGTTGGACAGGCAAAAGGTGTAAGGTAAGTGCCATTTTTATCTTAAGAGAGCCCTGGCACTTAAGCTGATTAAGATTTCTATCTGCACCTTTTCTGGGACAAGTATCCTCCTGAGTTCGGGAGGAGTTGCACAGGCTGGCAGGGCACTGTGGACATAGTTTTAAGAAAGGAGTTGTCTCTTACAGCTAAGCTAAAAAGTGAGACTTTTATGTCAGTAATAATTTATTGGTGGCTCAGTTACAAGGGTTGCTTGCCCTGTGTGCTCGTTATTCTAGGGTGTATGTCATACGGTCTCTGGTCCATTTTTTTCACTTAGTATGCAGACCGGACCGTAATGCTGTGATGACGTCATGGGGGCGGGTCCTTCTTTCCCGAGACGCAGCGCGCCCTTTCTCTTGGGGCCTTTTCCCTTTCCTCTTTGAGAGTTTGCCGACTGTGTCTGTCTCCTTCTCGGCTCCTGTCTGTCCGGAGTGTAATTAGGAAGCACTCCGTTTTCAGTTAAGAGGCCAGGTAAGCACTGCAGCGTAGAAATTTAGGGTGGCCCTTCTGTAGTTTTTCCTGCTCATAAATTGCGAGTGCTGCCTTTTATTAATAAGCGGTAGTTGTTAAAGTGACAGTTCCGTTTTTTTGCGTTGTTTAAAAAAAAAATACACCATATTGTTCCGCATATAGGCCGCACTTTTTTCCCTTGATTTGTAGCTTTAAATGTGCAGTGTGGCCTATATGCGGGGTGCGGCCTATAATCGGGTGCTTATCGGCAAATTTGTACTTGCGCAGTACAGCCGAACTTCCGGTGCACCCTGTGGCCTTATGGGGATTGTAGTCCGCTGGAGTTGGATAGTTTTGCAACATTTTGCAAAGGTAATTGGTTTGGATAATGAGCAGGACGCGCATATGCAGGAGCCACCACTGTGAAGGTGTGTAATGATGCGGTAATGCTGTGTAATACCGTGCTGAGCATAGTGTAATTTGGAGCTTGGGCTTATGAGGGAGGAAGTGAGTGGAGCACACAATGTCTCATATGAGTCCGTTTGGCTACTGATATTGTCAGGTAAGAAAGTGCTTTTATCCCCATCACATCGTACCTGCTAAAAATTTACCAGTACATACAAAATTATTTAATATGTTAAAATAAAAAAAAGGAAAGATGCTGTACTCCTTAGTACTGGTAATTTCAAATGTGAAAAAAGCCTTTATTCAGCCATTACAGCTTTAATGGCTGAATAAAGGTTTTTTTGACATTTGAAATTACTGAGGAGTGCAGCATCTTTCCTTGTTTTTCTTTTTTCTATACTCTTGGGGCAGTGTAAAAGTATCCCCTGGGAGCTGACACCCTGCATTGGGACTCATTGCTTGCACATTGTGTGTGTTTTCTTTAAATTTTTTATTTCTTCAAAATGGCACCCAAACTTTAAGGGTGCGGCCTATAATCAGATGCGGCCTATATGCGGCACAATACGGGTATATTTTTTTCAATTCCGGGTATATTCATTATCTGCTATATGGACCTAGAGCCTATATCTGCTCAGGACTGCAAGCTTTGTTAAGAGGCCCCAGTTGAACCACCCTTACCCTTCTGTAGTTCTTGTGTTGATAGAACTTAATTACACAAAGATAAATTGTTTGATTCTGAGCCGCCATTCTCTCAAGGGGATGCTGTCCATGCTATGCCACAGCCTTCCCCACAAGTGTCCCAAACTGTACCGTCATCTCTCACAGTGCCCTGCACTTCCTCATTATCTCCTGATGGAGTATTTTGAAAGCTGAGATTGCGGCCCAGGTATCCTTGGTGGTATCTGAGGCGCTAGCGGCCATCCCTATGCTGCAAGGGAGGCGTAAGAGGAAGATGGTTGAGTCGGACAGTAGAGTATCTGATCCGTCTCAGCCTACCCAAGTTGCTCTTTCCCATAGGTCGGAAGAGGAAGATACTCCGAAAGCCTCTGAGGGTGAACTCTCAGACTTGGATAGTGTAAATCCTGCTTCTGATGCTGAAGTGGTTTCCTTTAGATTTAAGCTTGAGCACCTCCGTGTTTTACTAAAGGAGGTTTTAGCTACCTTGGACGACTCCAATACGCCTATCGTTGTCAACCCTAAGTCAAGAAAATTAAATAGATACCTTGATGTCCCCTCTCCTGGGGAGGTGTTCCCAGTACCAGACCATGCCATAGAGATTATTACCTGGGAATGGGAGAGGTCAGGTATACTTTTTCCCCCCTCTCCTGTTTTTGGTTTGATGCTTTGTCTGAGTCTTTGCAAGCTGAAACCCCTCTGAGTTTCAGGACAGGATAAAAGCTCTAAAGTAAGCTAATTCCTTTATCACTGACGCTTCTTTGCAGGTCATTAAGTTGGGAGCCAAAATATCTGGCTTTGCTATCTTGGCGCGTAGAGCGTTATGGCTAAAATCTTGGTCTGCTGATGTTTCTTCCAAATCTAAACTTTTGGCTATCCCTTACAAGGGAAAAACCTTGTTCGGACCAGCATTGGCAGAAATTATTTCTGATATCACGGGCGGTAAGGGCTCCTTTTTGCCTCAGGATAAGAAGAACAAAATGAGGGGACAGGCTAATTTTCGTTCCTTTTGTAACTTCAGAGGTAAGTCTTCCCCTTCCTCTACCAAGCAGGAACAATCCAAGCCCTCTTGGAATAAGGAGAAACAATCCAAGAAACTCGCAACTGAATCCAAGTCAGCATGAAGGGGTTGCCCCAGATTCGGGATCGGATCAAGTGTGGGCAGACTCTCTCTGTTTGCGTAGGGGTCGGAGTAAGATGTCCCAGATTCCACCTCTCAAGATTATCTGTAGACAAGATAAAAAGAGAGGCACTCTTGAAATGTGTGCGGGACCTTTCCCTCTTGGGAGTGATAGTGCCTGTCTCAAGTCAGGAACAGGGTCTCGAGTTTTACTCAAACCTGTTTGTGGTTCCCAAAAAAGAGGGAATTTTCAGGCCCATTCTAGATCTAAAGTTACTAAACAAGTTTCTCAGAGTGCCTTCCTTCAAGATAGAGACTATCCGCTCCATTCTGCTCCTGATTCAAGAGGGTCAATTCATGTCAACCATAGATCTGAAGGATGCGTACCTGCACGTTCCTATTCACAGGGATCTTCACAAATATCTGAGGTTTGCCTATCTAGACAAACATTTTCAATTTGTAGCGCTTCTATTCGGCCTTGCCACAGCTCCCAGAATTTTCTCAAAGTTCCTGGGAGCTCTACTGGCAGTAATTCGGTCTCAGGGAATTGCAGTGGCGCCTTATCTGGACGACATTCTGGTTCAGACGCCATCCTTTCAACTAGCAGAAATTCATACAAAGTTGGCTTTTCTTTGTTCCCATGGTTGGAAGATCAATCTGGGGAAAAGTTTGCTTGTTCTGGCTACAAGAGTGACCTTCTGTTGTAGCCGGAACAAGCAAACTTTAGGAACCATTATAGATTCTCTTGCTATGAGGATTTTTCTGACTGAGGTCAGAAGAGCCAAGATTCTGTCAGCTTGCCTGTCCCTACAGTCGGCGGCACGACCATCAATAGCCCAATGCATGGAGGTAATCAGGTTGATGGTGGCTTCCATGGACATAGTTCCGTTTTCTTGGTTCCATTTGAGACCTCTGTAGCTATGCATGCTCGCTCAGTGGAACGGGGATGGGATTATACAGATCTATTTCAGAGAATAGTTCTGGATCAATCAACAAGGGACTCCCTTCCGTGGTGGCTGTTGCAAGAACATCCATCCCAGGAGACGTGTTTTCAGAGACCCTCTTGGGCAATTGTGACCACGGATGCCAGCCTGTCTGGTTGGGGAGCAGTCTGGAACTCGTTGAAGGTGCAGGGACTTTGGTCTCAGGAGGAATCTGCTCTCCCCATAAACATTCTGGAGTTGAGAGCGATCTTCAATGCCTTGATGGCTAGGCCTCAGCTGGCCCTAGCCTATGTACACCATAATCTCTGTGGTGTACATCAACCACCAAGGGGGAACTCGGAGTGCCTTAGCCATGAAGGAGGTGGCACGGATAATCCAGTGGGCGGAGGTTCACAATTGTTGTCTATCTGCCATCCACATTCCAGCAGTGGACAATTGGGAAGTGGATTTTCTGAGCAGGCAGACTTTCCATCCCGGGAAGTGGGAGCTCCATCCGGAAGTGTTCTCCAGGTTAACAACCAAATGGGGGTTATCAGAATTGGATCTGATGGTGTCCGTTCAGAACACCAAGCGCCCAAGATACGGCTCGAGGGATCCTCAAGCTTGTCTGATAGGCACCCTGGCAGTTCCTTGGAACTTCAGGTTGGCTTATATTTTTCCTCCGTTTGCTCTCCTTCCACGATGCATCGCTCGGATCAAGCCGGAGAGAGCATCAGTGATTCTTATAGCTCCTGCGTGGCCTCGCAGGATCTGGTATGCGGATTTAGTAGAAATGTCATCTCTACCTCCGTTGAGACTTCCGTTGAGGAAGGACCTTCTTCAGGGGCCCTTCCACCATCCAAACCTTGTTTCTCTGAAGCTGACTGCTTGGAGATTGAACGCTTGATTTTAGCTAAGCGTGGATTTTCTGAGTCGGTCATTGAGACCATGATTCAGGCTCGTAAACCTGTCACTAGAAAGATTTACCATAAGATATGGCGTAAATATCTTATTGGTTTGAGTCTAAAGGATATTCTTGGAGTTGGGTTAGGATCCCTAGGATCTTGTCTTTTCTCCAGGAAGGCCTTAAGAAGGGGTTATCTGTCAGTGCCCTTAAAGGTCAGATTTCTGCTTTATCTATTCTGTTGCACAAACGTCTGGCGGACGTGCCGGATGTTCAATCTTTTTGTCAGGCTCTGGTCAGAATCATGCCTGTGTTTAAATCATTAGTTCCACCTTGGAGTATTAATTTGGTTCTTAAAGTTTTACAACAGGCTCCATTTGAGCCTATGCATTCCGTAGATATTAAATTATTATCTTGGAAAGTTTTGTTTCTTGTTGCTATTTCTTCTGCTTGGAGGGTCTTTGAACTCTCCGCTTTGCAGTGTGATTCTCCTTATCTCATATTTCATGCAGATAAGGCATTCTCCGTTCCAAGTTTGGTTTTTGGTTTTCTTCCAAAGGTTGTTTCGGACAGAAATATTAATCAGGAGATTGTTGTTCCTTCTCTCTGTCCTAATCCTTCTTCTCATAAAGAGCGTTTGTTGCAAAACTTAGATGTTGTTAGGGCTCTTAAATTTTATCTGCTGGCTACGAAGGACTTTCGTCAGTCTTCTGCATTGTTTGTTTGTTTTTCGGATAAACTTAAGTGTCAGAAAGCTACTACCACTTCTCTTTCTCTCTGGTTGAGAAGTATTATTCGTTTGACATTTGAGACTGCTAGACAGCAGCTTCCTGAGAGAATTACAGCTCATTCCACCAGGGCGGTGTCTTCCTCTTGGGCCTTCAAGAATGAGGCTTCTGTAGAACAGATCTGTAAGGCTGCGACTTGGTCTAATTTGCACACTTTTTCTAAGTTCTATAAATTTGACACTTTTGCCTCGGCTGAGGCTTCTTTTGGGAGAAAGGTTTTGCGAGCTGTGGTCCCTTCTTTTTAGTGTCCCTCCCTTATCATCTGTAATTGCTGATCCGTGGACTCACCGTGTCATAAGAAAATAAAATTTATGCTTACCTAATAAATGTATTTATTTCTTGACACAGTGAGTCCACGGCCCTCCCTGTTCATCTGTGTCCTCTAGCTTGCATATTGATTCCCAACAGTAATTGCTGATTAGTGGACTCACCGTGTCATAAGAAAGAAAACAAAATTTATGCTTACCTAATAAATTTATTTCTTGACACAGTGAGTCCACGGCCCTCCCTGTTTTTTTTTCAGACAGTTTTGTTTATTTAAACCTCAGGCACCTCTGCACCTTGTGTTACTTCCTTTCTCTCCTTTTCCTTCGGTTGAATTACTGGTGTTTGTGGGAAGGGAAGTGATACTTAATAGCTTTGCTGTGGTGCTCTTTGCCTCCTCCTGCTGGTCAGGAGTGATATTCCCATCAGTAATTGCTGATCCGTGGACTCACCATGTCAAGAAATAAATACATTTATAAGGTAAGCATACATTTTGTTTTATTGTACTGTGTCTGTTTAATAGATGTTCTTCTCAGCTGTTCTATAACTTAGTGTCTTTTTGTGTATTGCTTGTACAGTTTTAAGTGCAATCATGCACATCTCAGAAGCGAGCAGTATCCCGTGGTATGCAGATAGGAAATTCACCATCTCTCTTACTGGGTTCCTGTTCGTCCTCCCTTTGTCCCTCCCTCGTGAGATCAGCGTACAGAAATATGCCAGGTAAAGACACAAGCTAGAGTATGTGTTTTTGTTCCTTTCTCCCTGGCATTCTGATATAACCTGGGTGCTGTGTCTGTGTTCCTTTCTCTTAAGTTGCCAATTTTATAATCTTGCTAATGCTTCTCTATACTGCCTCTTGTTTCTTCTCCCTTAAAGGGACATACGTGTAAAAAGAAAATAGTCTCTATAGTGCACTATTGCTTAAATATAACAATTTATTTAAAGGGAAATGAAACCCAACATTTTATCTTTCATGATTCAGATAGAGCATGTAATTTTAAACAACTTTCTAATTTACTTCTATTATTAATTATTCTTTTGGTATCTTTTGTTAAAAAGCAGGGAATTATGCATAGGAGCTGGACAATTTTTGGCCAAAATTTTCCAGATGTCTTCCTAGGTATCTCTTCAACACATAGGGCTAGATTTATTATAGCTGAGGCGTACAGGGGCGCGTATACGCGCCCCTGTACGCCTCAGCTCGCCTGTGGCTTGGCGAAATTACCCGCAGGTATTTGGCATTACACACAAGCGCAATTTTGCGCTCGCGTGCAATCCCGCCCCCTGCCCGCGCACAGCCAATCACGCGCGGGCAGGAGCTATCAATCTCCTTGGTCGGACTCGACCGAGGAGATTGAATTTCGCCAGTTTAGAGGTGGCGAAGAGCGTTATCAAGCAGCGGTCTGGTGACCGCTGCTTGATAAATCACGGCAAGTTCTTGTGAGAACTTGCTGCCGTAGGGCTACCGTAGGGGCTTCATAAATCTAGCCCATAATATGATGGGCACAAGGTAAATTTAATAATAGAAGTAAATTGGAAACTAGCTATATTAGATAATACAAGTACATTTTTCATTTGTATGTCCCTTTTAACCTCTAAAATGGTTAAACACATATTTAAAGTCCTATCCAGAGCAGCAATGAGGTACTGGGACCTAGCTGAACATATCTGAGCCAATGACGATAGACATATGTGTGTACCCACCAACCTGTCTAGATTTTGCTTTTTAACAAAGGATACCAAAAATAAGTACATTTGATAAAAGTAACATCAAAAATGTATGTAAATTTAATTTGGACATTCATGTCCCATTAAGGAATCTTCTTGGTATGCCTTGTTGAAAAAGACTACGCACATATTCAGCTGCTGCTGATTGGTGCCTGCACAGATTTATCTCTAGTGATTGGCTAACTAGATGTGTTCATCTAACTGCCAGTAGTGCAATGCTGTTCCTTCAGCAAAGGATATCAAGAGAATGAAGCAAATTTGATAATAGAAATAAATTGGAAAGTTGTTTAAAATTGTATGCTGTATACAAATTGTGAAAATAAAATTCCCTGTCCCTTTAATCTAATTACTTCATTTAATCTGCCGATTTACATTCATTTTCCAATTTAAAGGACTGTTTCCTATATTGACTTTTCATCTATTCTCTGCATCCATCCTTCAGTTCCTTGGCCCCATATGCTCCTTTATCCCCCTTCTGTATGCTGCTCTTGCGTAGCCTCACATTGCCACTTACATTTATTCATATTTTTGTCTCTCGCAGTTTTCTCAGTGTTCTAGGTACATGTTATGTTACCATCATAGTCCTAGTCCGATGTATCTGGCGGAGCAGTGACAATCCGTCAAATGACATGCCACCCAGGTAAGCTTGGAATCTGTTCTCCTGAACAAGTTTGTGCAGATTCCTTCCCTTGCTCTGTAATGTTGAGGGTATAATATGGTGTGTGGTCCATATAGGGGTCTGTCTTGCAGTATTCTCTAGTTAGGTTTAATAACTTCCTATATAAAGTGGTTAGATTGTATACAATGGAGATTATGTGCTAATTAGAAATAAACCAGGCAAGTAACACTATATAACTACATTCACACTAGAAAACACAGATCTGCATAAAAAGATCGGATTCATCTACGGACAACTAAAGTAAAAAAATGCATAAACGTTTTAAGGGGGTTACATTTGTGTTCAATGCCCTTTTTAAATATGTACAGAAGCTAAATACAGGTATGCCCCGCTCATACAGCGGGTTAGGGACCGGAGCCCCGCTGTAAAGTGAATACCGCCTTAAAGTGAAACAAGGCAGCTGCAGCTTTCACATCACTTGCCAGTGTGTTTACAAACTTGAAAACATGTTTGAACCAACATATATTGGTGTTCCGTTTAGTTTAACACTAGCACAGCACAGCATTCAATTAGTATTCAATAAATACTGCACCTGTAAAATAGTGACAATTACTGTAGTACAATTTGCCAGACTATAGCACTGAGACACAGATTGCACTGTAATGCTGTAAACCGAGTGAACTGTGTATAACAAAATGATGCCAGTCACTTTTCTCGCAATCTGACACTGATTACAGCGCTGTTTCAAAATCCTTGGAGGTTGAACTTTAGCTCTACAAAGCGCTATATTAGCGAATCGCTGTAAAGTGAAGCTCTGTAAAGTGAGGTATACCTGTAAGTCTTGCCCAGGTAATGTTTTTCTAGTTGGCTTGTTTTTTTTATAGACTTCTTAGTTGATTTATTTGATTATTTTGCTTTTCTTCTCAGTCCCTCCTCTTGGCTTGCAGTGTTCAATGCTGTACCAACTATCTGCTTTGGATTTCAGGTATATAGATATTGTATGTATATCCAAACATTACTTACTCTGGGCCAGATTACCATTCAAGTGTTGTTATTCGCGAGCGATAAGGGGTTTATCACGGGTGTTTACACACGATGGAAATAGCATGGGTATTACAAGTTGAAAGTATGCTCGCTTGAGTGCAATTGAATTCAACACGTGTCAGGTTATCGCAACCTCAGAGCTCTGGTTAACTGTTACATTTGAATAAAATAAAAAGTGTCACAAAAAAACATCAAAGATACATTCCATAGTACATTTACACCCATAATAACACTCTCTTCTAAAATTATTTTAAAAATTGCAATAAAAAGTTATAAGGGCTCAAAGATATGAGGTCTTAGGTGTTAGGGAAAAAAAAGGCTGTAAAGGGCTTTAACATAGAGATACATTCATATACATGTACTGTATATTTACTGTACTTGGTGTTTTACTGTATATTTATTGTACTTGGTGTTTTACTGTATATTTACTGTACATATTTAACATTCAAATGTTCTTCACTTCCTTTTTTTATTCTTAAAGGTACATGAAATCCAAAACATTTCTTTCATGATTTAGGTAGAACATACAATTTTAAAATACTTTCCAGTTTACTTCTAATATCTAATTTCCTTCATTCTCTTTGTATTATTTGTTGGAGGAGCAGCAGTACACTACTGGTTTCTAACTGAATACATGGGTGAGCCAATGACAATCGGTATCTATATGCAGCCACCAATCAGCAGTTGGAACTTAGGGTCTGTGCTACTTCTGAGCTTTCCTAGATAAACCTTTCAGTAAAGGATAACAAGAGAAGGAAGCAAATTAAATAATAGAAGTAATTTTGAAAGTTGTTTAAAATTGTATGTTCTGTCTAAATCAAGAATCTCTAATTATGATTTTACTGTCCCTTTAAATACACATTTCTATATATGTGTGTATATACCTATACCTGCATATCTATTTATATATATATATATATATATATATATATATATATATATATATATATATATATATATATATATTACATGAACAGTATAGAAATATATATTTAATAATAAAAAGTACATTCTTTTCTCTGTGAAGAACGTAGAAATGTAAAATATTTGTATTGCACATCGCATTTCTCAATTTAGATCTTAGCATGAGGATTCTTAAGGCTTGTTATTGAAATATTGCATATAAAATATTAATACAAATTAATATAAATTATTAAAAATTAATAAACATACTGTGAATTATAGACATATTATATATTTTTTAATAATATAGAAATATGTTTTTTAAGAATAAAAGGGCATTATCCTGTAAGTGATGGACATTGGAATGTGAAAAAACAGAATTTATGCTTACCTGATAAATTACTTTCTCCAACGGTGTGTCCGGTCCACGGCGTCATCCTTACTTGTGGGATATTCTCTTCCCCAACAGGAAATGGCAAAGAGTCCCAGCAAAGCTGGTCACATGATCCCTCCTAGGCTCCGCCCACCCCAGTCATTCGACCGACGGACAGGAGGAAATATATATAGGAGAAACCATATGATACCGTGGTGACTGTAGTTAGAGAAAATAATTCATCAGACCTGATTAAAAAACCAGGGCGGGCCGTGGACCGGACACACCGTTGGAGAAAGTAATTTATCAGGTAAGCATAAATTCTGTTTTCTCCAACATTGGTGTGTCCGGTCCACGGCGTCATCCTTACTTGTGGGAACCAATACCAAAGCTTTAGGACACGGATGAAGGGAGGGAGCAAATCAGGTCACCTAAATGGAAGGCACCACGGCTTGCAAAACCTTTCTCCCAAAAATAGCCTCCGAAGAAGCAAAAGTATCAAATTTGTAAAATTTGGCAAAAGTGTGCAGTGAAGACCAAGTCGCTGCCTTACATATCTGGTCAACAGAAGCCTCGTTCTTGAAGGCCCATGTGGAAGCCACAGCCCTAGTGGAGTGAGCTGTGATTCTTTCAGGAGGCTGCCGTCCGGCAGTCTCATAAGCCAATCGGATAATGCTTTTAAGCCAAAAGGAAAGAGAGGTAGAAGTCGCTTTTTGACCTCTCCTTTTACCAGAATAAACAACAAACAAGAAAGATGTTTGTCTGAAATCTTTAGTAGCCTCTAAATAGAATTTTAGAGCACGGACTACGTCCAAATTGTGTAACAAACGTTCCTTCTTTGAAACTGGATTCGGACACAAAGAAGGTACAACTATCTCCTGGTTAATATTTTTGTTGGAAACAACTTTCGGAAGAAAACCAGGCTTAGTACCCAAAACCACCTTATCTGCATGGAACACCAGATAGGGCGGAGAACACTGCAGAGCAGATAACTCTGAAACTCTTCTAGCAGAAGAAATTGCAACCAAAAACAAAACTTTCCAAGATAATAACTTAATATCTACGGAATGTAAGGGTTCAAACGGAACCCCTTGAAGAACTGAAAGAACTAGATTTAGACTCCAGGGAGGAGTCAAAGGTCTGTAAACAGGCTTGATCCTAACCAGAGCCTGAACAAATGCTTGAACATCTGGCACAGCTGCCAGTCTTTTGTGAAGTAAAACAGATAAAGCAGAGATCTGTCCCTTCAGAGAACTTGCAGATAATCCTTTCTCCAAACCTTCTTGTAGAAAGGATAGAATCTTAGGAATTTTTATCTTGTTCCATGGGAATCCTTTAGATTCACACCAACAGATATATTTTTTCCATATTTTATGGTAAATTTTTCTAGTTACAGGCTTTCTAGCCTGAATCAGAGTATCTATTACAGAATCTGAAAACCCACGCTTTGATAAAATCAAGCGTTCAATCTCCAAGCCGTCAGTTGGAGGGAAACCAGATTCGGATGTTCGAATGGACCCTGAACAAGAAGGTCCTGTCTCAAAGGTAGCTTCCATGGTGGAGCCGATGACATATTCACCAGGTCTGCATACCAAGTCCTGTGTGGCCACGCAGGAGCTATCAAGATCACCGAGGCCCTCTCCTGATTGATCCTGGCTACCAGCCTGGGGATGAGAGGAAACGGTGGGAATACATAAGCTAGGTTGAAGGTCCAAGGTGCTACTAGTGCATCTACTAGGGTCGCCTTGGGATCCCTGGATCTGGACCCGTAGCAAGGAACCTTGACGTTCTGACGAGACGCCATCAGATCCATGTCTGGAATGCCCCATAATTGAGTTATTTGGGCAAAGATTTCCGGATGGAGTTCCCACTCCCCCGGATGGAATGTCTGACGACTCAGAAAATCCGCTTCCCAATTTTCCACTCCTGGGATGTGGATCGCAGACAAGTGGCAGGAGTGATCCTCCGCCCATTGAATTATCTTGGTCACTTCTTTCATCGCCAGGGAAGTCCTTGTTCCCCCCTGATGATTGATATATGCAACGGTCGTCATGTTGTCTGACTGAAACCTTATGAATTTGGCCTTTGCTAGTTGAGGCCAAGCTCTGAGAGCATTGAATATTGCTCTCAGTTCCAGAATGTTTATCGGGAGAAGAGACTCTTCCCGAGACCATAGACCCTGAGCTTTCAGGGATTCCCAGACCGCGCCCCAGCCCACTTGGCTGGCGTCGGTCGTGACAATGACCCACTCTGGTCTGCGGAAGCTCATTCCCTGTGACAGATTGTCCAGGGTCAGCCACCAACGGAGTGAATCTCTGGTCTTTTGATCTACTTGAATCGTCGGAGACAAGTCTGTATAATCCCCATTCCACTGTCTGAGCATGCACAGTTGTAATGGTCTTAGATGAATTCGTGCAAAAGGAACTATGTCCATTGTTGCAACCATCAATCCTATTACTTCCATGCACTGCGCTATGGAAGGACGAGGAACAGAATGAAGTACTTGACAAGAGCTTAGAAGTTTTGATTTTCTGACCTCTGTCAGAAAAATCCTCATTTCTAAGGAATCTATTATTGTTCCCAAGAAGGGAACTCTTGTTGACGGGGACAGAGAACTTTTTTCTTTGTTCACCTTCCATCCGTGAGATCTGAGAAAGGCTAGGACGATGTCCGTATGAGCCTTTGCTTTTGACAGGGACGATGCTTGAATCAGGATGTCGTCCAAGTAAGGTACTACTGCAATGCCCCTTGGTCTTAGAACCGCTAGAAGGGACCCTAGTACCTTTGTGAAAATCCTTGGAGCAGTGGCTAATCCAAATGGAAGTGCCACAAACTGGTAATGCTTGTCCAGAAAAGCGAACCTTAGGAACTGATGATGTTCCTTGTGGATAGGAATATGTAGATACGCATCCTTTAAATCCACGGTAGTCATAAATTGATTTTCCTGGATAGTAGGTAGGATCGTTCGAATAGTTTCCATTTTGAACGATGGTACCCTGAGAAATTTGTTTAGGATCTTTAGATCCAAAATTGGTCTGAATGTTCCCTCTTTTTTGGGAACTATGAACAGATTGGAATAAAATCCCATTCCTTGTTCTCTTATTGGAACTGGATGTATCACTCCCATCTTTAACAGGTCTTCTACACAATGTAAGAATGCCTGTCTCTTTATTTGGTTTGAAGATAATTGAGACCTGTGGAACCTTCCCCTTGGGGGTAGTTCCTTGAATTCCAGGAGATAACCTTGAGAAACTATTTCTAGCGCCCAAGGATCCTGAACATCTCTTGCCCAAGCCTGAGCAAAGAGAGAAAGTCTGCCCCCCACTAGATTCGGTCCCGGATCGGGGGCTATCCCTTCATGCTGTTTTGGTAGCAGTGGTAGGCTTCTTGGCCTGCTTACCCTTGTTCCAGCCTTGCATTGGTTTCCAGGCTGGTTTGGGTTGTGAAGTATTACCCTCTTGCTTAGAGGATACAGAATTAGAGACTGGTCCGTTTCTGCGAAAGGGACGAAAATTAGGCTTATTATTAGCCTTAAAAGACATATCCTGTGGGAGGGCGTGGCCCTTTCCCCCAGTGATGTCTGAAATAAACTCTTTCAAATCAGGTCCAAATAATGTTTTACCTTTGAAAGGAATGTTAAGCAATTTTGTCTTGGAAGACACATCCGCTGACCAAGACTTTAGCCAAAGCACTCTGCGCGCCACGACAGCAAACCCTGAATTTTTCGCCGCTAATCTAGCTAATTGCAAAGCGGCATCTAAAACAAAAGAGTTAGCCAATTTAAGTGCTTGAACTCTGTCCATAACCTCCTCATACGAAGATTCTTTACTGAGCGATTTTTCTAGTTCCTCGAACCAGAAACACGCTGCCGTAGTGACAGGAACAATGCATGAAATTGGTTGTAGAAGGTAACCTTGCTGTACAAAAATCTTTTTAAGCAAACCCTCTAATTTCTTATCCATAGGATCTTTGAAAGCACAACTATCTTGGATAGGAATAGTAGTGCGTTTGTTTAGAGTAGAAACCGCCCCCTCGACCTTGGGGACTGTCTGCCATAAGTCCTTTCTGGGGTCGACTATAGGAAATAATTTCTTAAATATAGGGGGGGGGAACAAAAGGTATGCCGGGCCTTTCCCACTCTTTATTTACTATGTCCGCCACCCGCTTGGGTATAGGAAAAGCGTCGGGGAGCACCGGAACCTCTAGGAACTTGTCCATCTTACATAATTTCTCTGGAATGACCAAATTGTCACAATCATCCAGAGTAGATAACACCTCCTTAAGCAGTGCGCGGAGATGTTCTAATTTAAATTTAAATGTCACAACATCAGGTTCAGCTTGATGAGAAATTTTTCCTGAATCTGAAATTTCTCCATCAGACAAAACCTCCCTCATGGCCCCTTGAGATTGGTGTGAGGGTATGTCAGAACAGTTATCATCAGCGTCCTCTTGCTCTTCAGTGTTTAAAACAGAGCAATCGCGCTTTCTCTGATAAGTAGGCATTTTGGATAAAAGATTTGCTATGGAGTTATCCATTACAGCCGTTAATTGTTGCATGGTAATAAGTATTGGCGCACTAGATGTACTAGGGGCCTCCTGTGTGGGCATAACTGGTGTAGACACAGTAGGGGATGATGTAGTATCATGTTTACTCCCCTAATCATCTTGGGCAATATCATTATCTGTTGCATTACTGTCCTTACTTTGTTTGGACACTATGGCACAATTATCATATAAATTTAAATGGGGAGACACATTGGCTTTCATACATATAGAACATAGCTTATCTGATGGTACAGACATGTTAAACAGGCTTAAACTTGTCAACAAAGCACAAAAAACGTTTTAAAATAAAACCGTTACTGTCACTTTAAATTTCAAACTGAAAACACTTTATTACTGAATATGTGAAAAAGTATGAAGGAATTGTTCAAATTTCACCACAGTGTCTTAAAGCATTAAAAGTATTGCACACCAAATTTCAGAGCTTTAACCCTTAAATTAACGGAACCGGAGCTGTTACATTTAACCCCTATACAGTCCCAGAATGAGGCTCTGTCTATAACTAGAAAGGCCCCCATCTGAAAAAGGTGTCCAACACAGTGCCTGCCGTTTTTCTAAACGTTCCCCAAGATTATAATACCAATAATTAGTTAGAATCTGCATAATATGCCTAGTAAAGCAATTGTTTTAGCCCAGAAAAATGTCTACCAGTTTTTAAGCCCTTTTTGAAGCCCTTTATTCTTTTATGTTTAACTAAGAAAATGGCTTACCGGTCCCCATGAGGGGAAATGACAGCCTTCCAGCATTACATGGTCTTGTTAGAAATATGGCTAGTCATACCTTAAGCAGAAAAGACTGCTAACTGTTTCCCCCAACTGAAGTTACTTCATCTCAACAGTCCTGTGTGGAAACAGCAATCGATTTTAGTTACTGTCTGCTAAAATCATCTTCCTCTTACAAACAGAAATCTTCATCCTTTTCTGTTTCAGAGTAAATAGTACATACCAGCACTATTTTAAAATAACAAACACTTGATAGAAGAATAAAACTACATTTAAACACCAAAAAAACTCTTAACCATCTCCGTGGAGATGTTGCCTGTGCAACGGCAAAGAGAATGACTGGGGTGGGCGGAGCCTAGGAGGGATCATGTGACCAGCTTTGCTGGGACTCTTTGCCATTTCCTGTTGGGGAAGAGAATATCCCACAAGTAAGGATGACGCCGTGGACCGGACACACCAATGTTGGAGAAATGTAGAGTAAATATACAGTAAAACACACAAATACATATGTATATAAATATATAAGTGCATTGGAGCCCTTTGCACTTAAGTAGCTGAAAACACGTAAAACCCTTTTACTGCAATATTCATATTTAATAAAGTGTTTAACCATCTATCTATCTTACCAAAAACATCAGATCTATGTATTTATGAATAAATAAAACAAATTCTGCTATGTGAAAAACAATGTAATGTAAAATATTTATATTTTATGTCTGGTTAGCACACTTGGTTAAACGCGATCGGGATTAGGCACGAGTAGGGTGTTAACTTTCCCCCCCTACGTTTCGTGCTCCGATGAAGTCTATGGGGGGAATACGTTAACGAGATTGCGATATTGTAAGTTCGGATTTTAACGCATGGTTGGAAACTTTTCACTTAGAACATGTAATACACACGTTATCTGACGCACGCAAAACACTTCTAGCGGAGTTAGCACGTGAGCAATAATTAACGCTCAACTCCTATTCTGGCCCCTCTGTCTTCTTGCACTTCTTTCTTCATTGTTTTCTATCATACCTTCCTTTCCTGCTTTCTTCATTGTTTTCTATCATACCTTCCTTTCCTGCTTTCTTCATTGTTTTCTATCATACCTTCCTTTCCTGCTTTCTTCATTGTTTTCTATCATACCTTCCTTTCCTGCTTCCTTCATAGTTTTTTTTACTATCACACTTTCCTTTCCTGCTTTTAATTCTTTCGGCTCTGTTTTGTATACTATCATTGCGCTTTTGTCTTTGCCATGTTCTTCTGCCTTAGTCTTTCTTTGTCCTTGACAGTGCCATGTGAGCAGCGTTCCTGTGTACGGCAGCTTACAGCATCAAGACATCAAACGCTGGGGATACATTGTGACGGTGGCAATGTTCATTGCTCTGTGTGTGTACACTGGGACAGGTCAGGATCTACATTAATGCGTTCTATCAGCCTGTATGTCTTACAGTGTTGTCACTTATTATGGCAAATAGCATCAGGTCAAGTATGCTTGCAATGTATTACTGAATTTCTTTATGTTCCATTCCCAATCAGTGTGTCCTCAATTCAGGTGAAATCATTTTTGTCTTTCTTCTTTTTAAAAGTTAATAAGCTGTGTATCGCTCTTTTAGTTTCTCTCTTCTTCTTCACCCCCCTCTCTCTTTCTCTCTCCTCAAAAAACACATCTTAAAGAGATAGGAAAGTCAAAATTCAACTTGCACGATTTGTGCAGAGCATGCCATTTTAAGACACTTTTAAATAAACTTGATTTTTGAAATGTGCATTTGTTCTCTTGGTATCCTTTATTTGAAAAAGAAAAGACACATATCCTACAGTAGTGGGAGCTATTTGCTGATTGGTGCCTGCACACACTTGTGTCTTGTGATTGGCTAACTAGACGTAATCAGCTAGCTGCCAATGTTCCTTCAGCAAAGGATAAGAAGAGAATGAAGCAAATTTGACAATAGAAGAACATTGGAAAGTTGATTAAAATTGTATGTTCTATCCGAATCATGAGGGTTTTGGGGTTTCCTGTCCCTTTAACACAGAGGTCGCATTTACATTGCTGTTAACCAATTTAAATAGTGTCAATTGTTTTCAGCGTACATACTTTTTTTAAATTATGTTTTACAAATGCACAACATTTTTACCAGGTGTTCAGTGTAACCACTATTTTAATTTCAGAATAAAATTGGTGTCTCAAAGTATGTTGCTAAGCTGATGGTATAAATGTGTTTTGTGCTGTCTACTTTCACCTGTGCTTGTCTCACTGGCAACAGAAATATATGTAAATAGATTTTCTAGGGGCAACCCTGCTATTGAGTGAACAAGATGTGCTCAGCTGAAGCTCCGTTAAGGCCTTTACAACAACTCTTTAAAGCTTTAACTCCAGGACACCACGGTCCCGAATTTAGGAAGCGTTTATATAAGGCATCCACACTGCATTTTTAGGAGGTGAGGTGGTGCTCAGAGATTTCCAATATCGGCTGTGGTGGGAGAGTGCGTAGTTGCGGCCTGCAACACCTAGGTGCTAAAGCGGCGCTCTCCATACTGCTGCTCTAGACGCATCCATTACGTGTGGGAATCATCACCTGCCACAGGCTCCACTGCAGAGTGGCCAAATAAGCCCACATCACATTTTATGTATGGGAACTGTCTAACAAGACTAAGCCGGATAAGTTTGGGACTGCAGTTCAACAAATTACAACTTTGTTGGGAAACAGTGAGTCACAACTGTTTCTCCTATACATTTAGCATTGCTGCTTCCTTTTCTCTTGTTAAGTGTATTCAGTCCACGGGTCATCCATTACTTATGGGATTATATCTCCTTCCCAACAGGAAGTTGCAAGAGGATCACCCAAGCAGAGCTGCTATATAGCTCCTCCCCTCACATGTCATATCCAGTCATTCTCTTGCAACTCAACTAGATAGGACGTTGTGAGAGGTCTGTGGTGTTTTTATACTTAGTTTATTTCTTCAATCAAAAGTTTGTTATTTTAAATGGCACCGGAGTGTGCTGTTTGTTCTCAGGCAGTATTTGGAAGAAGAATCTGCCTGCGTTTTCTATGATCTTAGCAGAAGTAACTAAGATCCACTGGCTGTTCTCGCACATTCTGAGGAGTGGGGTAACTTTCAGAAAGGGAATAGCGTGTGGGGAATCCTGCAAACAAGGTATGTGCAGTAAATTATTTTTCTAAGGAATGGAATTGACTAAGAAAATACTGCTGATACCGATGTAATGTAAGTACAGCCTTAAATGCAGCAGGGACTGGTATCAGGCTGATGAATGTATGTACAATAAGTAATTTCTCCAACATTGGTGTGTCTGGTCCACGGCGTCATCCTTACTTGTGGGAATATCTCCTCCCCAACAGGAAATGGCAAAGAGTCCCAGCAAAGCCGGCCACACAGTCCCTCCTAGGCTCCGCCCACCCCAGTCATTCTCTTTGCCGTTGCACAGGCAACATCTCCACGGAGATGGTTAAGAGTTTTTTTTGGTGTTTAAATGTAGTTTTTTATTCTTCTATCAAGTGTTTGTTATTTTAAAATAGTGCTGGTATGTACTATTTACTCTGAAACAGAAAAGGATGAAGATTTCTGTTTGTGAGAGGAAGATGATTTTAGCAGACAGTAACTAAAATCGATTGCTGTTTCCACATAGGACTGTTGAGATGAAGTAACTTCAGTTGGGGGAAACAGTTAGCAGACTTTTTTGCTTAAGGTATGACTAGCCATATTTCTAACAAGACCATGTAATGCTGGAAGGCTGTCATTTCCCCTCATGGGGACCGGTAAGCCATTTTCTTAGTCAAGCAAACAGAATAAAGGGCTTAATATGGGCTATAAAACTGGTAGACACTTTTATGGGCTAAATCGATTGCTTTATTTGGGCATTTTATACATGTTTATGCTGATAATTCTCATTTATAAACTTGGGGAACGTTTTTTTAACGGCAGGCACTATGTTAGACACCTTTTCCAGTCAGGGAGGGCCTTCCCAGTTGTAGGCTGAGCCTCATTTTCGTGCCATTACTGCGCAGTTGTTTTTTGAGAGCAAGACATGCAGATGCATGTGTGAGGATCTGAAAGTAGCTGGAAAAGTTTCTAGAAGGCGTCACTTGGTATCGTATTCCCCTCTGGGCTTGGTTAGGTCACAGCAAAGGCTATAGCTGGGACTGTATAGGGGTTAAATTTGTAAACGGCTCCAGTTCCGTTATTTTAAGGGTTAAAGCTCTGAAAATTGGTGTGCAATACTCTTAATGCTTTAAGACACTGTGGTGAAATTTTGGTAATTTTTGAACAATTCCTTCATACTTTTTCACATATTCAGTAATAGTGTTTTCTGTTTAAAATTTAAAGAGACAGTAACGGTTTTGTTTTAAAACGTTTTTTGTGCTTTATTGACAAGTTTAAGCCTGTTTAACATGTCTGTGCCTTCGGATAAGCTATGTTCTATATGTATGAAAGCCAATGTGTCTCCCCATTTAAATTTGTGTGATAATTGTGCCATAGCGTCCAAACAAAGTAAGGACAGTACTGCCACAGATAATGAATTGCCCAAGATGATTCCTCAGATGAGGGGAGTAAACATGATACTACATCATCTCCTACTGTGTCTACACCAGTTTTGCCCACGCAGGAGGCCCCTAGTACATCTAGCGCGCCAATGCTTATTACCATGCAACAATTGACGGCTGTAATGGATAACTCCATAGCAAATATTTTATCCAAAATGCCTACATATCAGAGAAAGCGCGATTGCTCTGTTTTAAACACTGAAGAGCAGGAGGGCGCTGATGATAATTGTTCTGTCATACCCTCACACCAATCTGAAGTGGCCATGAGGGAGGTTTTGTCAGATGGGGAAATTTCAGATTCAGGAAAAATTTCTCAACAAGCTGAACCTGATGTTGTGACATTTAAATTTAAATTTGAACATCTCCGCGCACTGCTTAAGGAGGTGTTATCTACTCTGGATGATTGTGACAACTTGGTCATTCCAGAGAAATTATGCAAGATGGACAAGTTCCTAGAGGTTCCGGTGCACCCCGACGCTTTTCCTATACCAAAGCGGGTGGCGGACATAGTGAATAAGGAGTGGGAAAAGCCCGGCATACCTTTTGTTCCCCCTCCTATATTTAAGAAATTATTTCCTATGGTCGACCCCAGAAAGGACTTATGGCAGACAGTCCCTAAGGTCGAGGGGGCAGTTTCTACTCTAAACAAGCGCACTACTATTCCTATCGAGGATAGTTGTGCTTTCAAAGATCCTATGGATAAAAAATTGGAGGGTTTGCTTAAAAAGATTTTTGTACAGCAAGGTTACCTTCTACAACCCATTTCGTGCATTGTTCCTGTCACTACAGCAGCGTGGTTCTGGTTCGAGGAACTAGAAAAGTCGCTCAGTAGAGAGACTCCATATGAGGAGGTTATGGACAGAGTTCACGCACTTAAGTTGGCTAACTCTTTTATTTTAGATGCCGCTTTGCAATTAGCTAGATTAGTGGCGAAAACTTCAGGGTTTGCAATCGTGGCGTGCAGAGCGCTTTGGCTAAAGTCTTGGTCAGCGGATGTGTCACCCAAGACAAAATTGCTTAACATCCCTTTCAAAGGTAAAACTCTATTTGGACCAGAATTGAAAGAGATTATCTCAGACATCACTGGGGGAAAGGGCCACGCCCTTCCACAAGATAGGCCTTTCAAGGCCAAGAATAAGTCTAATTTTCGTTCCTTTCGCAATTTCAGGAACGGACCGGCCTCTAATTCTGCATCCTCTAAGCAAGAGGGTAATGCCTCACAACCCAAACCAGCCTGGAAACCGATGCAAGGCTGGAGCAAGGGTAAGCAGGCCAAGAAGCCTGCTGCTGCTAACAAAACAGCATGAAGGAGTAGTCCCCGATCCGGGACCGGATCTAGTAGGGGGCAGACTCTCTCTCTTTGCTCAGGCTTGGGCAAGAGATGTTCAGGATCCCTGGGCACTAGAAATAGTTTCTCAGGGTTATCTTCTGGAATTCAGGGAACTACCCCCAAGGGGAAGGTTCCACATGTCTCACTTATCCTTAAACCAAATAAAGAGACAGGCGTTCTTACATTGTGTAGAAGACCTGTTAAAGATGGGAGTGATACTCCCAGTTCCACTAAAGGAACAAGGAATGAGATTTTATTCAAATCTGTTCGTAGTTCCCAAAAAAGAGGGAACTTTCAGACCAATTTTGGACTTGAAGATTCCAAACAAATTTCTCAGGGTACCATCGTTCAAGATGGAAACCATTCGAACGATTCTACCCACTATCCAGGAAGGTCAATTTATGACTACCGTGGATCTAAAGGATGCGTACCTACATATTCCTATCCACAAAGAACATCATCAGTTCCTAAGGTTCGCCTTTCTGGACAAACATTACCAGTTTGTGGCCCTCCCATTCGGGTTAGCCACTGCTCCAAGGATTTTCACAAAGGTACTAGGGTCCCTTCTAGCGGTTCTAAGACCGAGGGGCATTGCAGTAGTACCTTACTTGGACGACATTCTAATACAAGCGTCGTCCCTGTCAAAAGCAAAGGCTCATGCAGACATCGTTCTGGCCTTTCTCAGATCACACGGATGGAAGGTGAACATAGAAAAAAGTTCTCTGTCTCCGTCAACAAGAGTTCCCTTCTTGGGAACAATAATAGATTCCTTAGAAATGAGGATTTTTCTGACAGAGGTCAGAAAGTCAAAATTTCTAAACGCTTGTCAAGTTCTTCATTCTGTTCCACGTCCTTCCATAGCGCAGTGCATGGAAGTAGTAGGGTTGATGGTTGCAGCAATGGACATAGTTCCTTTTGCACAAATTCATCTAAGACCATTACAACTGTGCATGCTCAAACAGTGGAATGGGGACTATACAGACTTGTCTCCAATGATTCAAGTAGATCAGAAGACCAGAGATTCACTCCATTGGTGGCTGACCCTGGACCATCTATCCCAGGGGAATGAGCTTCCGCAGACAAGAGTGGGTCATTGTCACGACCGACGCCAGTCTAGTGGGCTGGGGTGCGGTCTGGGAATCCCTGAAAGCTCAGGGACCTATGGTCTCGGGAAGAGTCTCTTCTCCCGATAAACATTCTGGAACTAAGAGCGATCTTCAATGCTCTCAGGGCTTGGCCTCAGCTAGCAAAGGCCAGATTCATAAGATTCCAATCAGACAACATGACGACTGTTGCGTATATCAATCATCAGGGGGGAACAAGGAGTTCCCTGGCGATGAAAGAAGTGACCAAAATAATTCAATGGGCGGAGGATCACTCCTGCCACCTATCTGCGATCCACATCCCAGGTGTGGAAAACTGGGAAGCGGATTATCTGAGTCGTCAGACATTCCATCCGGGGGAGTGGGAACTCCACCCGGAGATCTTTGCCCAACTAACTCAATTATGTGGCATTCCAGACATGGATCTGATGGCGTCTCGTCAGAACTTCAAGGTTCCTTGCTCCAGTTCCAGGGATCCCAAGGCGACTCTAGTAGATGCACTAGTAGCACCTTGGACCTTCAACCTAGCTTATGTGTTCCCACCGTTTCCTCTCATTCCCAGGCTGGTAGCCAGGATCAAACAGGAGAGGGCCTCGGTGATCTTGATAGCTCCTGCGTGGCCACGCAGGACTTGGTATGCAGACCTGGTGAATATGTCATCGGTTCCACCATGGAAGCTACCTTTGAGACAGGACCTTCTTGTTCAGGGTCCATTCGAACATCCAAATCTGGTCTCCCTCCAGCTGACGGCTTGGAGATTGAACGCTTGATTCTATCAAAGCGTGGGTTTTCAGATTCTGTGATAGATACTCTGGTTCAGGCCAGAAAAACCGTAACTAGAAAGATTTACCATAAAATATGGAAAAGATATATCTGTTGGTGTGAATCCAAAGGATTCCCATGGAATAAGATAAAAATTCCTAAGATTCTCTCCTTTCTACAAGAAGGTTTGGAGAAAGGATTATCTGCAAGTTCTCTAAAGGGACAGATCTCTGCTTTATCTGTCTTACTACACAAAAGACTGGCAGCTGTGCCAGATGTTCAAGAATTTGTTCAGGCTCTGGTTAGGATCAAGCCTGTTTACAGACCTTTGACTCCTCCCTGGAGTTTAAATTTAGTTCTTTCAGTTCTTCAAGGGGTTCCGTTTGAACCTTTACATTCCATAGATATTAAGTTACTATCTTGGAAAGTTTTGTTTTTGGTTGCTATTTCTTCTGCTAGAAGAGTTTTCAGAGTTATCTGCTCTGCAGTGTTCTCCGCCCTATTTGGTGTTCCATGAAGATAAGGTGGTTTTGCGTACTAAGCCTGGTTTTCTTCCAAAGGTTGTTTCTAACAAGAATATTAACCAGGAGATAGTTGTACCTTCTTTATGTCCGAATCCAGTTTCAAAGAAGGAACGTTTGTTACACAATTTGGACGTAGTCCGTGCTCTAAAATTCTATTTAGAGGCTACAAAAGATTTCAGACAAACATCTTCTTTGTTTGTTGTCTATTCTGGTAAAAGGAGAGGTCAAAAAGCGACTAATACCTCTCTTTCCTTTTGGCTTAAAAGCATCATCCGATTGGCTTATGAGACTGCCGGACGGCAGCCTCCTGAAAGAATCACAGCTCACTCCACTAGGGCTGTGGCTTCCACATGGGCCTTCAAGAACGAGGCTTCTGTTGACCAGATATGTAAGGCAGCGACTTGGTCTTCACTGCACACTTTTGCCAAATTTTACAAATTTGATACTTTTGCTTCTTCGGAGGCTATTTTTGGGAGAAAGGTTTTGCAAGCCGTTGGTGCCTTCCGTTTAGGTAACCTGATTTGCTCCCTCCCTTCATCCGTGTCCTAAAGCTTTGGTATTGGTTCCCACAAGTAAGGATGACGCCGTGGACCGGACACACCATTGTTGTAGAAAACAGAATTTATGCTTACCTTATAAATTACTTTCTCCAAGGGTGTGTCCGGTCCACGGCCCGCCCTGGTTTTTTAATCAGGTCTGATGAATTATTTTCTCTAACTACAGTCACCACGGTACCATATGGTTTCTCCTATATATTTCCTCCTGTCCGTCGGTCGAATGACTGGGGTGGGCGGAGCCTAGGAGGGACTGTGTGGCCGGCTTTGCTGGGACTCTTTGCCATTTCCTGTTGGGGAAGAGATATTCCCACAAGTAAGGATGACGCCGTGGACCGGACACACCGTTGGAGAAAGTAATTTATCAGGTAAGCATAAATTCTGTTTTTCTAAGGAATGGAATTTGACTAAGAAAATACTGTTAATACTGAAGTATTGTATAAGCCTTAACTGCAGTAGAAGCGACTGGTAGCAGGCTTATTAATAACACTATCTAACTTTTAAAGTGTATGTTTAAAACGTTTACTGGCATGTTAATCGTTTTTTTGTGAGGTACTTTAGTGATAAATCTTTTGGGGCATGATTTTCCACATGGCTGTTGTTTATTTCTACATAGAAACGGTTAACTGAGGTTTCCCACTGTTGTAATAGGAGTGGGAGAAGCCTATTTTAGCGTTTTTTTGCGCAGTAAAAATTCAGTTTTCAGTCTTCCTGCTTCTTCCTCCTTGATCCAGGACGTCTCTAGAGAGCTCAGGGGTCTTCAAAAGTCATTTTGAGGGAGGTAATCAGTCACAGCAGACCTGTGACAGTGTGTTTGACTGTGATAAAAATGTTAATTGTTAAATTATCCGTTTTTGGGTATTAAGGGGTTAATTATCCATTTGCTAGTGGGTGCAATACTTTGCTAACTTAATACATTTACTGTGAAATTTTGGTTGCTATAACTGATTTGGTTCATTGTTATTTCAACTGTGACGATTTTTTTGTGCTTCTTAAAGGCGCAGTAGCGTTTTTTATATTGCTTGTAAATTTATTTGAAAGGATTTTCCAAGCTTGCTAGTCTCATTGCGAGTCTGTTTAAACATGTCTGACACAAATGAATCTGTTTGTTCACTATGTTTGAAGGCCAATGTGGAGCCCCACAGAAATATGTGTACTAAATGTATTGATGTCACTTTGAATAAAAGTCAATCTATATCTGTAAAGAAATTATCACCAGACAACGAGGGGGAAGTTATGCCGACTAACTCTCCTCACGTGTCAGTACCTTCGCCTCCCGCTCAGGAGGCGCGTGATATTGTGGCGCCAAGTACATCAGAGAGGCCCATACAAATCACTTTGCAAGACATGGCTGCTGTTATGACAGAGGTATTATCTAAATTGCCTGAATTAAGAGGCAAGCGCGATAGCTCTTGGTTAAGGACAGAGCGCGCTGATGATGTGAGAGCCATGTCTGATACTGCGTCACAATTTGCAGAACATGAGGACGGAGAGCTTCATTCTGTGGGTGACGGATCTGATCCAGGGAGACCGGATTCAGAGATTTCTAATTTTAAATTTAAGCTTGAGAACCTCCGCGTATTGCTAGGGGAGGTATTAGCAGCTCTGAATGATTGTAACACGGTTGCAATTCCAGAGAAAATATGTAGGTTGGATAGATACTTTGCGGTACCGGTGTGTACTGACGTTTTTCCTATACCTAAAAGGCTTACAGAAATTATTAGCAAGGAGTGGGATAGACCCGGTGTGCCCTTTTCCCTACCTCCGATATTTAGAAAAATGTTCCCAATAGACGCCACCACACGAGACTTATGGCAGACGGTCCCTAAGGTGGAGGGAGCAGTTTCTACTTTAGCTAAACGTACCACTATCCCGGTGGAGGATAGTTGTGCTTTTTTGGATCCAATGGATAAAAAATTAGGTTACCTTAAGAAAATGTTTGTTCAACAAGGTTTTATCTTACAGCCCCTTGCATGCATTGCGCCTGTCACTGCTGCTGCGGCATTCTGGTTTGAGTCTCTGGAAGAGGCCATTCGCACAGCTCCATTGGATGAGATTATGGCCAAGCTTAAAGCACTTAAGCTAGCTAATGCATTTGTTTCTGATGCCGTTGTACATTTAACCAAACTAACGGCTAAGAACTCCGGATTCGCCATCCAGGCGCGCAGAGCGCTATAGCTTAAATCCTGGTCAGCTGACGTGACTTCTAAATCTAAATTGCTTAATATTCCTTTCAAAGGGCAGACCTTATTCGGGCCCGGCTTGAAAGAAATTATTGCTGACATTACTGGAGGTAAGGGTCATACTCTTCCTCAGGACAGGGCCAAATCAAAGGCCAAACAGTCTAATTTTCGTGCCTTTCGTAACTTCAAGGCAGGAGCAGCATCAACTTCGTCCGCTCCAAAACAGGAAGGACCTGTTGCTCGTTACAGACAGGGCTGGAAAGCTAACCAGCCCTGGAATAAGGGCAAGCAGGCCAGAAAGCCTACTTCTGCCCCTAAGACAGCATGAAGAGAGGGCCCCCTATCCGGAAACGGATCTAGTGGGGGGCAGACTATCTCTCTTCGCCCAGGCGAAGAGATGTCCAGGATCCCTGGGCGTTGGAGATCATATCTCAGGGATATATTCTGGACTTCAAAGCATCTCCTCCACAACGGAGATTTCATCTTTCAAGGTTATCAGCAAACCAAATAAAGAAAGAGGCATTTCTACGCTGTGTGCAAGACCTCTTAGTAATGGGGGTGATCCACCCAGTTCCACGGACGGAACAAGGGCAAGGGTTTTACTCAAATCTGTTTGTGGTTCCCAAGAAAGAGGGAACCTTCAGGCCAATCTTGGACCTAAAAATCTTAAACAAATTCCTAAGAGTTCCATCATTCAAAATGGAAACTATTCGAACCATCCTACCCATGATCCAAGAGGGTCAATACATGACCACGGTAGACTTAAAGGATGCCTACCTTCATATACCGATTCACAAAGATCATTATCGGTACCTAAGATTTGCCTTCTAGACAGGCATTACCAGTTTGTAGCTCTTCCCTTTGGGTTGGCTACGGCCCCGAGAATCTTTACAAAGGTTCTGGGCTCACTTCTGGCGGTTCTAAGACCGCAAGGCATAGCAGTGGCTCCGTATCTAGACGACATCCTGATACAAGTGTCAAGCTTTCAAATGGCCAAGTCTCATACAGAGATAGTTCTGGCATTTCTTAGGTCGCATGGGTGGAAAGTGAACGTGGAAAAGAGTTCTCTATCACCACTCACAAGAGTCTCCTTTCTAGGGACTCTTATAGATTCTGTAGAGATGAAAATTTACCTGACGGAGTCCAGGTTATGAAAGCTTCTAAATGCTTGCCGTGTCCTTCATTCCATTCCACGCCCGTCAGTGGCTCAGTGCATGAAGTAATCGGCTTAATGGTAGTGGACATAGTGCCATTTGCGCGCCTGCATCTCAGACCGCTGCAATTATGCATGCTAAGTCAGTGGAATGGGGGATTACTCAGATTTGTCCCCTCTGCTAAATCTGGACCAAGAGACCAGAGATTCTCTTCTCTGGTGGCTTTCTCGGGTCCATCTGTCCAAGGGTATGACCTTTCGCAGGCCCAGATTGGACGATTGTAACAACAGATGCCAGCCTTCTAGGTTGGGGCGCAGTCTGGAACTCCCTGAAGGCTCAGGGATTATGGACTCAGGAGGAGAAACTCCTCCCAATAAATATTCTGGAGTTGAGAGCAATACTCAATGCTCTTCTAGCTTGGCCTCAGTTAGCAACACTGAGGTTCATCAGATTTCAGTCGGACAACATCACGACTGTGGCTTACATCAACCATCAAGGGGGAACAAGGAGTTCCCTAGCGATGTTAGAAGTCTCAAAGATAATTCGCTGGGCAGAGTCTCACTCTTGCCACCTGTTAGCGATCTACATCCCAGGCGTGGAGAACTGGGAGGCGATTAGCTAAGTCGCCAGACTTTTCATCCGGGGGAGTGGGGAACTTCATCCGGAGGTCTTTCGCTCAACTGATTCATCGTTGGGGCAAACCAGATCTGGATCTCATGGCGTCTCGTCAGAACGCCAAGCTTCCTTGTTACGGATCCAGGTCCAGGGACCCCGGGAGCGGTGCTGATAGATGCTCTGACAGCCCCTTGGGTCTTCAACATGGCTTATGTGTTTCCACCATTTCCGATGCTTCCTCGACTGATTGCCAAGATCAAACAGGAGAGAGCATCAGTGATTCTGATAGCGCCTGCGTGGCCACGCAGGAACTGGTATGCAGACCTAGTGGACATGTCGTCTTGTCCACCGTGGTTTCTACCTCTGAGGCAGGACCTTCTAATACAAGGTCCTTTCAAACATCCAAATCTAATTTCTCTGAGGCTGACTTCATGGAGATTGAACGCTTGATTCTATCAAAGCGTGGCTTCTCGGAGTCAGTTATTGATACCTTAATACAGGCACGAAGCCTGTTACCAGGAAAATTTACCATAAGATATGGCGTAAATATTTATATTGGTGCGAATCCAAGGGTTACTCATGGAGTAAGGTTAGGATTCCTAGGATATTGTCTTTTCTACAAGAAGGTTTAGAAAAGGGTTTATCTGCTAGTTCGTTAAAGGGACAGATTTCTGCTCTGTCTATTCTCTTACACAAACGTCTGGCAGAAGTTCCAGACGTCCAGGTTTTTTGTCAGGCTTTGGCTAGGATTAAGCCGGTGTTTAAGACTGTTGCTCCTCCGTGGAGCTTAAACTTGGTTCTTAAAGTTCTTCAAGGGGTCCCGTTTGAACCCCTTCATTCCATTGATATTAAGCTTTTATCTTGGAAAGTTCTGTTTTTGATGGCTATTTCCTCGGCTCGAAGAGTCTCTGAGTTATCGGCCTTACATTGTGATTCTCCTTATCTGATTTTCCATTCAGACAAGGTAGTTCTGCGTACTAAACCTGGGTTATTACCTAAGGTAGTTTCTAACAGGAATATCAATCAGGAGATTGTTGTTCCATCATTATGTCCTAATCCTTCTTCAAAGAAGGAACGACCTTTTGCATAATCTGGACGTAGTCCGTGCCCTGAAGTTCTATTTACAGGCAACTAAAGATTTTCGTCAAACTTCTTCCCTGTTTGTAGTGTACTCTGGTCAGAGGAAGAGGTCAAAAAGCTTCGGCAACCTCTCTCTCCTTTTGGCTTCGTAGCATAATACGTTTAGCATATGAGACTGCTGGACAGCAGCCTCCTGAAAGAATTACAGCTCATTCCACTAGAGCTGTGGCTTCCACCTGGGCCTTAAAAATGAGGCCTCTGTTGAACAGATTTGCAAGGCTGCAACTTGGTCTTCACTTCACACTTTTTCAAAATTTTACAAATTTGACACTTTTGCTTCTTCGGAGGCTGTTTTTGGGAGAAAGGTTCTACAGGCAGTGGTTCCTTCCGTTTAAGTTCCTGCCTTGTCCCTCCCATCATCCGTGTACTTTAGCTTTGGTATTGGTATCCCATAAGTAATGGATGACCCGTGGACTGAATACACTTAACAAGAGAAAACCTAATTTATGTTTACCTGATAAATTTATTTCTCTTGTAGTGTATTCAGTCCATGGCCCGCCCTGTCTTTTAAGGCAGATTTAAATTTTAATTAAAACTCCAGTCACCACTGCACCCTATGGTTTCTCCTTTCTTGTCTTGTTTTGGTCGAATGACTGGATATGACATGTGAGGAGAGGAGCTATATAGCAGCTCTGCTTGGGTGATCCTCTTGCAACTTCCTGTTGGGAAGGAGATATAATCCCATAAGTAATGGATGACCCGTGGACTGAATACACTACAAAAGAAATAAATTTATAAGGTAAGCATAAATTATGTTTTTCCCTATATGTCCACACTTCTTGTTTTTGTATGGGCTATAATATTGCCAGATTGTCCCAACACACAAGGCCCTTGTTTCTGCTATTTGAACACTGGCCTCACAGAGCTCTTAAACCTGATAATAATATTGGAATCATATCTTGCCATCTTATCTAAATTCTGTACACTTCTCTCTGCATACATTTCCAACAGAGACTGCGTTATGCAGTATATGCTTATGTCTAGCATGGGGGGCACCTGGGCCTCTGCTATTCCTTTGTTTTTCACTGACTACATTTCTTACTATACTTTCCTATATGAGCATTGTTATTTGGGATCAAACTTAATTTTTATACTTGTCCCGTAACCTAGTATTTTATAGCACATATTAAAACAGCCGTTCTCCCTAAGCGGACAGTTGAAAATCACTCTTTAACCCCTCACTATCTCCTGCTGAGGACCAATTTGGAGGGGGAACTTACAAACCCAGGACTCATCCAGTGACAGATTTAGTACCACATCAATTCAAGACATGGAGGATCACTCACACTGCAACAAGTTGTCATCAGAGGTGTCCCTAAAACGATCCTCCCAGGAGATTTGACCTTGTACATTTCTAACCT